>NC_059477.1:33248167-33556834 GCF_018139145.2 Gymnogyps californianus
GGCAAGAGCCACCAAATCCATCCCAGCCGGCAGCTCCCTAAGCCAGCTAGCTGCTCGCAGTCACAGAACAGGCGTGCAATGGGGGAAAGCAGCCAAAAAGCCTAAGTTTCAGATATTGCTCTTTTAAAAGACAGCAATGGGGCCAAAGAGAAGGACTGCTCATTTTTAAGAGGACACCATTCATCCCAGCAGGCTGGGGACTGACTGGTCGTACTTTTGCATCGCTGAAAGGACAGAGGACAGGTCTGATCCAAGCACTTTCTGTCTTAGATATATATCGTGTCCTGAGCCAAAAACACTGCTTTACGCCAGAGCAGTAACTTGAACAGACCTCGTAAAATCGTGGCCTTGTTATCATCCTAAGAAAACCGAACGTGCGTATCAAGGAGGCGTATCTAGCTGTTTCTGTGTGTCTAGTTTATCCAATAACGAACAAACAGTGACAAAGGATCTCCAACCCGGATGACGGCATTGACAGTACCTATAAACAGAAGGGCAAAGGTCTTCATTGCAAAGTCTTACCCAAAGTTAACTTAACAAACCTGTTTATTACTGAATAACTCCAACCATTATATTTTCAATTATTTATACATTTCAGCTAGTGCCTATGAAGAACTGAACTTGAAGGGGGATCAGTTTAAGGACACATCTGAGAGACATACCAGAAATTTTGCCAGAAATTTGTTTAAAATACAAAACAAACATCAAGAGACCAATTTCTGGGAAGGAATGTGGTGCTGCGTGTGGGCATTAAGAAAAACGTGACCTTTGTAATGCTGATACATTGCAGTATTTTACACGAGGAGAGAGGTCCCTCCTCAGCTTCTCTCCATGGGTCCACTTTGGTAAGGAAGGGATGCTGCACATGATATGGTCTCTCCATAGATGACCTCATTAGTGGCAGCAGTTGTTTTTTAACATTAGAGCTAGTGATGTAGCAACACCAGACTGTTTTCAGCTAACAGCACTGATGCAGTTTTCAAATTGTACACAACTTCCAACTAGCTTGATGGAAGAGCACCATCTCTCCTGGTCTCCTAGAGCTTACAGGCTCTAGAGCATCACACCTGGCATGGCATTTGTGAAGTCCCTTTCACACTGACATAAGCCTCTAGAAGGCTTCGGTGAGGAATAAGGAGGACCAACTGCATCTTGCAGGTGAGACCCTGAAGAAGGACAGTACACCCTCACGTTTTGTGCCCAGGCAGATTCAGAAAGCCTGGGAGGTCGGTCAGGAAGCTGGCCCATATAATGCCAGCTCAGAAAGCCTCCAGAATAGCAATTATCACCTGCTTGGGAAATCCAGGGAGCTTGGCTGAGCCTTAGGGACAATGTAAAATGAAAGTGGTCAGAAGAACATCAAAACGGTTTGGCTGCGGGCTGGGGATATCCCAGACAATAAAGGCTGTTTGGTAAGTGCTGCTTTCCATCTGCAAAGCAGATGAGAGTTCAATGCTGAGGATAATTTAAAAGTCAAATAAATTATTTAAAATGGCTTGTAATAAATAAAACCATGTTTCTTTGTAAAGTAAACGGCCTTTCTTTGCTGCCTGGATGCGTGCACACCAAACCAGACAAGCAGATGGAGAAAAACTGGTCCCTGGGTGGAAGGAGAGACTCTTGCCCAGCCTGAGAGGAGCTGCAGTAAATGGTGGAAGAAAATATCCCACCAGTGCTTCAAAGGGCAGGTGGAAAAGGAGCTGGTGAGGGGATGAAAACACATAACTGGAGAGCACAAATGGGGACAGCAGACTGCGAGGTAATGCACTGGGTTTTTTTCTGGGTCAAAGCTGTGGGGAAAAGCGTTGTCCCAAGACAAGAGGCAGTTTCCCTTTCCCGCAGCCCCTCTGGTGAGCTGACAAGTGTTGCAGAGCTGCTGGCCGTTGTGCAGTTCGTCCTAACTGCGAGACAAAGTTAACTCTCAATTTTCAGAAGCCAGAGGCACGGAGGAAATAGACCTTGATAACATATCTAGCTGATAACCTTGCCAAAATTGCAAAAATAAATAAATAAATAAGGGCAGGAGATTCTGGGTCACTCACTGAATACAAAAGGGCAAACCCAACAAGGTGACCCAAAATCCATACATCTCCGGGGGGAAAAATAGCTTTATTAAAAAAACCCAACATATTATCAAAGACTCCTTATCAACACCAGTAGATGCAAGCTGACAGGCTGAAATCAATGCCAGCTGTTGGAATATGAAGACATGATAAAAAGCTACAACTTCCTTTGAAAAATGTATATTTAGATGTAGATCAAGGATACTTTCATTTTGTCAGCTTGGCCATTTTTGATCAGCTCACTTAGCATATTTAATTAAAGATATGATAGTCAATCTCATTGCATGCAAAGTGGCAATATTTTGCAGATCGGTTCCAGCTTGGGAAATGTGTCTGTTTGTAGTACAGCCCACTTATGTACTAAAATGGCTGCTTTTCCCCCACAGTTTACAGAGAAGTTTACAAAGCTGGAGCTGTCAAAAAATAAAACATCCTGTGCTATAGCTGTGCATACTGATGAGTAGTCTTAATGCTGGTGAATTTTTCATGTAGAAATCAGTAAGTCAATGTCCTTAAAAAGGAAGAAAACCAGGTCTTATTTAGCGCCAAAGTAGAGAAATAAAATCATTTGGGAGAGATGGTGAAAAAAACCACAAAGCGAGTTCAAAACATTATTTTTCTCTTAAATAGAATGTGTTATCAAAGTTATGTTGGTAATACAAAAGCTATCTGAATCACAAATAAAGAAAAGAACTAGAAGAGTAGGGTGTAGCATAGGGTGAGACAGCATTAAAATATTAAATGCAAAAATAGCAAACGGGCTGGGTCAAAACAGAAAGAGGATGTCGCTGTGCCTTCACCACAGAAACGCCGATTGTAGGCATATAAGATGGTTAATATTGCAGCTTCAAAGTTTAGTCTAGCAAAAGATGATTTTCATAATCATTTGGAGCTATAGGAACATGTCCTTTGAAGCTAAAATAGAAAAAGGCAAAGGCACAATAATTTCACATGACCTTGCAGGAGCAGCATCCTGAAGCCAATGACGAACACCAGCCGCTCACAGTTACATCAGACCGAAATTCCTACAAGGTGGCAGCTCAGGGTGGTACAGCCCTTTAAAACAACACGGAGCAAAAAAACCACAGATGCTGTTTGCTATTGGAAATTATTAATAGTCTCAACGTATCAAATCTTTTAATACATCAAATCATTCCTAACTAATTGGTATTGTGGTACCACCCAAGAGGTCCTGCTGGAACTGAAGACCTGCTTGTGCTGGACACGACCATCAAAAGAAAGAGACGTTTGTCTGTCCTCAAGTCTGTTACAATATGTAAAGACACAACCACCAACAGGAACATAACGTTCTCGATCTCTTGTTGCTGAATTTGCACATCCTCTTACCATTCCCTGTAAGACGTCTATTTTTTATACCTACAACTAAATTAACAAATGAAGGAACGTTAACCTTAAATTATCCACTGCAGCTAGGGAATCTGGGGAGGAGAGACGGAGAGCAGGGAGCTGCTGTGATCTTCCCCTGTGATGTGCCTCACCCCAATCAGCAGCTGCTAGTAAAAGCACCACCTTGCACGGTCAGGCTGTCCCTTTGTGTTTGCATAGTTTCTAGTGAGGGTCATGGCTTTGGTGTCCAGGAAAAAAAAAAACTTCTTTGCACAGTGGAAGTTTTTTCAGACCTATAGTAAAGCCTGTAGCAACAAAAAAGCAGCAACACAGAGCACATACCTAAATGAATTAGCAAGTTTCTGTGATTCGTCTTAGATGAGTCGTTCCCTTTTCATCTTAGTAGATCTTAAGTTTAAAGAAATTTACATCAGAGTGTGAAAAAGAAATCTCAATCGCCCTCTAGAAAATGAGATACTGGTCATTAAACATTGCACTTCATTTAATTGTCATCACGTTGTGAGTAAGAGCAGTCATGCTGGCACAAATTGCAGTTTAATTGTTCGCGAAATACTCAAACCACACAACATGCCCCCATTGGATCCCAGAGCCACTGACGCAGCAGCCAAGCCTTGAAGCGTGCTCACGAGCCCTGTTTGAGGAGCGGTACCCCTGGAGCCGGCTTTGAAACACCGCGGTGGCTGTTATCCCCTGTACGCTGCTGATTGTGCTGTGCCCAGGTCCTGCACCCCCCCCGTGTCATGTCGTTCCCCCCACCCACAGGTCACCAACTCACCAGCAGTCCCACCAGATGGGAACTGGTCCCAGACAATGCACCACTTCCCCGCAGCCTCCACGCAGACGGGCACTCCCTTGTGCAGACGGCCGCAGGTCCTGCCTGTCCCCAGCCTCAGCCCCCAACACCTTAAAGCCCTTAAATCACTCTTTAAACTGCTTCCTCCCACAGGGACATTTCAGGCCACATCACAGCCCACCAGAAGCTACCAGAGACCCAGATTTATTGCCTAGGGACCTTTTCCAACCGGGGAAGGGTGGGATAAGATGCTGGTCACTGTCACACCACTAAGCACACTAACTTGTACCTGGATTTTATTCTAGAGCCCTTATAAGATTTCTTGGCTTTGCAATTACCAAAGAATACAAATAGCCAGGGTACAGCAAACATGGCACCAGGGACACAGGGCCATGCTGGCTGCAGCACCACCTTTGTGGTATGAAAGAAGGATTTTTGAAGGTGAGCATGAAGAGGAGGCTGCAGCCAGGAGCTGTACCTGGAGGAGCAAAGCACACATGATTTTGCAGTGAACAAGAAGAGGCAGTAAGGAAAGCAGATGAACCGAGGGAGAGCAAAGCGGGGGCCAGATAGCAGGCACCTTTTTGGAGGCGTCCTACCTCCATCAAGCAGCTGCCCTCCAGCCCCAGCCGAGCACAGCATTCTCCCGGCCAGGGATGGTGACAGTCCCCGCTCCCCAGCAGCTTAGGAGAGCCACGGCAAGCAGCAGGAGAGCAATGGATGGGTGGGGGAAGGAGAAGCCCCCGGGGCCGTGGGCTGCACTGGACCACGCTCACAGGAAAGGAAGCTCCCATGGCAGCTGGTGTGTCTTCCGATCAGTGGCACGCTTACCCTGGGAATTACCATTTCTGCTGCTGGAGAGCATAGGTTAAACTGCTGGAGGGCACGGGGAGGAAGAGGTTACAAGTAGCTGCCATCTGCAGTAAGGCAGTCGCAGAGCAGGGCAATCCACACAGAGAACAAAATACAGGTGATCTCAGCCCAAAAGAGCCTTACCTGCCATCTCATTAATTGCAAGCTAGTCACATGCTTTGTTGCACAACCTAAAGTAGCATCCCACAGCAGGTTTTTCCCTCCAGATTCACAGCATCAGGCAGCAGGCACTAAGCTGGTATGAAATGCAAGTTTAGGGGACCACAGTACGAAGAGGGAACTTGCCTTCAGCTTATTTCCTAAAGCAGGGAGGCTGCAGCGGCCATGGCACCGGCCAGTTCTTCTCTCCTTTTCCCCTTCCTCCTCCTGCAACTTCTGCAGCCACCCAGCAGGGACAGGCAGGTTTGCACCTCCCTCACCCAAGGGATGCTCCAGTGCATTCCCCATGGGAAAGTGCCCAAGGAGCAGCTGCCCCAACCTTTGGGGACAGTCCTTACCCTGTGGAGAGAGGTAAGGACTTTCTCCCCAAGGGGTGGAAAACTTGGAAAAAGTCCATTTTGTTCACAGCACAGTGAGACACGAGTCTGAGCCTCTCTTAAAATAGTGTTTAAGGACACCAACAAGTCCCAGTGCATCTTGTATTGGCACCAACTTGCAACCATAAATTACTCAGACACGATCAAAAGACTGTGGAGGCTGCCAGTGTCCCGTCCAGGGGACAGGCAGAGGAGACACAGCTCTGGGTGCGCATGGGAGCAACGTGGCTGTGCAGCTCCACGGGCAGCACAGCCACGATTGGTGCCGCTGACGCCCGTCTCCGTCGCCCCTGAGCACAGAGACCCCCAGAAACCAGAACAGCCTTTGCCGCAGCCCCACCAGCGTTTCATTAAGTGAACTGCCAGCAACTGAATCCATCTCTCCTTTTCCTGCTTTGTGCTGCAGACCCCCAAAGTGGAGGATGGAGGTGGCTAACTAGCACGTCCTCATCTTTCTGCAGCGATTTCCGATTCATCTGCCCCTAACCTGCATCTTGGCAGCCCAACCTAGCGATACATCACAAATTATTTGCATCGAGCAGACCCACGACTGCGTGGCTGTCGCTAGATGAGCTCCTTCTGAATCTCAGGATTTATGGCCGCATCAATACCACCAGTGCCATAGCCAGGATGGCACAGACTCACCCGCAGCTTAGCTCCTTTAGCTGCTCTGAAAAACGGCAGAAATAGTAAGGATGAGGCAAAAAGCACGTCACAAGGAACAAGGAGATAAGTTATCAAATAATTGGAGGAAAAAAAATACAAAACCAAAGAAAATGAGGGCTTGACTGTAGCTGACGTTACACAAGAAGAAGAGTGGAAGAAGCATCTCCCACCAGGCTGGAAGAAGTCAGCACAGAAGAGGGCTGCAGGAGAGATGAGCACCTTGACAGCACACTTACCGCCCGGGGGTGTTTTGTTTGTTTTTTTCTAAGCAGAAGGTACAAGTCCAGGCTCCTGAAGTTCCTGTTGGAGATGGTTCCCAGCCAAGCGAGAGATCCAAAAAGCCTCTCAGAGCAGCTGGAACGAAGCTTTGCATCTGGAGCCATGTATGACAGAAAAGCTTAAATCTGCCTGCTCCAAACATTGAGGAAGTTTGGATGGAGGTGGAAGCGTGATGGCCAAGATCTGCCTCTCCTCTGACGGGTTAGCCGTAAGCAAAGAAGTTATTTCTCTCATTTTAACTCTCTGGGCCCAGAAATGGAAATGGTTGCTCTCACAGACACTGTCCAGTAGGAACAACTTGAGCTGAAGGATTTTGTGTTCATGGTTATAGCAAAGACAATACATCAGCTTGCAAGGGAAGGCCAACAGTGAGTGTGTATTAGATGGCTTTTCTTGGGTTTTAGATGACTTTTTGGTTTTTTAGATGACTTGGGGGGGGGGAGGGGTTGTTGCTGTTTTACATTTCTTTCACAAACCAGTCTGTCTAGCAAGCATCACTTCCCTGTGAGTGCTGGCAAGTGGCAAAGGTGGCTTCTCCTCCCCTGCATTCCCCACCACACCGATTGCAACTGAACAGCTGCCATTTGCAAATGTTTATCCCATAATGGCAACTGCTGCGCAGCGGGCAAAGGTCTCCAGATTTATTTGGATTCCCAAAATTCACAATGAGTAGTCTGATTTTCAGAGAAAATCTGAGGGCTAGCTAAGAAAGCCAAAGAAGAAACCCAGAAACAACCATTCACCTTGTGAAAAGCACGCCTTAAATCTTTCTCCTCTTTTTTTGGCTTTGTTTAGTCTAGTTTTGGATTTCTCTGCTGAAGCCTCCTGCATCAAAAGGCACTTGTTTGAACAAGGCGCGCAGCGTGGGTTTGCTTCGCGCCCTCCCTCGCCGCGCCATGTGCATCATCACCAAAGCTGTGCTGGGGGCTCACCCACCGTGGGAGTGGCACGGGCGTGCGACGGTGGCATCAGTAAGCGTTTGTGCTAAAATGCTGAGATTTGAGAGAATTCACAGATACGCTTGCAAACACCTGGGACACAGACAAACGACGACACAGCTGCGAATTACGTGTTTGCAAGGACAGCTGGAGAGCAGCGATTAGCAAACAGCGCTGCGGACGCGATGGAGCAGGTAAGTGAGCGCCGACGAGCGCGCGAGCGGAGAGAGATGGCATTGCAAAGCGGACATATGTGCTATCGCTTTATCCTGGTGCCCTCACACGCACGCACTGACCCCCCGGCTGCACTCTGCTTGCAAAAGATCCTCCGACCCAAGGAGCGACGTTGACTTGGAGCCAGGCAAGAAATGCGGCCGGCGCTGCCGGTGCCGGCGGCCCGCGAGCTGGCCCCGGGCCAGGCTGACAGGCAGCGCTGCAATTTGGCTCCGGCAGGAGCAAACGAGCACAGGTATGGACAAGATTTATTTTTCCTGTTGGAACACATTCGTCTGCAGATTAGCGGCTGCTCTGCTCACACTGAGTCTAGATACTGCTAGTTAACTCTTCTCTGCCAGCCTGCAGCCATCCCGCTACGCAAAACACCTATACAGCAACAGCACCCAGCTCTCCAGCCAGCATCTGGTTCCTCTGGGATTAGTGTCCTGCGCTTCAAGCACATACACCCAGGTGCCAGAGGCACACTGACCTGCACTTTTTTTTTTTTTTTTTTTTTTTTTTTTTGAGGGAGAGTGAAAGAAACACCTATAAGACAGGAGTTCCCTTTCCTAGAGAACAGCAAAGCTGGTGTTTCTGGACCAAATCCAAGAAGGCTGTGTAAAATTCCCAGTTTCTAATTTTTACAGACAAAAAGAGGCCAAAATCTTCAAAAGCAAACGCACAGCAATCCACTATAGCTTCTGTTCCTTACTTAGGGTAGACTGCAACTGAAATCTAATTATCTCTCTGCAACTCCCTATGCACTCAAGGCAGACAGAGAGGGATCTCCAGGGAGCAATTCCTTCAACCTGCCTTAAACCTTGGGATGTGACTGACTCCCTCTCACACCCGGCACCCAGGGATGCTACACAGAAATAACTCCAGATCCCGTCTTCTGCAACGTGCGAGTCAGACTGCATCTTTACACTTGGCCGTGCAGCTTGTCCTTCCAAATATTAGCCTCTTCAAACACTTGGAGATGAAGGAACATCTTCAGCGTATGTTGACCCAAGGGACTAGCAGCAATGGTAAGATCAGTCAGGGAGAGGAGGCAATTTCACAGTTTGTGCTTTATTTTCCTTTCTTTCCCCAGATTATGGCAATCTGATAACTGGATTTAGAGTTCCCATACAGCCACACAACAGTTTGCTTTTCCACTCATTGGACTGAGAAATGTCCCTTGTTCAGGGACAGCTGCTGAGACATAAACAGAATATGACACACTCTTAAGGCCAGTCGGGGAAGCGCACCTCTTGCCTGCTACAGCGTGCCATATCTCCAACCCGCAGCAGGAGGGATTCCTGAGAAGTGAACTCTGGTCGCCGTGCTACAAGAAAATGGGCAGTTTGGAAGGCAAACGTTGACACAGCAGTTGGAGAACTCTTGGACAACTGAGCTGGAGAGGACTTGCCACTCACTCTGTAAGGAAGATGGGGGAAAAAAGAAAAGTGTCTGAAAGGGACCTGGTTCGTATCAAAGGTAAGGAGGAGTCTCTGCAGTTTTTAAACATGAGACAAAAGGACAAAGCACCGTTGGCTGGAGACAGAAGAGGAAAGGGCAGAAAGACAGAAGGTGAGAGAAGCACTGCTGAACATGCCTGCTCAACCCAACCTGAAAGGCAATCCATGCTGCTTACAGAGAGCTCTTAAATCACTGCAAAAACCCACTTCTTTGTGGATAACAGAACAGCCTTCAAGGGACACAGTTCCTGCCTCTCTAGAGCCAATACACAAAATGTAATTAAGCTCGGATTTCCAGGGACAGCTGGTTATGGAGCCACCTGTAAAGAACCAGTGCCATCAATGCCAACGTACGTCCCAGGAGACAGGGTGTGTTGGTGAGGACTTTAGAGGGCTCTGCAAAACACAAAGCAGCAGATACCTCAGCCACATTTCTTGAGACCCTTCCCATCCTTAATCAATGAAGTTGCATTGTAAAGTGAGAGATGAAGGTTCTTGCGGCACGCTGTTCCAGTGGGAGGAGAGGCTGTGTACAGTGGATGGCCACTGTATCAGTAGAAGCCACCCCAACTTTCTAAGCAACAGGCTCAGGCAGACTAAACAACTCGAAAGGGATTGAATTAGCATGAAGGGAGGATGAAGGGGAGCAGCCATTGACCCAGGACGTTCAGAACAAAAGCGATGAAGGAAACGGGCTGGTTGCCTACACAGCACTGCCACAGAGCGGGTAACACACAAAATCAGCTGTTACGACACATTTGCAGGCACAGACTTGGCACAGCGACGTTACCAACACCTGGTGGAAAGATTCACATGCCAAAGCATTAACACCAATGGAAGGCAGAAAGGTAGGTGGCAAGAGAGGAAGGGAAGGGGCACCCTCTGGCAAAGAAAATAGGAACCACTTTCGAACCAACAACTGTGTCTACCCAGGCAGCTCAGTCTGCCCAGGACACCAAAATGTGCCTTCTCACCCCACACAGGCCACTCTAACCTGAGGTGCCAACCCCCTGGCTCTGTCTCTCAGAGCCAGGGCACCTGCATCCCGTGTGTTGCTCCGCAGATGAAAAAAGTAACCCCAACTCAGCTCCTGAGCAGGGCCATCTCCTCACCACAGCAGGTTCATGCGAAAGTCAGTCCTGGAAGCCAAATTCATAAAAAAACCCTCTTCCACCAGCTGAGCCTGTGTTTGCCAAACCTGACCTCACCCAAACCTCCAGCTGGGCTTGCAGAGCTCTGTGGTTTCTTTCCCAGTGCTTATCTCCAACCCTGCTCCTATTAGCAGCTAATTTCCCCTCTATATCCTTATCTACCTACCCAAAGCGGGATCTTGCAACACACAGCTTAACAGCTCCCAAAGCTGGGCTCCTACGGCAGCTCACCCTTCCCTCACGCGAGACCAGACGAATCCTGCCAACTCCCCTAAACCAGGGACCTGCCACCCCGTGACCCTCTGGGAGCATCTCCGTTAGACTCGGCTCCCTGCATGTTTGCCGGGGATCTCCAGTACCGCAGTGCAAAAGCCATCCCACTCTGGTAACAGGGGTAGGGAGGAAGGAGAAACTTCACCTGAATTGAGTCAAAAATTCTCCAGGACCATCTGCCGAGGACCATCACTGAGGCGTCTGTCCTACTGTTCACGTGTTTGCTGGCAGTACAGCCCCGCTCCCTGGCTTACCATCTTTTTTTATTTAACTCCGGCACACGGAGCTCTATAGTGGACGTCAACATGGGAGAGAAAAAGGAAATGTTTTCAAATTTAAAAGTAACATGAAACTGAGCAACCACTAAATTGCCTTGTAATTGCAATCATTATATTTGTTGGAAGGAAACAGAAAAAGACCCAGCTAAGCACTACGTATTTAGCATTTTAAAGCTAAAAATAGCAGTAACTACATTAGCAGGGAGAAGGAGTTTGAACAGAAAGTGAACGATCACCAGCAATTATTTCCAAATATTTTAAGTAAGTGCCCTGAAACTGGAAAAGGCAACACATGTTCAAATCCTTATCCTGGCTTAGAGTAGAAATAGAAACAGGTAAAGTATTATGGAGAGAGAAGGAATGGTACCGCCAACCATAAAGAGAAGTTAGAGGTTAGGAAAGATCAATTATCTGTAAGCAAGCGAGATGTACTTAGGGAAGATTTAACACTAAGAAGGATTTTAGATTTTGAAGGGAGGATTCCTCATCTCCTCTAATAGTTTGGCTTCCCAGACCAAATGGTGTCTCCTGGTCCACAAATGAACCCCTTCCACCAGTGAATGTTCCTGACACTTTACATGGTTCAAAGGTTAATTCAGCACTTCAGTTCTGAGATGTCAGAGAGTTTGGTCAAACTTCAACAATAGCATAGAGTTATACTGTAATAACTTGTTAAACTACATAAGGATATGCTTTTACACTTCATTTAGGAGGACGCTAAAACCAAATCATACTCCCTGTGCACTCTTCATCAACCATAGCTGTGCATTAGCTGCATCACAAGGAGATAATTTCTCCTGAGTCACACCCAGGGTGCAGTGCTAGACACCAGCTTCTTACTCTAATGCTTGCATCTGCAGATCCATGTAGCTTCTTTTCAAGCTTATAGAAATCCCAACATAAGAGATCTCTGAACCATGGATGCTGACTTTTAACAAGTCTTGAATTTCAGGAAAAATTCCACAAGGCTGGAAGAAGGCTAATATTTTTGCCTGTTTATAAAAATATATAGTTAGAGAGATTGGATTATTATAGGCCTGTCAATCTGAAAGTAATCCCTGGGAAAAGAATAGTTGATACAGAGTTAAAAGAGATTAATGCCAATCAACATGTTCATGGAAAACAGATCTTGTCAAATTGATTCTCATTTTAATAGATTACGGTTTCTTTGATGGAGCAATAGTATTAATGCAGCAATCCACCATACCACAGCTTTCCTCACTCAGGCTGGGTGGGTCCTCTGAATAAGAAAGCAGAGAGCCAGCCTAGCATTCCTTAAAATTATTTAAAATCTGGCCAAAGGCTTCAGGATGTAACTGGAAACGGGAACTCTTTGGGGTAGCGGGGTCCCTCTGGGATCTCACAGTGGCTCTGTGCTGGTTAGTGTCTTTACTCACAGCCTGGGCAGTAAGAGCATTACTGAGACCGCAGGTGATGGAGATGAAAAGATTAAGGAGCCGCTAGAAGAAGAGGAGGCTGCACTGCTGAGAAGCAGTGTCGAGAGTCACCTGATGGAAGCAGCTCTGCGCCAGACCCAGCACAGCTCCGTGCAGCCCGATTGCAGTCGGGCTGGGGGAAGAGCTGCTCTGAAAGACAGCGGGAGCACCAGACGTGGCTTGAAATGAGCAGCGATGGCCTCACGCTGCTGTGGCTATGGCAGTGCCCACTCCAGTTTGGCAAACGCAGGATGAGAGGGATGTACGGCTCTGCCGCGTGGCCCAGGAGGGATCTCGCTGCAGCACAAGGAGCCCATGGCCTTTCCCTGCTGCCCCCTGAGCATCCAGTGTCTGCAGGGCCATCAGAGGTGAGCAGGCAGGAGCCTACCAACACTTTGGAAGATAAAGCAGACAAACAAGACTGGAAATAAAGCCTACGCTTTCAGCCCCTAGAACAACCATCATAAGATTTGGCCTCTCTGGCACCGGAGAGGTTCAAAGCTGGGATCAGAGAGCACATGCTTCAGAAAAGGCTAATTCAAAGCAGCACTGGGCAAGGGCGACTTTGCCATCTCTTATACGAGAGTGCAGCTTACACAAACGGTCACAGGTCATTCCTTCTGACCATGCAGCCGGCACCACTTCCAAGCAGTTATTTAAAAAAAAAAAAAAAAAAAAAAAAAAAAAAAAAAGAAAAAATACTGCTAGCTCAGAAACCTGTGTTTTAAGTCCAATTCACAGCAGCGTTTGCCTGGTGTGAAAGATGCCTGAGGAACCTGCATACAAGCTGCAAATCACAGGGTAATACACAGTATTATTAATAGCAACCTACAGCAAGACATGAATTCGTCACTAAATCCTGCATGGAAATCTGTTCCAGTATAACCATTACGCACTCATTACGCTACGGCTATTGTGATGGCCCTCGCACCTCTGAGCGGCAGGAGGGGAGTAGGTGGCATTTGCTTCCCTCCTGCTGCAGAGTTTTATTCCGGCCCCTGCGAGCCCGAGCTGGAGACCCACAAGAGGGCGGTCGGGGTTGCGTTTTCCCTTCCACTACATCATTTTCCACCTTAGCATCCTAGGGAGGCTCACCACAAAGTCGCTTTTCATCTTCTGTGGCCACTTACAGCTACTTTCTGAAGAGAACGTAATTGGTGTTATCATATATGCCACGATATATACAGACAACAGAAAACGCTGACTGCAGATGAAGAAGCTGTTTATTAATTGTAGTCCCTGGGATGCTTGTGGTATGTGGGGCAGCCTGTTTTAGAGCTGCATCAGCCAGCAGGTCTCCAGATCACATGGCTGATCATGCTGGTGTTTGTAGGATCAGGGTGTACCCACAAAGTTTATGCTGGCTTTTTAAAGACTGAAGCTTCTACTCCTGGTTTTTTAATTCAGAAAATTCAAAGTTATCGTATTAAAAATAGATACAAAATATTAGACAAAATTAAGTCTCTCCATCCGAGCTCAAGAGAAATGGTACACCATTATCAGTGTTGAACTCAGCTTTAAGACCACGGTCACCACCACAAGTTTCACTCAGACCTAGATACTATCATTATACTATCATTAGTAGTATATAGTTGTCTTTGACAGCTCTTGAAATTTCCTTACCTCCTGTTTCCACTTCCCTCACTTTTTTTTTTTTACCCCTCCAAAACAAGGGCAATGCAGTGCTGCTTTGCCCTTCTCCTGCACAGCATAGCCCACAGGTACCGAAGCTTTCCATCTGTTCTCCTCTCCAGTTCCTCCACCCATCCCATCTCTGCTCTCCCTCCTGTCTGTTTACCTTCTCTTTTCTCCTCTTTATCTCCTCACCCTCTTGTGCATCTCTCCTCAAAACCCCATCTTCCCTCACGTGCATACAGCTTAACCTCCCCCTTGCCTCTCCCAGCGTGGTGCCATCTCCCCTTACCTCCACATACTCTGCACTTTCACTGTCTGGAGTTGTTTTCCTCCAAATCCACCCAAGATCCTTTCCAATTTGGCTTTGTTTTGTGTTTTAGATACCTTCTACCACCAGTCAAAACAAGATTTTTTTTTTTTTTTTTTAAAGAAAATACAGCATTGGGAAGGCCAGTCTATGTAAGCCATTCAAAAGCAACTAAAAAGACATCAAAAAAAAAAAGGTTTCTCCTCTGCATTTGACCTTACTGAAGTCACAATTGCAAAATCCTTTTGATAACACTGTCTCATACCAAGAAGCATCAGAAAACAGTGGCCAAAGAGTCACAATCCTTTGCTTACGCAGGAACGTGGGGCTTTCCAGACTGCCCAAGGCAGGAGGAGGTACTCACCGCAGTCGTACCGCAGAAGGGACATACGTAAAGCCTGTTTCAGCTGGCGGGAGCATGAAGCCTCTGCCATTTAAAGAGAGACATTTCTCTGTCTACCACCGCTGCAGCGAGCATCCTGCCCTCCCCGGTGGCCACCCACTAGAGGGAAGCAGCTCACGCAAGTTCCTCTCCTGCAGTGCCAGGGTCTCTACAGGAGCTGGATCAAGACCGCGCATCCTTTGCAAGGTACCCCTGCCCTGAGAAACCCCAGCTCTGCTGGGGAAGCGGGAGGGAACTGGCCAGGCAGGAGCGCTCAAACTGCAGGGCTTAGAGCAGACATTAACTTCGTGGCAGCAGCAAAGTGACTGCTTACAAAGGCGACTGCTTTTGCTGGCGACATACAAGTATTCTGTACTTGGATTCAGCACCAAAGCCTGTGCTCCCATTTTACTAGCTCTCATTCCACCTGGTTCCTTTGTTTGCATTATTTCCACGGCAGCCCTGACTTTCATTACACAGATCGCGCCTCCCCACAGAGCTCTAGGAGCAAATACAAGACAGAGGCACCAGGGATGTGCAGAACAGGGGGACATAAGGGAACAGGAATTAGAGCCCTGCCTTGCCATTGCATGGCAAGTGTGGGGAATTAAGACAACTTCCTTCCCTGCAATCCTTTAGGGGACATTAGAAAGTGTTTCCCATTTCTTCAACTACAATTCACAGAAGAATTTCAGTGGAGGGAAAGCCATACAGGGAAATACCATCTCTCCTGGGATGCAGTGCACACAGCCCAGCCAGCCGCTCTGGGACCTCGGCCTTGGTCCGCTGGCTCTGCCGTGTGTTTGGCCACGGCCGCCACTTCCCTCTGGCTCACCTGCACGAGGCGAGCTCCGCAGCGTGGACTTCAGCTCCAAGATTTGCTCTGCGCTTGCCAAGGTAGTCCCTGCACACAGCTGCTAGGTTAACTCTGCTTTGGCTGACACGCCAGACATCGAAATAATACAACATTAAAAAAAAAATAAAGACAGTTCATAAAAATACCTAATCTTTCCATTTCAGCTGGCTGCCTTACCCTAGCTACATTTCAGGAGCAGACAACAGTAGCAACTAAAATGTACTGACAAGTCAAGGTCCCGCTAGTAATGGGGAAGGTCAGGGATAGCATGAGCAGTGATAATCCAGCCAGCAAAGCTTCCTGGGACAAAAGTGGCAGCTCCATCAGCAAATCAGATGATCCATGTAGGTAAACTCTTTCATAGACAAGCATTTTGTCAAGATTCAGTTAAAATGGTCTGCCTACCTGCTATTATTCTCAAGGCCTTCCATCAGTTTTGGATGTTTACTGGATAATTGAAGGAAGCTCGCGGAGGCAAAGTGGATCGAGTTACAGAAGTTAAATCTGCACAGTGACTGGAAAAATGCACGCTTCACAAGTGTGCATTTGTCATGTGGACTCTATTAACCACATGGAAACAGCCATTAAGTAGATGATTTCCCCTGAAAAAGTTAAAAAGCTAGAAGAGGGGGATAAACATTCACTGTTTGCTAAGATCCGCAAGTACACAGACTGCATGCAGTGTTTTTCTGGAAACAGCAGAAGTGAAAGAAATAGAAGTTGTTGCAAATTATCCTTAACTCACCTTTCACCCAATAGTCTGTCAAACAATGCAAACCCTTTTCAAACGCAGCTTCTCTTACCTAGATGAAGACACGCATGAAATTCAGACAGCTAGTTCTGTCTGGGCAAAAACAAAGCAGGGATCAAAGCTGGCTTGTAACAAGCACCTAATTTTGGCCTTAGCACTATGTTCTTCACCTAAAAGGCAAATCAGCTAGTTGTGCACAATTTACTACTAAAATTTTAAACCAAAGTTTGGAGGCCATTTGAGAGCTAAGATGGACACAAAAACTGAGCAGCAGTTATCAGAACTGGGAAGACAGCATTTTTACAAAAAACAACATAACAAAAATATCAAAGAGCAATTTTATTTAGCTTATTTGGCACAAAACTTACAAGAACCATTTTGTTCCCTTCTTAAATTTAGTACAACTAGCAAGGAAAAAAAGGCATACTAATACATTTAATGAGCTGTACAGCAAGTGAAATGTGGAAAGAGGCACCAGAAAGATCTACCAAAAATCAAAGTGCATGAGAAATACCTACTCTGAGCGCCACACGGTATTGTATTAAGGCACCACTCCTTTAGAAGGTTTACTGAATACATCAAGTGTGCAACTTCTTGGTTTGGAATGTAAGAGTCCTTCAGCCTGTATCGGAACTGGATACTGCAACCTCTGAATGGAACAATGCTTCTCCTTGTAAATGTTAAACGGAAAGACCTCTTTCTGCCCAACATCATCTCTCAGCCAGGAGCGTCACTGTCATATGCTTTGAAAAAGCCAATAGGGGTTATCAGAGTGACCAGCATTTTACTTCAGGGTTTTAAGCTTTAGTGTACACCAGGCCTACAAATTCTTTACAATGGTTTTATAGAAAAGAAATGCTGCAGAGACAAAAGTAACATGGGACATATCAGTAACTACGTTTAGGTAATTTATCGAAAGAACATTTAAGGACTTCCTGGAGTATCAAAAAAAAAAAAAAAAAAAAAAATCAAAATCTGAGTAGTGTTATAATCCAGAATACTTAAATACACTTTTCAACAGAATATTCCAAAGCTTCCTTTAGGACGAGCAATCAAGTCTGACAAATTCCACAAGACTTCAGGAACTTTAAGTAAGTATGTAGAAAAAGCCCAATATTAGACAGTGGTAAGTGTTTTTCATACTTGGAAACATTTAATGCAAGTACCTGTAACGGCAAATCATGTTATACTGGTGTATATATATATACACACATATATATACACACACACACTGAAACATCATTACAAGAGCCAAGCAGACACCTTAGTTCACTGTGGATTCTGCACATCACTGCTCTTAAGTACTACAGAAGTTGCACCAGGTTTTCTATTTCAGCATCTTCATTAAGAACTATTCTTTCAAGAACCAAACCACTTCAGTTACAAGAAGAGGTACCACAGGCCAGATTCACATCTGGCGTAAACAGGTTCCAAACAACCAAACAGAAGTTGCATCCGCTTCTTACCAGCTTTGACTTTGGTTTTGCTGCTCAGCTGGATCACCAGTCTCCTTCACTTGCAGGAAGGAGTTTTATAAGAAATCAATGCCCATATCAAAACTTAAGTGGGAACCAGTAAACGCAGAATATTGTATCAAACCATTGTACAACACCTCTACTGTAGAGAGTTTCAAACATCTCAGGAGCTTGAGACTGCTTAACCTGAACTCTGGAAAAGCACATTTCTCTATGGACATGCAAAGGCATTTAAATATGAACCCTAGGCGTTACAATATTTCTTTTTTTGTCCTCTTATGGTGTAGACCTCAAGAACACAACTGTGTGTCCCATTATAAAACCAAAGCACCCTTGAGCATTAAAAATTCTAAACAGCAAGGGCTGAAAAGAAGGGCATCTGGAAGTGATCTACACATTATAGAGCATGGTGTTTCACAAGTCTCAGAACAGTTCAGTTCATACTTTCTGGGATAACTTTCCCTATACCTTTGCCCCAATACAGAGCCATAGTTTTCAGTAACTCTTTTACCCCTGAATTATTTGCTACCACATATAAAACATGCCACAGAAGTGGCAGTCAGGGCTAAACATTTAATAACATGTCCTTTTTGTCCTTTATTAACAATCACAATCAGCAGAAAGAAAAACTATTCACTCATTTATTTCATGATTTGTATGTAAGTCATGTAGCAAATTAACATTGGTGTTATACATTTGTGCTTCCGTTCTCTGGCACTTGGAAGAGGAATTCATTTCCAGATAATCACATCTTGCTGAAGCATTCCTTTGCATTTGTCCAAACTTGGATTCCCTTTAAAAAAAGTTAAAAATCAATAGGGGAAAATATACTTTGTTTGCAAACCTCATCAACAGACTTTCTTCTACCCAAGACTCTACACAAGAGTCCCACAGAACTTCACACAAGAATAAGGCACAGACCACACTGGAATTGGACCACACTGCCTATTGCACATATGTATCAACATTAACATGTCACTGAGTTAGAGTAGGATGGAATATGTGGGAGGTTTTACGCTACTGACTTCCAACCTTCTGTGACTGCAGTGTTCCTAGTTATTGAAAGTTTGCATTTGACCCCCTGCTGATATGATAAATACACTAGCCTGGCCTTCCACAAGCTAAACGTACCTTTTTGCACATGCTAATCTGCATAACAGCATAGCTTATAAGCGCCTCCTTCAAATCGTGATTCTTTTGCTCTTTAAACCGTTCAATGTCAGCCCAGGCACTTGTCACAAAGTCTCTGGAATTAGAAGCAATATTTCTGTTAGTAAGTGTTCTACATGTTCCATCCTCAGTTCATCTTCCTTCCTCTGGACCCTCAGCAGAGAAGCTATGTATGACAAAGTGCTCCATCTTTCAGTCAGTAAACCAAGTCTTGTAATTATTATGCATCCCACAGTGTCCTCATTGTAATTGGCACTACTGCCTAATTCTCCATCTTCTTCTGAAGGTTTTTAAACTAGAGAATCAGTTTCATAGGATGCGCTGGGTTGTTTGTTTGTTTGTTTTTTCCCCAGTAAGCCTCACAGAACCAGCATAATTCAGAATACACTTTTTTCCTCAGATTCTTTTGAGGTAACTAAGTATCTTTATGCTAACATTCAGCACCCAACATTGCATGTTTCTTTTGCAATTATCAAGTCAGAATCTTCGTCTTTTCAACGTGAAAACTCACTTGTCATCAGGATTTGAGACACTCAAGTACAACAAACATCTACAATGCAAATTTGACTTGGACAATTCACTTCAGGAATTAATCCTGTTGGTTTGGTGATGTGTCTTCAGGTCTCCTTAACTAAAATGGAGGTAGATTTCTGTAATTCATAGCTTTCATTTGTGCTGGACTACACGTACGAGGCAAGTATTCACTTGAAAATTGCTTCCAGAGCTACAAAAGCACATCTCCAGTACTTCTGTCAAAATGATTAAGAAGTTGCATTTACTGAGCATCTTGTTGTTTTGAACTATTCATGAACTAGCCTTATCTTTCCAGCTCTAATACTAACATATTAGGAGATACCACGTTTACCCCTTGCGTTATATGATGAACGTGTTCTGACACAATCACATTGCTTTAGGAATGTTAGTTCCTATTTTTCATGTTTGTATTCCTGAACAAAATTTCATTAGAGCACCGAGAAGCAGCTACTGAAACACAACTCACCAGAACTTGTAATCTTTTTCAAACAGGAGTCGGTTGTCCCTCATATGAGAAGTTGCAGAATATGAGCTCAGGACCAATACACATAAACCAAACTAAATACCGTATTTGAAGCAAATCAGCTTTTGAATCTTAGGCTATTCAGCTGCAGACCTACAAGCCCACCTGCTAAACATATTACTAGCTGAACATAAAAGCATGCAAGTCAGCCATTAGAGTGGGCTCAGTAACTGGGAAAGTCATCAGGTTTTACATAAGCCATACACTCAGACCAGAAGCTAACTGCATGTACTGTACTTTATTTCACAACTTGCAGCTGACAGGAGCTTTTATAGACAGCTCATAAACACCAAGAATATATTAAAAACACTTATAAAATGCAAACACCTTCAAGAGCATCCAGTCAAGGACTTTTGCTAAGACAAGCCCTGTGTTTTGTTTGAAAAAGTCAAGCCCATTTACCTGCCCTCCAGATTTTTAGACTTAAGTTGTTCTTCTCCTTCCTGTATCTGCTCTTCTAGAACCTTTATCTTGGCTTCCCTCTGCTCAGGGGTTTCCTGCCCAAAGAGCTTGCTGGTCATCCCTTTCAGGGAGAACGTTCTCACAGTCTACAAAAAACAAAGACACTCTAGGTTTGGGATTCCTGAGCACAGCCACAAGAAATTATGTGATTTTTACCAGCATTTGGGCTTATTCCTATTATTCAGCTGATTTTTTGCTTTAAATTCCATTTCATGAATGAAGTTTTCATGAACTGATAGGTAGCTATGGGAGGTATGGTGGCTCACATTAGACCGAGCAAAGTGGGGAGGAAGTAATTTGATGTTCAAACTCTTTACGGCTAGTCTGCAGACTGGACCATAAGTGAGTCATTCCACTGATACGCTTAACCTTTCAGAGCAGTTTTCCTACTGAAGTAGGAAAGAAACTAAGTCTTGTGTTCTGTATGAGAAAAAAAAAAGCCATAAAGTAGTTCCATATAGAACATAATAGATCCAAGAGCAATATTAAGAATTCTAACCACTTTCACATAATGTTTTAAGTAACATTATCTTCCATATGAAAGGGACTAACACAACATATCAGTAACATCCACCTTTCAAAAAGGCAGAGGAAGCCTTTCAGAATTCCCAACGTTTTGATCTTTAGGATAGAGTTGTTTGTGTTATTCTGCTCAGGTCATATTTCCTGCATCCCTTTACTTGCTCAGTATTCAATAAAAGAAGTTTGGTACAAACAGCTTACGTCACCAAGAACCAAGTTACTTTAAACCTCAGATGCCTACAGCTCATATGATACTGCTTCTCATAAGCAGCAGCCAGCATGTTAGTGCCATTTAAATGTCATTCTAAGTAACTTGGCTCAAATAAAAAATAAATTTAAAAAAGAGGCATCTTGGAGAAGACAGTGGAAAAAGACTCACTCCTGTTGCCAGCTCCTCACACTGCTGTTTCTTAGATGTTAGGTCCTGCGCAGCCATTTCCAAGTCATATTGCATTAGTTCGTGTTTCCTGCAAACTGCCCTGAAAAGTAAGTAATGAAAGACCTGTCACGTAATACTTTGTTTTGCTACGTTTCCCCTCACTTAAACTTTACAAATGGCATCGTGCTTTTTTTTTTGGCAGGCAGCACACTCAGTTATTTATCTAGCTCGAATTCGACAGCCTTATCACAGAACGCATAACTCTGCAAATGCTGTAGTTAAGCAAGCTTGGATCAAAGTATAAAGAAAGTTCTTAGTACAGCAGTGTTCTGCTCCTCTTTTCAGACTCATTCCAAGACACTCTCAGCAATACAAGCCCTATCACCTACTTAAGGACACCACTGTAAAATAGTTTCATTCAAAACACATTACAGAAAAATCACAGCTATGACAAAAGGTACCTGGAGATGGTACCTGTCACAGCAGCAATGTATCAGTCAATCACAAAATTCTTCACATTTTATTCTTTAAATAATGAAACAAGAAACTGTGCTCCTAGATTCATATAGTGCCTTTCATCTGGAAAAGAGGAGAGTTTCCTCTGACCACCTGCAGTAAGTCCCAGTCCTGCGTGGGCTGACAATGCTACATCCGTACTCCACTGCCGGATGCACATTTGTCTCCCAGGAGAGGCTACTAGTGCTCTGGGTTCCCGCACAGCAGCCGTCACACTCACCAACCCGATCCTCTACAGCACTACTGGACCTCTCCAAGAGGTTCAGAGCCAGCCTGTGGAGAGCACAATAGCTTTAGGCACAATCTTACAGCATAAAGCAATTTGCTTTTGTATCCACACTTGTAATAGAGGACTGCCCTATAAAGGCTAACGTAAAAAAAACCCAAAAAGAATCAGTATTTAGACGCACAATACTGTACAGCAGATAAAAGTTATATAGGGCACTTTGAAACTTGCTCGAATTTGTAATGGCTGTAGCAGCTCTGTTTGGCCTATCTCATTTGAAAGCTGAAGCTTTCAGCACATTGGGGCACTATTCTACCAGAAGCCAAGGAAACTGTGTAACCAGAGGAATAAACAGCATCACCTTCCACAGTATACCGATTTTAACATTTCTGTCATTTCACTATTGATCAGCTCAGGTATAATTTGTATTGCCACCCACATGGCAATCAAATATGAGTAAGCAAAACAAGAGGTGAGAACACGAAGATTCCACAACATTGAAATTTCCACTTCTTGGAGAACAGAAGAAGATACCAAACTAAATTCAACATTAACACAGTGTTAGAGGAAAGGACTACAGCTTACATTTGAGCTATACACTTCCATACATACCGTAGTGCTTCTGCATAGAAGAGATATTCTTTCAGCTGATCTGCATAATGCTCCTCTTCTTCCAGTATGTCATCAATAGAACCTGCATATCTGGTGAAAAACAGCCATGGTTAAATATAAAGTTTCTTAATTTAACCTTTAAGGACTACACGCATACAGTAACAAGGGAGGACACCTGTTTGACAGAAACACCAGTCACAAAGTAAAACAGTGAAAGGCACTTCCAAAAAGGGTTTTTCCTTTGTTTTTAATTAAACTCTGAATCAGCTAATATAAACATTCCTGCAGGGCTGTTTCTTTGGTTGTTACTACAATGAATCTTTTGACAAGTACAAGATCTATCATAAGTTTCCTGCTGAAGATGAGGCTGTTTTTCTTACAGGAAAGAAAAACAATTTATTCCTTTTCTTCAGTGGACTGTCAATAGGCAGCACCAAGGCAAAAAAGACATGGTGCAGAAAAAAAGTCCTGCAAGGCTTAAAGCATTAAGGCATAGGAACATGAACATCATACCTTCTGAAAAGCAAGGAGGCTGCTTTCATTGTTCGTTATTCAGCTTGAGTAAGAGAGAACTCACAGCGGTGCTCTGAACACCACGACATTAAGTCCTTCAGCGCCTTGAAAGTCTGTTGCTTTGTCTGCTGTGTAAATCAGGCATATCAATTCAGAGCAACAAGAAGTTTAAACCTTCCTTTTAGGGAGAAATCTGAAGGACAAGGGCTTGGACAAACTCCACAGCTCTTGCATTCAGTAAGAGTTTTGTCATTTAGGCTGATGTCTCCTAAAAATGGCAAAGCGCACTTTTTTTCTAGTTTATATTGCTTATTGGACAGCATTTAATAGGTTCTCACTAACCAAGATGACTGTGCTTGGACACATTTGCAGGGACAGGCCTACAGCTAAGAGGTAACTGCCCATCTCACTTGGCACAGTGACAGAAATAGGATGCCACTTTAGTCCACAATACAGGGCGTGTGCCACTGGAGATAAACAGAATGAATGAGATCCCATCATAAATGCCTCCATCTATTCTGCTAACTCAGTCTGGATTCTCAAGTATGTGGCAATCCCTTGCACAGCTGCAGGCTCTCTGAAGCGAGCATATGTCTATGCTTGTCTAGTGACCAGCACAATGCGACCCAAATGTTAATTACAGCACCTCTTGGCTTTAAAGTTTTTGCAAAGTCTTTGAGTTTTTCCCTTTCTTCCTGTGCCTCTCCAGTAACTGGCTCTATGGAAGAAGTGGCAGAGTCTCAAGCTGAAAGGGAACTGGTAACGTGACTTGGGAGAGAACAAGAAATCCCTCCTGCAAGCTCTAAAAGAAACAACAAGGTCACTTAGATTCCCAGGGGTCTAAGGGAGGCATCTGAGGGAGACACTCCTGCTGAAAGTTATCCTCAGGCCCGCTCAGTAGCGCATGCGAACTAAGGCTCTTCAAAGAGGGAGTGGCTACTTGCAGAATAACTGGAAGAATGGGAAGACTGAGGAAGAGCTGTAGACATGCCCATCTGTTCATGAATTTTATAAGTTTGCAAGCAAGATGAGTTGTTTTGATGCTCTGTGAAATCAAAAGACATGGCACATCCAGAAAAAGCCCTACCAAGGCTATTGGTGATAAATAAGCATAACATATGAAGTGACCAGCAACAGCACATCAGTTTAAGTAAAAGGGATAAAAAAACCAGGCACAACAAGAATTCACATCATGAATCAAAGTAAGGAAGAAGTCCAAACTGTTGAAAAATATACTTGTTCTGAAAAAATCCTGCAGCCACACAGGTCATACATGGCTTACCCTCTCTATTTTTAAGTTCTGCAGTGCAATAATTTTAGTACAGTGGTTAGATTTTTCAGGGTAGCAGATGGACCACATTTCAGTTTCAAGTAAGTTCTAAGTTTAGAGCAGTGCTAGAGCTCATCTGTGGCAGAACAACTCTCAAAAAAAACAAAAAACCCACCAAACAAAAACCCACCTTACCTAGACAGGGTTTTCATACTGACACTTAAGTTTGATTTGGAAAAGAAGTAGTAAGACAAGCTATATTTCTGACTGCCTAAGCTGAAGTTTAAATACTGGTTTGTCCTAAGCAGGTAGGCAAACCAGGGGAAGTCTCAAGCAGAAACACTGTAGTAAGTTCTAAAGGTACACATTCCCACTCTTCGTGGGAATTGTCAACTAAACCCCTGTTTTAGTTTAGACTGGTTCCACCTGTAATGACAGTCTAGTTGATACAGAGATAAAGGGTCACTCATTAGCAGCATAAAGGACAGAAGTCAAAGGTCTGGCATTTTTTTCTTTCATCTTTTAAATGCTACAATTACAGCCATTCAGTCGAGCTTGCTCAGCATACTCTGTTGTTTTCTATCACTTTAGCAAGCCTCATCCTGTTACACAGCACATACCCAGAGAGGCTTTGGGATGTCTTCTCCAAATATTAAGCAGTTTTAGATCATACTAAACAATAACAACTCAAAAGTTTAAATAAACATCTAGTAAAGACTACAGCATATGGGGTAGATAGAGAATAATTAAATTAGTCTTGAAGTTTAACATCTATATTAGGCAACCTTCTTGAAGTAGCTTTCTGTTGCAATAAACTCCTGTCTAATGTTATGAGAATGGTAACTGGACTGGTAAGTTATACTTTCAAGAGATCTTAGATATGAACCTTACTGGCAGGAGACCACATGGGTCACTGAATGAGTTCCTGAATCTCACAGCTGCTGCTTCTTGCTTGATTGTCACTAAGAGATTATTGTTGTATGAGAGCACCACTAAGAGATTATTGTTGTATGAGAGCACCAGAGCAGAAGAGACGACAGACAATGAAAGCCACCTCAGACTTCAGGCAGTGATTAAAGTTACCCAGAAACTCACTGCCATTACTCTGGATCTTTAACCCTAACTGTGGTACAGACAGATATATTAAACATCTCAGATGTGGGGAGAGGATTCAGCCTCCTGACTGAGAAGTGAGACCCACTTGGGTTACGCATTTCTAGGTGTTTGACATCTTAGTGTGGTGTATCTGAACCACTGAAAACCTACTTGTGCCTCCTTAACTCCTCTATATTATACCATGTTTTCATAATCTCTTCAATTTCTGCATACTGTAGTAGGTGCTTGACATTGTATTTCACCTCTACTTCAATTATTTTCTTCTGAAAGCAGAATGCATTCTGCATTTCTTTATTCTCACCAGAGCCCTCTGCCTCAAAAATATTATAGCTTTTTTTGGGTGCAAACCACCATGTTAGCCCAAACACATAAGGGTGAATAAATTATTCAGAGGGGTTCAAATTCTTAAAGATCTGATAAAAACAGAATTATTCTGAAGTAGCTGAGGGCAGAGTTTGGCATGGCTCTTCAAACCCTTCCAGTTGACAAGGCGTAACACCAATAACAACCAGGCAGTAGTACATATGTAAATCTGCACTGTAAACGAAAACTGATAACTTTACTTCCACACAAATTACACTTTATCAGTAAAAATATTGTACGAAGAAGTGTCAAACAGCTTCCATCTCTTGCTGGAGTTGTTGCTTATCTGTACTGCATGATTACAGAAGAGGAATCAGAGTGATGAGAAATTATACTGTTTCACTCACTATATATGACTACCTGAAAAGCAGAAAGCATGAGCCTAGAATACCACTTCTGTGAGCACTCTGAAGTGCTAGGCTCTTATTTTGAAGGCTGTGCTTCACATACTCTGCCAACTGACTCTAAGGATGCAAAGAGGGAGGATTCTCTACTTTATTACATCCAGTCAGTATTTGTTTCAAGAATTCATTGGAGTTTTGGTGCTGATTAATTGAATTTCTTAACTCTCTGTAATTAAGTCCAAATCTGTGTACCATTTACTGCATGGTACAGAATGCTGCTATCAAAACCAAACGGATCTCATCAGGTCTGCAGTACATTAAAGTTGTATTCCACCAGTTTCTGGCATAGTAGCTTAAAAGAAAAACTGGAAGAATTCCAAACACTTCTACAATTTCAAAATAATAATAAAAAAAGAAACCCCTCTGGTCCTCCTGAGACCTTTTGAGCTACTTAATACAGTACACGGATGCTAAAATTGTGCCTGCATCCAAGTCACAGAAACACTGTATACCTAAAAACAACGCACCCCCAACTTTCTCGGTACTCTACTTGTATGTACTTCGGGGTTGAGGGAAAAGAGAGGAAAGAGGGAGAGTTCTACATCTGGCTTACATCAAACTATCAGATATTCAGTCAGTACTTACACATCCATGTGGTGGCCAGCACTCTGCAACCCATCCCCCATCTCCTTTTCTATTGCACTCCACTCACTGTAGGAAAAACAAACGAGAAACAACATCACACATGAAGGGTAAGGGAAGTTAATAAGCTGCATCCTGTATATAGTTTCTTTCCAGGTGACACCTGAATGGAAACTGCCTCAAAGTTAGACTTGGCCAAACTGTTTTCTTCCTCTAAGGAGCAACACTGACAATGTGGCAAGGCTATTTACAGCACTCTTAAACAATTGCCCCTGACACCTAAACTCATCCTCACAAATATACTTAGTTTCGGATTGGTTTTGAGCAGAAAGAGTCTTGTTTAAATAGGTAAAACTCAATTAAAAAAGGAAAAAAACAACCCCAAAAAACCCTAGCACTTAAAATAAACAGGGGGAAGAAAAAACAAAACAAACAAAAAAGAGGGAACTTTCTAAAACAGAATTTGGTCTAACATGCTCATCAAGAAGAAACTAAGCTTTCCAGACTCGCAACACATCAGACAGAAGCCTCTCATTCCAAAAACCAGAAGGTGGGATTTGACATTTGCAAGCATTTTACTGCTCCTGAAACCGTTTGCTGTATGTTGTTTTCTGTTTTCATAGTAGACTGCTGTTTAGTTCTATTCATTCAAAAAATATCAACTTACAACCGTCTCATTACTGCAACTACCTATTCACATTAGGGAGATCATTTAGATAAAGAAGGGAACAGAGCTACAATAAAGATAGCAAGAGACGTGTTCTGGACATCCAAGTACGTACACTGCAATTTTAATTGTGTTCTCAGCTTTGTGAAACATTATGAGATTTCTTAGTTACAAGAATTACATCCACAACTCTGTTTAGAGGAAAAAAGGAGGGGGTCCCCTTATATTTCACATAATTTATGCCTAATGCATCTATTCTGTCCTTCACTTTTTCATAAACATTCCACTCTGCTGATGTTGACATTTGTTTGTCTTTGGGTTATTACAGAACTACACCTAATTTCACTTTAAAACCCCCAATGAGAAAGACATCTGCAATCCATTAACCCAGAGAATTAAATTTAGCACTTGAACAGTGTGTAGAAGCAGGAGGTTTCCCTTAACCAGAAGTTTAGATTCTTTAATTCTCCAGTGAGATGGAAAACTTGAGCATGCAATTCACTTATATAAATCAAAAAATGATTGGCAAATTCACTTTAAAAAGGTACTAAAATTGGATATAGTTGTTGATTTTTAACCCTTAAAAGGACCTAGAAGCTTTTCAGAGACAACTGCATGAAAATAGGTAGTAAGTTACTTCCTGAAGAAACAGAATGCCAACGCAACAACAAAAGCCCCAAAGGTCTGGAAAACAGAACAAAAAGCTAAAGTCTTCCACTAGAGACTAAGCTCAGCAGATCCAGAGATCGCTATATCCAACACAGAAATCTCATTAGTACTGCACATTAGTACTGCAATATGACGTTTTTCAAGGCAGACATTGAAATGTTTCAGATATACTTTTCAAAAGCATAACAACATAACCAACAAATTCTCTCTCTCTCTCCACATCTATGTATATATTTAAAAACTGTATGAACTCTTACCTGAATACTCTTCCATAGTTGCCATGGACTTTATAGACACCATATAGCCGGTCTGCTACCCTCTAAAACATTTTAGAGTCAGGTTTTGGTCATCAACATTAAGTGCAATGGCTTTGTGAAAACCCAAATACAAACTTCAAGCTAAAGCCTTAATACTTTTCCTAGGTAAACAAGATTAGGCCTAAATCTCATCTGAAGGAAAAATCAACTACTTCACTACTGAAGGAAAAATCAACAGCGTTAAAGTCTTTGAAGACTGAAGTCACAATCAAGGCTATATTGAAAAGTAACATTTCAAGTATTTCTTTGGAAGCACTCATGTATAGGATATGCCTATGGAGACCACAAATAATCAAGTTACCTTCAGTTTTTGATAACCAGATGTAAGGCATAGCCTCCTTTATCTGAATAATGCCAAATTTATATATACACTTGCTTATTTAACATAAAGATGGCAAGACAAAAGTCCATCCTGTCACCAAGACTGCAGGGAAAGCTTCAGTAAAATTCTAACAAGTGACTTGATTTTTCCATCCAGCTCAGTGAAACGAATGAAAGGAAATGAGCTCTATCCATTGCAGAACTTATTGCTCAAGCTAGATATGTCATTTCAGCTGTTTGGAGAGTCAGTACCTGCTGCAGCCAGCACTGCGATGCTGGCAACAACCTCAGAAGACCATGTGTACACTCTACAGTGTGACTTGTAACCCAGATAATGCCCTTATAATTGTGATGTACCAATGAATGAGATTGAAGTTAGGTAAGAGTTACCATTATTGCTCTGTCAAAGCAGTAAAAAGGAAACGTAAGCAAATTGCCCAACAGATCTCACGCACATACAGCCCTGGGAAAAAGGCAGTGTCGGTAGAACACCGGGGATTAATCCTCTCAAGAACCTCAGCTCAACAGGGCAATCCATTACCATCCTCTCTGCCGCACAGTTTCCATCAAAAGTTAAATCCCTGTTGAACATACTAAAAAGCAGTATCATGCTCCTCATTATTGGAATTGTAATTTCCTATTTCCTTTGTGTGACTTTAAAAAAAATCTTCCATTCTCAAGCCATAGAGTATCTTGATGCATGACATAATTGTTCTCTTCATTAGAAAGAACATTATTCATTACAGACTGAAGAACAAGCCAAAAAAAGAAAAAAGTGTGCTGGGAAGCATACACGATTCATACTACAAGGTCTGGAAAACAAAGTATTATATGTCTGACCAGAAAACTGTGTTTTGGGGCCCTTCCCAGCCCAGACATCCAGCAAAAGCAACTTGTCTGCTGAGTAGAGAGAAGCAGACATCTCGATCCTCTTTAAAACACCTCCCTCTGATACGTGACCATCAGGGGAGAGGGCAGATTAGCAACATACATGTGTCTGCCCCTCCAATGACTGTCAAACTCAGCCATCACATTTGTAACTCTTTATCCCCCAAATCTGTACTAAGTCAGTACCCCCTCCTTGCCACCTCCTGCCCCACACTCCAGAGCCAGACTCTCTCAGGCAAAACTGCCTTTATTCTAGAGCACATATACCAGTTCTCTTGACTAAATAAGAAATACTGCCTTAAAAATAAATTATACTATTTGTCACGACACACATGGGAAATACTTACAGCTCTGACTCGCAGAAGGTGTGATATGACAGACTGCAGTTCATCGCTATAGTGTTTTAGCTCAGTAAATCTCCTGGGAGCAGGAAACAGATAGTACATCATTAGCCATCATGAAAGCAAGCTTTCACAGAATGCAAGATAGAACCACAATGCTACAGCCAGCGAGACGGAGCCTGGATTATGTTGAGGTGGAACTAGCTGAAGACTCCTAAAGAAGTGACTACAGAGTTTAATTTCCCTGAAGCGAACAACCCAACACTTGCATAACTGCTATTTTTTCTTATGTAAATGATGAAGTTTCAGAACAATTTAAAAGCTAAATTTTTATGAAATATACGAAGTTAACTGAAATTACTATATCATTGTGTTGGGTTTTTTTAAAAATGGGATTTATAAAAGCAAGCATGAGCGAATAGGAAAGCTTCAAATAAGTACAAAGCCAAAATCTGCTGAAGCATAAATACTTCTTAATAAATGTGTTCACATTTCTGACCTGACAAAGATACTTTGCTTTCAAGCTGCCATCTAGCCAGCTTTAAGTATAGCATTTCAGAAGTTCAAGGAAGCATTCACAATTATCACACTTCCTCTAAGGATAAGCCGTACGGTAACTGTTACTAGTTATATATGAAACCCTTTTGAGACCTGTACCTGCACCGGAGTCACACATGGCTAAAAGCCATCAAGTCACTACAGCTTAACAAGGTACCAGTCAGGTAACCCACTGCAAGTGACCATGCTGGCCTGCCACTACTGAAGGAAAGAGGCATTTTATCCGCTACCCCAGTTAAGCCTTGGTGGTAGTTTAAGTTGATACATTTAGCTCATCCTAATCACGAAGCAGAGGCAGCTGCCACAGCTTTGCTAGTGACAGGTAACCAATTAAGCCAGAGCAACAGCCACTTCTGCATACGTAAACCCTACCAACTACACACAAGTCTAACTCATGACATTCTTGTGTACCAAAGTAGGTGTTTCATCCAGATGGGAAGTCAGGAACAGCTTTACCTAAATTACTAAACAATAATCTGAAAATAAATAAATAACATAGAAGAACACAACTAGAATTAAGGAATGGGAGACTAAGATTAGCCTTCCAGGTTGATGTGCAAGCATAAAAACTTCATCCCTCCTCCAACCACAGGCACACAGTCAGGCTTTGTATTTCAGAACAGTTTGTACCCAAGAGGTCTTACTGAAATGAGTCAGGTCGCTTGTTTTGGGTGACCAAGTATGAAATTCCAGGGTTTTTCATTTAACACCTCTTCTTCCCCTGTCAGGAAGTCTTCCCCTAAAATATTCTCCTCCTTACATTCAGGAAGTATAAGCTTTATTACCATTTCTAGCATTTTTGATCTCCAAGGAGCATCTTTTATAAGATTATGACACACACAGGGTTAAAGTACATAAAAAGATTTAAAAGCCAGCAGAGAAACTGTATGGGAAAAATAAATATAGTCATTGATCTGCACAGTGGGGTTTAGAGAGCAATCTTTTCAGTTTACACTTTATAAAATATGCACCAGGGCTGCATGTCGGACAGCTGCAGACACGTACACTGAAGATATTTGAAATAATTGAACTAAAAACAGAAGATTAAAAAGCATGCCTTCAGCTCAGGAAGACTCCCCTTTCGACTCCACAAATTTAAAATGAAAAGTTTTATTTATCCTGTTTTGTGGCAAGAAAGCTTTTAGGAATGCCGTACTCCCTGAAGGCAAGAGTCAAGAACCTAAGAGGACTTTCAGTATCCTGGACTCCAGCAGCAATACATCTTCTCCCCATGCCAATTCCTCCTCCATTAAAAAATAAAATAATAATAAAAAAAATTTACTACTTCAGAACCAAGCTGTCTTCCTTTTATTGTCTCAGAAAAGCATAAACCAAAGCAATGTTACTTTTTGCCCAATCTTCTGTGAAGGTTGAAAATTTTACAAATACAATTTTTCAGGAAAAACTGTTTTTAAGAGATGGGTGGTGTTGCAGATCAAAGGTTTATTTCTCAAGTATTTGGTTAAGTTGTACTCATTGCTTATGTAAAAAAATTACATAAAGTAATTTCCAAACTGAGTTTGGTGAAGCACACAAAGGGATGTTTACTTTCCAGTGCATCGTAACAGTAGAAGTGTGAAACAAGACACAGTTTTGGCACTCAGTAACTAAGGCTTTTTTAACTAGCGCTTTTCACTTGGTTTTACTGGTTCTGCAACATTACCAACAGTCTAGATATTTAATTGAGCTATTAAGTAGAACTTCAGACACAAATGAAGAACAGATCAGGTCACATTTCTGTAGGATCACCACCAGGTTTCTTCTCAAAACTATCTTTTACAGTAATGGCAAAGAAGAAAATTTCATTTACAGTAGAAAGCATTTCAATATAAGTTATTTACTTAGTGCATTTTACTCTGCAGTACTCCTTCCTACAACAGGGAGGGCAGTACCATTTTCCTGTTTTCTGAAGGAAGATATTACAAGAACAGAACTGTTCGCTAAAGAACAAGCCACTTGTCCAACGAACCAGGAAAAAAAAAAAAAGGAGAGTTACTTTTTTTTAATTCTGCCTTAGGAAAGGATTTAGTGTTTTCTAAAGAAAGCTTTCACCCAGAAGAAAGCTACTATTTTGATTAAAGCACAGAAAGAGAACAAGAGGATAGGTGCCATGAGGCCAAATTAGAGAGGTCTGCAGTAGATACAAATTTACCTCTGAGTACCAAATACCACATTTTTATCACGATATAATTCCATCATTAAAGATATTAATTGCTTCCCACAGGAGGAGGTTTAGTTTCCAGTCTATATTTGAACTACTAGAGCAGCATCGTTTCAGCTGTTTAAAGCTCCTCACATTGCTCTAAGCTGAAGGGTGCAGCTCCACAGGACCACGAGGCAATCTGGACTGGGAGTTGCAGCTATTCTTCACCTGAACCCTTCCTGGTCCAGGAACCTGAAAGCCTACACTCCACACAGCAGTCAGATCTTTTGTTTCAGCAAGGTGAGCTTGCTGAACCCACTTTATCACCCAGTCACACAAGTACCAAAGGTAACGCAGAGGGGCAAGGCATCAGATTCCAGGCAGCTCAAGCTACGTGTACTAGGCAGAGCAAGGCACTATTCCTCCTGTTAGGGCCACACATGCTATGCTAAAAGGCTCTCCCTAAATTACAAAAAAATACAAGTTGTGCTCATCAGTTATTTATTAAACAACTTGTATCCAAAAGTTCAATTTGGAAGCTATATATGTGGCAGAATACAACAGAAAGCATGTGCCATATCTCTTAAGTGCTGTGAAGTCTCTATTGATAGACAGACACTCAGGGACTGTTTTTGTTACAAGCCCTTCCTCATGTTTTCCTTGTATTAACTCTTTTCCTGCTTTTTGCCAAGCCACTTCTCACAACAGCTTTGCTTTCTGAAACATTAAGTTACCTCGAAAGATAACAGTATATTCCTCATCTCAGCCTTAACCAGTCTTGCCCACCTATGCCTATAGGCAGACTACCAGCAAACTTTCCCTGCCGTGAAAGCAGGAAAAGCTAACTCCTGCTAGCCACAGACAAAGATGATGGAGGATGAAGCATTCAAACAAGGGGCCAATTTCACCTGTAGCTACTGAGAGAATTGCTGTCTTTTGATCTCATTCGTGAATGTTATCTTTTATATTAAACCCTAGCTAAAAGCTTCCTTGCTGTCACAGAAGGCTATAAAAGCAAACACAATAAAAAAGGAGGGACTGGATTAATTCACAGGTAAGTCTATAAAGAGGTTTAGAAAAGTATGTGCCCCCTAACATCCTTAACACAATACCCATAGATGCTAGGGAAGTACAAAGGGAACAAACAACAGAAAGCAGTCAGGCACATGGACTCTCCCTAAATAGCATCTCCTATTGCCACTATTGGACAGCAGATGAACCCAGAAGGGCACTTCATACAGGTCTCTTGCTTATTGATGGCAAACAGCAACATCTCTTGACCCTATTGCTGCACCCTAATGTTTCTAACTATTGCAGAAACTCTCATTTTACCCTCCTCACATCACCTAGGGTGTGATGAACCTCCTGCTACAAACCCTTACACTTCTGACCAGTTTTTCGATCCAGCAGATTGCTCTAGTGCCTGTCCCAGAGCTTCCTAAACTGCAACAGAGCTGAACTGACCTCTGGACTTCCAAAAGCATCTGTGAAAGTTGGCAGCTTGAAGAGAACTATGAACTACAACACCAGGGTGCATGCATCCAGAATTGTACACTAGCAGATTTTTGGAAAGACCTACTATCAATCTGTATTCTGTTCATGCTTGGAAAGATTTCTTTGCAAACAAATATTAAGAGGTTCTTTTTCTGGGTCTGTTTTTTTTTTTTTGTTGTCCCTTCCTTTTGATCTAGCTAAAATGAAAGACTCATTTTGCATAAAGTGATGGCATTTTTCTGAATGTTTCCTGCTCCTAGAAACAGGATTTATCAAACCTTTTCACACTACCTCCTTACTGGGCTTCTGTTAAGATTTGAAGTGCAGAAAGATGATTTTTCTTTTCTGAATTTATTCTAAGAAGATAGAATATTCTGTCATCTAAAGTTACAGTTGTAACTGAAAAAGGGAAAGGGAGGGAAGAAGGATGTGGAATCTTACTTGTCTGGGTTTTTCACTCTGAATGTTGCATTAAGAGCTTTTAATCTGGAATCTGCCTGAAAAGAGGGGAAAAAAAGCTTTGTTAATTTAATGCAATTAAATTCCAGTGACAAAAAAAATCTCAGCCTTCTGGCAGCACCATTAGAAAAAAATCCTGCCTTCCTGGCACATTTAAATCTTCAAACATTGAACAAGTTGACACTAGCTGCCCTGCATGTCAGATTTTTTTATTAAAAAGTCAAAAAACTAAGCTATTTTTGTGAACTAGGATGTAAACAGTATCCACTAAAATTAAGCTGGTATAATCCAAATCCCACAAAAATAGTCCCTTCTTAAAATGTTACACAAATCATGGAGTTAAGATACACAGCCCTACATTCTTTTTAGATGAAGCAATTAGGTAACATAAGACCATATGGACAAACTATTTTATATTTTTCAAACCAAATAAAACCGGTGGTAGAGTGACCTCTACATGCTCTTTATGACTAGGAACAGTTCCCCAGTGAAATCAAAATCTTATATATGGTGTTCTCTTATTTTATGACTTGCTTTACAGAAAATATGTAATTTGTATATCACGATAGAGCTATTTTTAATACAATGTTCTTTTCTATATCATAGCATATATAAATCTCTACAGAAGAAAGTTCAATACCTAATTAAAAAGGTAATTGGCTACTTTACTTTTTGAGATGTTGGTTTACCAATGACTGCAACAGCAGTACGGAATCTCTAGGGAGTTTGTGGGGTTTTTTTTAGTTTAATTGAACGTTAAACTGTGCAACAGGTATTTACTCTTAGTAAGACACCAACACAGATGAGATATCCCAGCCTCATCCACAGAGGTCCCACATTACCACCACTTTTCATTTCTATATGGCATTTTACATACAGCTCACTCAGGGCTCATCTATACTGTATGAAAACTCCAACTCAGGGAAAATGGCTGGAGTTTACTTTTGATCAAAACATCCCTCTTCATTGAAAGAATAATAAATGAACACATCTTGTGAGGTGTATAGATTTCCTAGAGTGTACTCTTTTAGCTAAGGGACTGTGCCACAACTGCTAGCAGGAAGTTACTTCAGCAGTATTTGTTAGTGCTGGTATATGACACAGGAATATTTTGTGCAGTTACAGCCAGCTTGGAGCTTGAAGAGCTATTTTGAATTTGACAGTGAAGGGAACACAGTGTGTTTTCCCAAACCAAGAATGGAGTCCTTCCTTTAGGGCCCTTTCAATAACGTCTACAGAAGAGACAGGCACGGTTTGAGACTGTTCCACCTTCCACTGCACTGAGGCTGAGCAGAAGATACCCATATTTGAATATCACTGCAAGTTCCTTTCACCTGGAACCACCTCCATATCTGGAGGACACTTAGGAGAGCATCCAAGTTGAGGGAAAAGCAGTTTCTTTCTTGCACCTAGGATGAGAGGTACTAATGGAAATCTTGCTAACTTTAGCTGTCCTCCTTCCAGTCACTGAACCACCAATACAAAACACAATCCACAAACCGAAAGGTAAGTGAATGAAACTTGCAAGACTAAGACTGACTGATATTGGAAGAAAACAGGTTCATTGTTACCGCTACATGCAGCACTCCACTAAGAATATCTTGCAAAGGGAAGACAAAGGCAGCATGGGGAAGCATGTCCAAGATAGCACAAGGAACACAAAACACTGCAGTAACTCCAACTCCCAGCCCAGGCGTTGTGTTTATTTAGAGTGCTCCACAGGCTTGTATGGCCTTGGACCTCCACTGCTCTATCCCCACAAGTCATTACACAAGCCAGTTAGATTTCAGGTCGTTCAGACGCACCTGTGTGTACTCCTCACACATTCTCTAACAGTACAAACACCACCTAGATACACTGACATTAAATCAGAGTCCTTCCCTGTATGTAGCTATTTCACAAAATACTGTATTTATGTTCAAACAGCAGGCATCAAAGCCATTCGAGTTTGTCGGGACAGCACGCACATTCAACAGGTTTACACTTGAAAAGGATCACTTCCTACATTACAGTTACAGGGCAAGTTTTTGCCTTTTGTTACAGACACATGTCGTGCTCCGAAGGAAGAGTTCAGTAAGTATACAAGCACTGTCAGGCAGGAACCAAGATCCTGCCAATGCTCAACCGTCTAAGCAGGGTTATTTCCTTCTTGCCATTAACAGCACAGTAACTCCACACACCACTTTTGAGCATTTGCACCAGAGTTATGCTGTTAGAAAAATGTCTGTCCAGTCTTAAACTTGATTTAAGACTAATATGCACAAGCATTTTAGAGATGAACTCCCCATCAAATGAGGTACAGTCAAGGAGTTTTCAGACAGTCAATTCCTACTATGATCCTATAATCGTTTAAGTAAACTAAAGAGAGAGGGGAATTTTCTCCTTCCTAAAGGAAGGGTTAAAATCCCAAGTGACAAATCCCTTAAAGAATAAAATTAAGTGCTGGGGGTGGGAGGGAGGAAAGGCATGATTTAATGATACAGTTGGCAGAGTAAACAGTCTCCAACATCAACATTCAACTATAACATGCTACACTGCATTAATGCCTAATTTAAAGTTTAGTTAGCCTGGTTCAAACCCTTTGGGACAAAAGACACATCCTGCTTTAATGCATCAGCAGCAGAGACAGCAGCAGCACATAAACCAGTAGTCTGATTCTAGTCTAAGACATGTAGTGAATAGAGGTTTGTCCTCCAGTGCAGTGCTAAGTAACCTCCAATCTTGAGGGGTTTATACTTCAGATGTTGAATAAAGGAAAGATGCTTTTTCCCAGGCTTTTGCAAGAAGTTATTTTTCTTTCCTAAGGAAACAGAAACTGTAAAAGGAAAACTATACACACAATCAAATCTAGAAGGAAAAACAGGACTTGCTCATCTCTCATTTAATCTACAATATGGTTTCAGGTGGGCAAATATTCCCAGCATTCTGCTATGAGTTTTCTTTCATACACACACAGTTGTGTGTACTCCTGAACATACCCTGCCAGTACAAACTTTCTGAACGCCTATGAGTGTAAGCTGAAATAAAGATGCGTTGACTAGGAAAACACAGCTTGAGAGCATTAAATTTTTTGCATTATGAATACTAGCAATATGCCAGCCCTACCATGATGGAAGAGAATTATTGTCAACATTAAGTGTCAGTATCAAAGTCCCTTGGACATTGAGGATAAAAGAAGCAGTGATTTTCTTTAGCTCTCACTATGCAGAATAATTCTTCATGATCCATCTAGTTTTCAGTTGTGATTTCATTAGTTGATCACGTTACAATGAAACAAAAGCTCAGTATTTGTCTCCATATAGTAACTTTTCCAGGCACAGCCCAGCAATCTATCAGCTTCTCACGGATTCTTGTCCTGTACACACGACCTCGATCATTTATTCCTGCAAGTCTTCCACCAGTTTACCCAGCCACAAACTCACTGATGTCAGTGAGGATAGTACTACTTCAAGACACATTCTGTTAAATAGTTAAGGGGCACCAAATCCATCTGTCTTAGTCCCTTTCAGCAACTTATCTTTGTAGAGAAGTCCTACAATTCAGATCTCCTTGCTTGACTTTTTTTTTTTTTTTTGGACACCTTGCACCTCTTAACCAGGCTAAATGTGACACCCATCTTTAAAACGATGCTGAACTAAACTGACAACATACAAAAGCACTGCTATGGGCTAAAGTTCATTAGTTTTAAAGCTTATAAGGATCATAATTCTACATTACTAGCAGAATTACAAGGTTGAGCATCAAACATAGGTACATATTAACAAGCCTTCTAGAGAATTTAACAACTGAAGTCTTACCTATTACATGCTAAGAACACCACTGGTTTTTGTAGTTACAACTATACATAAAGCAATGCCTTTAACTCATTCTAACAGCAAACAGCCTTTCATAAATAGCCTAAAACATGTTTGCTGGAGTATTTCTGTGTCACAGCAGTCATGAGACAAACAATTACAATAATTACCTTTAACTGAAATCCAGTCTCATTCACCATTTCTTTCCATCCACCTTCCTAAAAATACAGGAAAAGAACGTTCAGTTAGAGCAATTTAAGAGTGCCACAGCTTTTGCAAGTCCCTGTATCAGAAGAGCTTCTCCAGTAAGCCTGGGTTCTGCCTCAGCTACCCTCCCCATGTCTTTCCAAGAATCTGAGTTAAGAATAATATGTCATTATGTTGTGCTTACATACTAACCTCCCCCAAAAAACTCTCTCCTTTTCACTACTCAATTACTTCATTCTATCAACTGGGGGCAGGAGCCACTCAGCTTTGTCTACAGAAGTAGCTCAGCTCTTTAGAAAGAAGCGTAATTATCATCTATTGCCTATTAGATTATCAACAGCTCCAAGGACCTTTGCAGCTTGAGGCAGAGAGCATACAGAGAACAGGTGACTGTTTACAGTGCACATGCAGTCACCTCACTCATGTATAGTGGTTGGTTGTCTACTGTTTTCAGTTCCCATACACTGGTTCATCTACATACTATACTGTGCTGCGGTAAACATATCTGCTCAGTCCGCTATTTGGGAATCTCTCATCAAAGCACAGAAAGAAAGAAACATCCAACATCTCCTAAAGTTGAAAACTGCAGAATGCAAAGCTTTAGCTGACAATTGGATCACAACTGTTGTGATAACATATTGTACTGGTTTTGGACCATGACACATATGAATGGATCATGATTCAAACTGCAAAGCTAAAGAAACCATGGCTATCCAAAAAGTGAATTGGAAGCCAGTACTGTCTCTGCAGCCAGCAGTATAGCATGCTAACTATTTCAGCTTTAGTCCTAGGGAAGCTTTCCCAACCAACACACATTAAGTTCCCAATATTCTGTTCCAAAGAGGTGGAAATTCTCTCTTAGGAGCCTTAAAACTAGACTGGAAGAAAATCATAAGGCACATTAGAAGGCCAATTGTACAACTGCAGTGGGCTGTTAAGAAGCTTTTAGATGGACAAGCCTTTTCCACCTCAAGTCTATTCACGTTGTCTATCCTTCTTCTAGACACAGAAGAAGCTATGGGTCAATGGGAGAGAAGAGCAAAAGGACAATATCTTAAATAAATAATCATTAGAGAACGTATTTAGAAAGCACATCACTTTACTATACCTGTGTTAAAAATGAATAAAAGATTTTATCTTGGCAAAGAACAGGATGTGAAGCCACACGTAACAAGAAGTTTTCCAAACCAATTCTTCTTCTTTCCACAAAATCTGGATCCATGTTATCTGCTGATAGCTTATGCCAAACAAAGTCAGCCTGTTTAAACAGAAAAGTGTTAATAGTAAATAAATAACAAACAATACAAAGCAAGCTGCAGCCTCAGCTTCCTTACCCTTTTTTCTGGCAAAGGTGGAACAACAATATGTGGATAGGTAACTGACAAATAATTCCTCAACAACTCAAATTCACTGTAACGTCGCCACAGGGAGTCCACTGGGGTGCACTGTCCCTCACTCTGGGACTCAACAGCTCTGAAAGATAAAACAGCAAATTTGAGCATTAGTAAGCTATCACCTTCTCCCTCATACCATCAGTACAATCATAGCAAAGGCCCTAAAAATAGTTATCCAGTAATGATTACTGCATAACTTGCCCATAATCTAAAGTAACCTTAACTAATTTCATGTCTACATATTTCATTTAAAAATATTTATAATTTCTGCCTGATAGCACTCAGATTTTTTAGGAACACAGGAAAAGTCAACACATTTTCATCACACCACAAACAGGTAGGTCACAGTCAAGCAAATAGTCACACAAGTGACTTAGTTTACATCACTACAGAATTAGACATATTTCTCTTGGAACAGTGTTAGGCTCCAAGCCAGCACAATTTCATGAACAGCTGAAGGACACAGAGTATTACAAGAAGGAATTTACTATTCAATAGGAAAGTCTTCACTTCAGAGGATAAAAATTGTCTTGCCTGCAACAGCTAGAATAGTTAAAAATATAACTTTAAAAATATTAAGAAACTTTAAAGGTTGTTTTTAGAAAAACGTAGCAAATTTCGAGGCACTACCAATTTTTTTTTTGTTCAAAGTGGTATCTTTTTATATTTAAGGACTAAGGATATGTAGTCTAACAAACTAGCTAAAGATAGGGTAAGCAGGTACAAAATTGATGCATCTGAAAAATTTGTTGAAAACTTAAAGCCAACATCACCTAGCAAGGGCTTAAAGGATTTTATGTTACTATAAAAGGAGAAATCATGGAACATTATAGGATTGAAAAGTAACATAAAAACTTGAAAAAAAAATCATCCTTCATACAAGACATTTAAAGCAACAGAAATACTTTGCAATATCATAAAATAAGCATCAGGTCAGTAACACTTCTTGGCAGTTAGCACATGCCAGAATAAACACAGAGGGAAAATTCAGACAAGGCACTTAACAGAAACCAGTGATGTCTATGTCTACCTTAGTTCTTATATTAAGTGACTAATTAGCGTACAAAGCACTGGCATAAACCTACACGAAACAGTATTAACTATGTTATGAGATTATCACAGATTAGTTGAGGTTGGAAGGGACCTCTGCATGTCTGTAGTCCAACTCCCTTGCTCAAAGCAGGCTGCTCTGAGCTACATCCAGTTGGGTTTTGAGTATTTCCAAGGACAGAAACTCTACCACCACACCAGGCAACCCATTCCCATGTTTGATCACTCTCACAGTAAAGAGGATTGCTTACATTGAAATGGAATTTCCTGTGTTTGAATATGTGGCCACTGCCTCTTGTCCTCTCTCTGTGCATCACAGAAAGAGTCTGACTATCTTCTTTACCTCCCCCACGAGGTATTGATACACATTGCTAAGATCCCCTGAGCTGTCTCTTTCAGCGGCTGAACAGCCCCATCTCTCTCAGCCTCTCCCTGCACATCAGATGCTCCAAGCCTGTAATCATCTTCATGGCCCTTCACTGGACTTGCTTCAGCATGTCCCCACCCTTCTTGTACCAGGGAGCCCAGAACTGGGCACAGTAAGTTATGAACTACAAGTACTTACATGGTACTCAGTAGAATAGGGTACTACATTATTTCTTCCAGCAGAATTCAGGCTATACAGTTCTTGAATTCATAAGAACTTTCTGGAGTAAAGTTTTAAAAACATCTAAATAGCACACAAATTATTGATTTTTTAAGCTATTCTTAACCTACAAGGTTAGATTTCTAATGACCTTACTGAAAAACAAACAATCCCGCTCCAGAGCGGCCTCAATTATTTGATACATTTAAGCAAAATACATGAAGCTTTTGTCATCCATTTCTGAACTCTCATTAGATTGGAACAGCCTTGCCATAGCCTCTTTTTTTTTTTAAAAAAAAAAAAAAAAGGCAAGCATGGTTACATCTTGAGGTTGATGTAATACAGAATTATGCAAAAGGAACTTTTTTAAATGAGTAAGGCAGAACATTTTCTGTACATCTATCCTTGCCTTGCGGAAAGGACATTTATTCCAGGTGACTGAATTTGTAGGAAAAAAAAAAATTCACAAGCAGGAAGAAAAAAGGATGTATTCATAAGCATTCAACACAAACTGCTGCAGATTAAAACTGTTTGAGACTGACTTAAGAAAAAAAGGGGAGCACACTGCTGACAGCCACTAAATCGCACTGCCAACATCCCATAGAATTCTTCCCTATTATAGTATTTCAATTCAACGAAGTTGCAACTGCAGCCACAGAGTTTTGAAGAGGGTAAGCTCAGCGTAGCACTGGGCTGACAGGCTGTGCAGCATGCGTCTGTCTCTACACGAACGTTGCACAATTTAAATATTTCAAGACCACTTCAGCTAAAAGCAGGTATCTAGTGATTATACTATCGCCGAGTTGGAGGTAAATTTAAATAGATAAAGAATTAAGCTACTATGCCCTGGAAGATTAGTTGTTTAGTTGAAAACTGAAGGCACAAACTTCACTTTCCTAGAGGAGAAACTCCCAGCAGGGTTTGGTAAACCATCTGGCCATTCAAGACACTCACATAAAAGTACTTCAGAATTAGGGATCCTTTTAATCTCCAGCTTCAGCAGCTATCAACCAGTTGCACTGACTTACACCACAGGTTTCAAGAGCACTACTTCTGCATGGGTTATTATCAACCCTTAAGCAAGACTGCCACCATCAATACATTATAGGATTATGTGGACCCTGTCTGAGAACATACTGCACAAGCAAACATGAATAGGGACCCTAGAAAAACACAGGCCAGGACTGCCCTTAGAACCCAGCCACATCCCAGCAGGACCCATCTGTGCTGCAGATACAGATGCTGCTGCGCCAGCAGGAAGGCAACGGAGACCCACCTAGAGCTAGGCATACACATTGCACAGAGTGAAGCAGACTGCAGCCACCCTTACTCTAAAGGCAGGAAGATTCCAGATCTGAGATCTGGATCTGTAACAAGGAGTTCTCTGTAATATAATGGATGTTCTATCAGACAAGAAAGAGAGGAAGAAAAAAAAAAAAACAACACCCTGCAGGATGCATTTGGACCATTGCTATTAAATGTCTCTGTCACTCCTATGCATAACCATTTCCTGGCCACAGCAAATGCAACCCTGGGACTGGCACAGGAGTTGTGTTTAACTAGCTCTTCTTTCCAGTTTTGATTTTTCTGTAACAGGAGAGTTTCATTATTCATCTTTTTTTAAAATTTAACTGAAGTTTAAGACTGACTGCATCACCTCGTAACTAGAGGCAGGCTAGGTGTGCACACACTACTGACAGTTTATGGCAGCCTAACACATTTCAGACATACAGTAGAGTTACAGAGGCTTAAAAAGTTACCACCAAAGGTAAACTGCAAGAAGAACAGTTCACTTTATTTTTTTAAATATCATTCTTATTTTTCTTGTCAATATGAGCCTCTAAGGAAAAGTACTGTTAGCCGCAATTATTTTTCATCTCCACTTAACTTATTCTATGGGCTTACACTACCATGGGCAACTTCAAATATAAAGTTTTCTGCCTCCTGAATACGAAGTACTTTTAGAAAGTTCATTTGGTTGTTTCATTTCAACACAGTGTATACTTAAGTGTTGTCTTCTGCCTCTAGCGCAATCAACTCCCAATGCAGTGCAAGTCTGATCTTATATTTATCACCTTCTGAATAACCTATAACATCGATGAGGTCAGCACAGAGAAGAATGAAAAGGAGTTTATCTTTCAAGGAAGTTTCTGGTCCAGCCATTCCTACTCTGTTTTCAAGTGCACTTCTGTAGAAATACAACTTCACAAGATGTTAGAAAAGAACTATCCCGCATTTTGGGAGTATGCATTTGTAAGTAGCCTCAATATAGCACTCATATCAAATACAATTACGGTAATATACACTAGTAGTATAAAGTTAGGCAGCTTGTCTTCCACAGTTGATCTGCCTTAACTCATTGTGCTCTGGCTTGCCGTTCCTACACACGCCCATTTTTGCCAAGTCAGCTTTATCGTGTAAAAGTTGATCTGTATTTTTCTTAGAACTCCCAATTCCTGCAGTCAAGATAGTCACATTATCATTTAATAAGTTTCAATAGTTTTAACACCACAAGTGTGAGAAAAGAACTAAAGAATAGTGCTCTGCTACAAACTAACAGGAGAAAAAAAATTAAATCAAGAAGAATGTCTTCAGAAATTTAAAAGTTACTTCACAGATTCAAGTCTGTTTGGGGAACTACATACACTCTACTTCCATAGTACAGATTACCAGTTAGAAGAGAATGTACTTACATTTCACATTCCTATCCTACAAATGTTGAAGGAAGGCAAATACACCAATAGGATCATCACATATTTTAATAGTGGAGCAGGCCATTTATCATTTGTAAGAGTTCAAGTCACACCATCAGTAAGCTGTCATTGTAAGAGATCACAGCCTTCTGACAAGAGAATGTTCCAGTGTAAATTACACTCTTAATGCTTCATGACTGTTTTGCAGATTTAATTATAAACTAGAAGCAGCAAAGACCACATGGAGCCTTAACTGTGCAAAAACTTTCTCAACATGCCTGCTATATCAGCTTTGTATTTGTCAGAATTAACAAGAACAAATCAGTTACTTAAAAAAAGCAAAAACTACAATAAGAGTAGTAACATCTCAGTCCACACACCCACAAATATCAAGCAGAAAATTAAACAGGAACCAAGATTTTTAGAAGATCATCTAGGAGTGTAGCACTTCAGCAGGGAAGGACCACAACTTTATAGAGAAGCCTAGTCCTAGGTCAGAACAAACCACTACTACCCCACAACGGAGATGCAAGCACCTTGTTACTTGAAGTTTTATGTCCGCAAGGGGCCTCAAGAACTCAAGAAGGAAGCAAGCAGACTGCCAGACCAGATCATGCCACTCACCCCATCTTCCCTGCCCCCACTGAAGAAACTAAGGAAATTTACTAGACCTAAAGCCTACTGTCAAATTATTTTGACAAAGCAGATCTGTGGACAACAGGCTAGGCTTCCCTAAGCCTAAGTTAATCAAGCTTTACGACCCTTATGAGGGACACACAAGCCTCACATTATACCCTGAAGAAAAAGACTAAATTACTACTAGAGAACCTTGAAGGTCAAACCTGCCTGTGTAGTTTGTTCTTTTTTAAATAGACACAATCTGATACAACCTCCTCGACGTAGTCTGTGTTAAGCAGGCTGACGTTATTTCTCTTCTCAGATCATACTTACTTCCTTTATTCTAACATGCATTTATTCTCACAGCCTTAGAAGTGTGAATGCTGCCTTTTTTGGTTGTAGTTGTTTATCTTTGTATAACACCATTCTTCTTTTGGGTGAAAAGCAGTTAAGAGACCACAGGTAAAGGGAGCAAATGTGACAGCAAAACAGGTAGATAGACACTCATCCAGAGAAATGTCTGGATGTTCTTCTTTGCCCAACATCCCATTGCAAAAAGTTGCACCCTAACAGTTGCAGCTCAGCAAGAGTCTGCCACCACACTGCCCCTTCTCTGCAGGATGGAAATCCCTGCTGCCTCTGCCACTAGTCATTTTTTTCAACAGGCTGTGAAATTTCAGTTTAGTGACTTTTAGTGATCGGAAGGGGAAGACAACACTTCAGGAGGGCAGCTGCATAGCACCCAACAAAGAAGCTATGCTTTTTAAATTAACCCACTTGAATAAATTTAAGACACATTTTGAAATTATTAATACTAGTTTTAAGATTCCCCCTTACACTCAGGCTTTGATAAAGTAAAAGCAGCCGGATTCTGCTCTCTAGAGCACACAATGCTGCAGAGTTGGGTAAAGGAGGGGAGCAGCAAAGTTCTTTGCAAAGCTGCAGTGGGAAAGTACTGTACAGCCCTCAATTATGAGCCTGCATCCACACCACTGCCTTTTAAATGAGGTAGTAAGAGTTTGAAACTGCATGGATGGATTTGGGACAGGCAAGCAAGATGAGAAAAATCTTTTTTTTTAATCACACCAAAAATGTCTCCACCTGGTTACATATGAGACCATAAAATATCACCAATTACAAGAGCATTTCTCCCCAGGAACCCCGTTCCAGAAAGGAAGTAGAAATCCACAAAGGTACTCATTACACTTAATACCTTCATTACCATCTAATTTTTTAGACCACATTATGAACTCCACCATTAAATGCAAGTACTGCAGACCAGTTTCAATTAAGATTATAATCACTTGTTGACATTCAGTCAAACTTCTCAATTTATTTTGGTTTTAAAAACACAATATAATACTTGTACAGTCTTCAGGCAGGAAAACCATATGTTTCCCTCTAAGTACAGTTTTAACAATGCAAGTTATTCATTGAATGAACCAACCTGCCTGAAAAAAAATTAAAAGACAAAATTGAAACCTTCAGCTTTTACATTCATAACTGATGTTATCATAAGAGATTAGAAGATTACATTACTCTAAAAGTCACATTCATTTGCCTTAATTCAAAGTGCCAATGTGAAAACTTTAGTCCACCTAATTAACCTCTTCCCATTTCCCATTTAAAACTAATTATCTTAAATGAGCCATTAAACAATTCTGAATGCAATAAAAAGAGGAATGGCTGCAAAATATTAAATCAGACGAGAAGGAAATACATCGGTTTATTTCCTTGTAAAAGCAATCACCTCTTCAATCACAGAAGCAGTAACTCTGCTTTCAGCCTTTGACCTTCCAGTGTACGAGAAGTGAAACTTCCACTCTCCTACAGCGGACAAGGTTCACTCTCTATGTAGGGGAATACCATTTTAGAGGGCAGGGCAACTTCTTCCATTAGCTATTTAGAAATGGTCTCTGTATTTAGGCCTCTCAACAGACAGAATCATTATAGATCAAGTATGTGCTTTGTAAGACACCAGAAGTTACCTGGCAAGCTGTACGATGAAGAGGCAGTTCTCTTGCCAGAAGACTTTTTTCACAGCCAGGTGATTTTTTTTTTTTTTTTTTTTTTTTAAATACTGTCACCCAGTTTGCTGTATTTAACTAAAATATACATCTGCTAGGCAGGTTAATGATTCATAGTATCAACTGAGTAAAAATCAGCAGTAAAGTAGGTTTTCAACTCCTCTACCTTCTTTCACGTCCTAACTCTCTGCTGTTCAAAGCTCATGCTGAATTCAGACTTTCTTCCTTTTTTCCCTAATACCTCCTTTGGAGGGAGCAGACAAGTCTTCCTGACTCTCAATGACTGAAGTGTGCATTTTGTTGTTTTATCAGAAGACAACATACCTCTGCAGGCATTCGTTCTGCACCTGTCCCCAGGAAACACATGCCTGGGCTCTTTGCCTAGCCCAATGTGGAACAGGAGACTTTGGGAAAGGAACTCAAACAAAAGAAAACAAAGGAAAAACTCCTGAAGTCCCATGGTGCAGCATTGCTACCACTGAACTGTGACCTGGCTGGCTACTGATTTCCAAGTTCATTTCTCTCACAGAAACTTTCTTTAGAAGTCCTTACACTTTGGATAGGCAATCCAAGGTCTTAAGGGAGAAGCAGGTATCACTCATGTCACAATTTAACTAATAGAAAACTGAATCCAAATACTGAAAGCAGAAATAAGATTAGTAACTTCCCCAGCCATACTGGGGGAGTAACAAGGAAATATACTGAACCACCCTGTCAAATTACTTCAAAAGGAAGTAAAAACTAGTAGGGCTGGAAACCAGGGATCCTGTTATTAAGTAGTCAGCTACCAGGCTGCACAAAGTTGTGTTACTTTTTCCTATAGCCACATTTAAAAAAAAAACAAACAAAACAAAACAACCACACTCTCATCATCATATTGTGTGACCAGGAGGACCAGGCTAGAGATCTGAAAGTCAGCAGGGATGGAAGCAAAGTTAACTAAATGGAAGTGTCCTACTACTACTACTACTACAGGAACAGGAACTACTACTACAAGAACAGGAAAAAAGGCATCCTTGTATGTACTATAATTAAAAGTCCATCATCACAGAGCACTTAAGAGGTGCTCTGCATTCTGATTAACTTTCAGCTCTGTCATGAAAAACAAAGGGTACAAGACCAGGAGTCAAATTCTGGGTTTTATACTATCTCAGTTCCTGTAGTTTCATGCAGACTCTGGTGTAAGACACAGCTGCCTAAATTTCTAACAAGCAAGCAAGTCTGAATTTAAGTGAGGTCCTGGATATTTGCAATTTCCCTTACAGAAAGCAAGCGATATGCTGAGCACCTGCATCTCAAGAAGGAATATTTAGCTACACATCTTAATTCTAAGAATTTGGACTTGCCTTAGTGCCATTTCCCACAAAGAGTTGGAAGTGCTCCTCTGTTCTCACAGGGAGAATATAAAAACTAAGTTATTTTTTAAATAACTGTGTAGTTTAACGGAAGCCGTGAAACAAACTGACTTCAAGACTAACTGAACGGAAGTAGCTCACCACAGAAATCTAATTAGCTAAATGCAGAAAAGTGTAAACCAAGAATAAAGGGAATGCTTTCAGGAAGCAAGACCCTTGGAATTTGCCGAGGCTCTGCGGTCTACAGCAGTGGAGTTTGTTTTGTCTCAAAGAAACAGATCTACATCAAGGTATAATATCACTTAAAAAAAAAAATCAACAAGTCACATGAAAATGTGAGAAGAGTAATAAATCTTTTCATTTTGAAAAGAAAAAGGAAGCAACACCATCACTTGCATTTTGAAAAGAATTTCACCAGCACTAGTGAAACTAACGTGTTAAAAGTTTAGGTACTCAGCTCCTGTTCTGTAACAAATATACAGCGGTTGTAATTGCATCCGTCTTGTGTCTCTTATTCACCCAAATGCAATTCCTCAATTCAAACTGAAATTAAATCCTAGATAGCAGTAATGGCGGAACCCCAGTTCACATAAACGTAATACAACTATTATTAAGCGGTCTTCCTTTTATATCACTGAGTTTTATTCTTCAGCTACAAAATATCCTATTACCCACAGACAAATTGCTGTGAAGCCCACCTACAGCTACAGGCTCAGCAGGAAGCACATTTAATAGCCACCAATTATATTTATGCAAGAAATTTTGCCTTCTCAGCAAAAGGAATAGAGAACCTATTTTATTAGAGATGTGACAAACCCACATTTTCAATAGTTCTGTGACAAACATGTAATTGGTCTTGGTATTTGCTGACCACAGAATAAAATAAATCTTAATGAAAGAAAGTAATCTGGACGGCAAAATACAGTTTTGCCACTATGAAAGAACCACTGGGAAAGACCAGCAGGAGCGAGTCTAAAGTAATGTAAGGATGACTGGGAAAGGAGATGCAGTCAGCATGTTCTGGCGCTGCATAAAGATGCCCCCAGAGTACACTTCACATCACAGTTAGACACCAATGATTCTGATTTTCTTTTCTTTTCCTTCAAAAATATCATTAAAAGAAAAATAACATTACTTATGTGAGAAGATGTGATCTTCAATATCAATACACTATTAAAAGTATTTTTTTAAACATCTGAGCAACTGCCAAAGAGCTACAATATTTGAAAAATATCATGTACATCTATTTTGGATTTTGTTCTTAAAGTTTAGCAAAAATATAGTAAATGTATCCCAGTAGGTCTGCAGTCAGTGTGCCCTTCATCAGTTACACAAGCTAAGAAGCCTTTTAACTAGTAACTAGAAGACTTATGCGATAGTACTACAATTTGAACTCTTCAGAGCCTTTGCAAAAGGCAACTGCTTTGTTTCAGAAGGTTTTATCTGTACAGCAGATCATTCCCAAGGCAAGGCCCAAAGGTTAAAACTGTTAACATAAAGAAGAGAGAGACAAAACTCCTAATAAAGTCTAATTTTGAAATTCTTGCTTGAATCCTGGATAATAGGAGTCATCTGTGACTGGGAAATAATAAGTTAGAAGAGATTTTAAAGCTTTGTTCACTACTCAATACTTAAAATTGCAAGTTGTCGTTGTGGTACCAAGTGTGTTTACCATACTTGTATTATTAACCTTGTTAACACAAGAAGATTGAAGGCAGTAAGCTCTACAGTGAAAGTTCAAGCTAGTATGAAGGAAGGAAATAGTTAATTAACCGTAACCCTTAGAGCATCTACAAGGAGTACGTGGTGATCAGATCAAGCAAAACACTTCAAATATTAGTGGAGCAGTAAATTTTGACCACATGACGTCAGTCATGAGACTTCTTTATTTTCTTGTGATCTCAAACAAGCCTAACCATTACTTTAGACCTCAATGCACAACCTCTCTCACATACAAGCTGCACATACAACCTCATGTATATCTATATAAATTTATCCAACCCATGTCTAAGAAATAACCAAGCAGTTGTTGACACCATATTAAAGCAACATTTTTCAAGCACACATTTTTCCACCTAGCTCCAAATGAAGAATTACAGTACACAGTTACACAACACCAGCATTAGTACTAAACTGGAGATCAGATGCCAAGTTTTCACGGGAAAAGATCCTCCCGAGTAGGTTGATAATCGCATAACAAATCATAAACCAGCTACATCCTCTCATCAACTGTACCTGAATATTTTTAGGCGTGGAAGGAGGGAGAATCTGTTTAGAATGGCACGTCCATGTACTCTGAGAGTGAGCTCTCATCACCCACCTTGTCTCAATGAGGTAAGCAGTGTATGTTTCTTGCATGTTCATGGCATTCCTCCCAGTCCGTTTTTCAGCTTCCGAAACAGTGATTTCCATTTTTTTTGCCAAACAGTCTTCCATCTTTTTAGAGGAGGAAAATAAAGATTCATGTAACATTAGCCACGCAAAGCAAAGGCTACTAACCCTGCCTCCCCTTCTCCCACACCACATTCGTTCAAATAAGACAGGTCTCTATAGGATAAAGGCTTTGGCAGGGCTTCACTTTATACCTATGTTCTGTATCACATTTGCAAATGAAAACAGAAAATCTGCTTTTGGGGAAAAAACCCAAAGTCAACAAATAGACAACTTCGGATACCAAAAGCCATAGTGAGCTGGGAAGATACAAAAAGGAGAAATATTTTTCCTTACAGGTAACAAAGTAACTTTTTTTAAAAACAAACAAACCAACCCCAGTACTTTCTACCCAAACACTTCCCAACTACCGGTGATTTCCTCCCCAGGACACCTGGGACACACATAACCACCTCTCCCCTTTCACAGAAGGGCCGAGATGTTTTTCTTTTAACCTCTCAGAGGAGGATCGTTATCTTTTACACATTGGCGGGCAGAAGTCAGTCAGGACCACACGCCCATCCTGGAAAAGCAGAGCTGAATTGAGCAGGGAGGGGGACTTATTCGTGAAATTAAGGGGGAGGGGGAAACAAATTGAGAAGATAATTAATAAAAATAATAATCTGGCACTAGGGATGAGGACAGACGGTGCACAAAGCCCTGTGACACCAGCCAGAATGGGGCTGGAGGGAGAACCCCACAGCTCAGAGGGCCGGGCTGCACAGCTCTGCCCCAGGCTCCCCTGGGCAGGGGCTCGGCCCCAGGCAGGCAGAGGGAGGGCTCGCCCCACCTGCAGCCCCTTCCCGCCGCGGCGGGCAGCGCTGGGCTACCGCCCGGCCCCGGTCTCCCCGCGCTGGCCGAGCCCCACACCCCTCCCCGCCCGCCCCGGGCCGGCGGCGCGGCAGCCGGGCAGCGCGTTCAGGAAAGCCCGGTGCTCGGCCCCGACGGAGTAGGCCGTGCCGAGGCCAGCGGCCCGCGGGGGGGACGCCGCCCCGCTGCCGCCACCTCCCGCACCCTCACCGTGGCTACGGGCTGCTCCGGAGGCGGGAGGCCACTGCAGGGCGCGGCACCGTCCTCCTCCGAGCGGCTATCGCTCGGCTCGGCCTCGGCGCTCTCCATGGGGATAAGGGGCTCGGCCGCCTCCCTCCGCGCAGGCGCTGAGGCCGGCTCCGGCGGGCAAACTCATCGCAGGTCCTAGAGAGAGCGGCCGGGGCGGGGGTGTGTGTCCGCCCGGAGGCCGGCGCTGCCCGCAGCCGCCGCCGGGGCGCTGGGTGAGGCGGGCCCGCCGAGGGGCTGAGGCGAGGCGGACCCCGCCGGCCCTCGGCCTTCCCCGGCCCTCCGCTGCCGCCCGCCTCGGCCGCTGCTCATCGATTGACTTGATCTAAGCCCTTTCTAGGCTGTTGGCGTCCTGCCCACCTTTCTGCCAAAAATTGCCTCGTTAGGTACCCGGCGGTGGGCACCTCTTCAGGAGCGCGGGGTAAAGACACCCCTCGTTGTTACAATGCTCCGCTCGCCCAAAGCCAGGCATCGCGAGCCTCCTGTCCGGGAGAGGGACAGACCTTCCGCCATCCCCTGGGCGCTCATCCTCACTCATACAGTTGTAAATGTTTATCTCTAAGATTTGTTGTTGTTGTTCCTCTCCTAGTTCTCAGGTCACTGAAGAGTTTCTGATGCACCCGTGCTGTGTCTCATCTTTCGTCCGTAGCAGGACAGCTTGTCATTTTGCTTTATAGAGTCTTTTTCAGCAGCTATTAACTTTCCCACAGGATGTTTGTTAAGGTTAGGCAGCTTGGGTTATTTTTTTAAAGCTCCCAGCCCGTTATTTCCCCACTCTCACTCTTTTACAAGCAGCAAAGGACTCAGTTGTGCTGTGTTCACTTTTACTCACCCTCCCGTCAGCCCTGCCTTCTCCATCGGCTCCCTCCCGGCAGCGGTACGACATCCAGAAGGGCGTTCTCCTGCCCACCAGCTCTGCTGTCTAACACCGAAGCGTGTTCCATCCCGCCACGCTTCCTCGGGAGGTACCTGAGTAGTTAAAATCCCCCAAGTTCGGCTCTGGGTAAGCCTCTGTCGTTTATTTAATAAAAGCCCCAGCTGTCTCACCTCTTCTCACTGAGCAGGAGCAAACCTTGCTGTGCATTTCTGAGATTCCTATTCTGTCTTTTTGGAGAGACGTTCAGCAAGTCTGCCCCACAGCTCCTACTGAACACCAGTTAATATATCTCTCTAAATATATATGTACACCTCTTCATTATTGCAGCCTTTGGGTTTATTCCCTCACGACCCCATGGTGCCCACGCAGTCCTTGTGGGGCTGGCAAACTGGACGGAGAGGTTCTTCCTCTTTATTCCTCGTACTCCAAACATCATTTTGGACACTCAGGAGCAGCCCCATCATTCTGTGGTTTACGTATCACATCACTCCCTTGAGATTTCCCGTTTTTGCACCAGATTCATGTCCTTTGATTCAGGCAATGCATTTTTTGTTATTCTCATGTAGCTTTTTTTCTTTTCCTGCCCTTTTCAAACCCAGGTTAAAGGCCACCTCAGGGGATTAAAGAGTTGATATTATGGGTTTCTTTGCTTTGCTTTTTTCTGCTTTGAGTAGGAAACGGGTTTTTTAGTGTTGACCAGAGCTGAATTTGCATACATTTTTCATCCAAAAATTAATCTTTTTCTTTCAACAACAATTAAAATAAATCTCAAAATCCCCTTTGAAGACCTCATAAATTAATATTTGGCGTCTGGTTTCTATTCTGTTGTCTTCAATGTTTATTCAACTTTTTCCTCAGATTGTTTGAACTGATACCTCAATCCCTCCTTTCCCACCCCTCCACCACTGTATCTGGATGGAGTTTCCCAAGCTTTTCCACAAAAGGCTTTCCTAGAACAAAAGTTTTTTACAAGTATGTGAACTGTGATTTGTCCTCTGAATAGGACTGATTTAAGATTTGTTTTCTAAACCCAAAGTCCAGTTTAGATGTAAAAGCATGATTGCACATTGTAAGACAAAGCCTGTTTTCTATTAGGGTATGGTTTCCTTATGTTTACTCAAGATGTACATTAAGATACATACCTTGTATCAATTACACTTGCATTTGCAGGATGTGCATACTGAAATTTTTCTGATCCATATCAGCGATATAATGGAAATATTTATGTGAAGCTCATGCAGGATATCATACCTTGTATTAAATATTTTTATTATGGAAAAAACATTATCAATAAAGTACAGTAATATTTTGCAGGTCTAACATTCAGTCATTTCAAAAACTATTTTCAGCTTTGAATTTTCTTAATACTACTAAGAGATGTGGAGAACAGTTAAAACAGTACGTGTGTCGGAGGAGGATAATGATAGAAGTGCCCAAATCAAGATGACCAACAGCCTGGGTACTCCTCATGTACATTATAGCCTGGGGAGCTTTAGAGGAGAGTGTGAGATGCCCTGACAAACTAGTGTGCAATGAAGAGGTCTTCAATAGGCACCAAAGTCTCCAACAAAGTGCTATTCCTGAGCCACGTTTCCCCACCTCAGCCTGCAAAGTGGGCTGATGATGATAGTATTTTCTCACAGAAAAATGGTCCCAGCACAGTACTGCTTTCAGGAGTACTTCCAGGACTTGCACTACATTGGTCAAAATAAGCTTTAGTGTCTCCCCCCAGCTAGGCACAACCGCTAGTGCAGTCAGGCTCTCTTTGAACCCCCTCTTGTCAGGAGGTGAGTCTGATTTCCTGCAGGTTACTCTAACCAGGACTCTCTCCTGCTCTTGAGCATCTTCACTAGGCAGCATGTCCCTTGTTCTTCAACTATAAGAAGGCAAGCTCAACTCAACCTGCTACCTACAAGTCCCTTCAGTCTCTGAAGCTGTCATCAGAGAGAGAGATTTTCTCAAAACCAACATTTTCACATCAAAGCACTATTGAATTCCTTACCAGAGAGTTACACATCTTACGGGAGAGAAAACAACACCTCAAGTTCACCAAATACAGATGCTCCTTTTTGCAAGTTTTAGTATGCTTTCTCTAAGCCATGACACCATATGCAGAAGCAGCAGACTGCCCCATTGCCCTCCTATCAGCTGTTCCTGACTCCTGGCACAGTCTCTGGCAAACAGGGACCCCATCTTTTTCTAGCTTGTAAGTCCGTCCTTTTTAATCTTACTGTTACTCTGGATAAACTGCTTTTTGACTGAAGAAAGCTAAGCAAGGTATATTACCTTATAACTAGCTCCCTGATGCTTTTTGTAAGGTTATGTGTGTTACCTTTCCTGATCGGATCTTTTGACAGCCCATTTTGTTCTAGTAAATAACACACCTTCAATGAAAAATATATGCCATATTAATGGGAAATATTTCAGATAATTTCCCCTTTGCCACAACACTAATTTTCGGTAACTTCATTTAGAGTTCCTCATCCCTTCAACTTCTTAGAAGTAGTTAGAAGTAAATGATAATACAGCCACCACCACCAAACACTCACTTTGCTACTGAGAACTTAAATGAAAACACCTAAAGCAGTGGCTATGCTTTGCATCTATCCTGCGACACCCATGGCCTTTCAATAACCTCAGGAAGAGAGAGTTAACCAGCCAATATTCCTGCTGACGAGAGGCACCTATCTATGTGCCTGTGCGGTGTCTGGCTGTGCTGGTGCTCACAAGCAGTGAGGTACACTGCTTGTGTAGTATCACATATCTATCACAAGCAGATTCATGGAGCAACAGAGCTGGAGCTGAGGATCCACCATCCATACCACACATATTTTAGGGGATATTTTCTAGGGTGCCTCTAGCCCGCTCCCGGGGACTGGCACCCTTCACACCTTCCAGTTTAGCTGCTACTGAAAAAAAATCCAACATGTGTGTGCCCAAAGACTGCCTTGTAGTGCAAGCCAAAGCGGGATGGCTGGGAGTTTCCCTTCAAAAGCACATTCCTGACCCATGGTTCAGGCTCCTGGATCCTATCATAATTTCACTACCAGTAATAATAATAATACAAAGATCATGAGTCAGGCTGTCAAACTGCTCATGCCTCCCTCTACAGGCTAATGCCTTCAGACCCAAAGGTGCTTCCTAACCGGAGGCATCCGGCAGCTGAAGTGATGCCAGCTTGTGCTTTTGGTCTTCAAAGGCTGATCCTCACTGAAGACCCTGGCATCTGTCTGCATGTGGTGTCATTGGTATGATGGATGGAGCAGAAAACAGTGCTTGCTTAGGTTCTCTGAGAAAACACAGCAGAGGAATGAACGTCAAGGAACTGTCGGTAAAATGCATGAGTAGCTGCTTCAGGATGGAAGAGTGCAGGAGAAAAAGTCGGTTCGAAAAGAATAAACAGGAAATCCTCTCCTCACATGAGTCCAGGCTCCCCATAGACATATTTCTATCATCATCTAAATGGCTGTGTGAAATGGCCACTAAACAGTAGGAAAATCAACATTTTGTTAATTATTCAGAGAAAGGAAAACTCATGGAGAGTGGAAAAGAGATATGGGTGTCTTTTGGGGTGGGGGAAATCACCCGATCCCACTCAGTCTGAAATTGGTAGCAGTGGTTTCCATCCACTTCAGCAAAGGCAGATCTGGATCCATGAATACAAATAAGAAAGCCAAAACTAATCCACATTTTTTAAAGAATCTGTACAAGCACATCAGTAGTATGAATGAAAATTTACTGAAAGTGGCTTCAAAAGCAGCACAAAGAAAGCCATGAGAAAAACTCAAAACTTTATAGGAAGAAAGCAAGAAGATTTGGGACAGAATTGAACAGAGAAAAGAAAACCCAACTCAATAACATTGTAAATGGTAGAGATAGGCAAATTAGACCTTAATCTTGATGCAGCTTTGGTCAAGGAGCCTGTTGCATGCAGCCTAAGAGAAGTTAGAAGTTAGGCCAGTGTTTCTGGACTACGGAAAGACTCCAGTAAAGGTCAGGCATCATGTAGAAAATGCATTTATCCTGCGTGGCTACGAAAACGAGCATTAGCTGAGAGGCAGGAGCGTGGGGAAGTTGGCAGGGCCAAGGAGAAGTGGTTGCGGCAATGCAGACAAGGCCTCCTGTGCCCAAAGGAGGGATAGCTGTGTCCCTCAGGACGCATTGCTGGCTTTGATTGCACTCCTCGTGCTATCTGATCGTCAAAGGTTACCACACCATCGCTGGGACAAACCGCAGCAAGAGAATGGAAAACGCCAAAGGTCAAGCCATGGTATTTGCCCTTAGGTGATGGCAGGGAGCACAAACCTATAGTGCCACATACATGAGCTCAAACAAACACCAAAACGCTATGAAACTGCAACAGCAGGAAGGTAATGAGAACTTTTCCCAGAGAGCGATGGGCGCCCTCAGAGCCCACCAGGCAATGGCGTTTGAATTTATTTGACCCTCCCAGGACTGGAGCCAGTGTCCTTGTGAATGCAGGATGGAGATGGCGGCTGGATTGGATCCACGGTGCAGAGTGCACGTCCTTCTCAGGCAAGTGTTGCTGATGGCATGGTGAAACCAAGGCCATGCTTCTAAGATGCAGAAGTGATGACACTGAAATTCCTGGGGTTTAATTAACTGCCAGGACAACTTGAGAGTAGTTCAATACAACCACACAATATATGCCCATAAATTAAGAGTATGGATTTGTGCTCACTAATAGAAGCTAAGTCCTGATCCTATCAGGTAGCCGTTTTCCTTAGACCTGCCTTTTAAAACTTCGAAGTGTAAAACAAATCCTCTTCACAACAGAAACACTCATGGACCTTATCTGAAGCCCAACATCACTACTGGTATCAACAGATCAAAAAAGAACAAAGCAGATGCAACAGATATTAGTCCAGTCATGTAACGTGCAAGCAATCAAGAGGGCCAAGGGAACATCTTCTGATTGCAGAAGTGAATCCAACACCTTTTGTTGTAGTCAGTCATTTTAAACCCAATGCCCCTGCTATGATCTCTGGGGTCTAGCGGGCGTGGAGGAGGTCCAGGGAAGCTGAGGAGCATTGGCCCTTGCATTAGCACTGTCCGGAGCATGGCTATGTGGTTCCCTTCTTCCCCTTCTCTCCCTTGATGTCCCCTGTCACATGAAGGTGATCTTTGCCCCTGGGAAGAATAAGAGGTTTGACTCACCTTGGTCTGGCACATGTCCATCGTGATGTTACCCTGCACAAGGGTGTTTAGTGCCTATGTTGGGAGCTTCAAATCTAGTGATTGATTGCAGAGCCTTGCCTCCCACAGTGGAAACCCAGGCTGTTTGAAACCTTCGTTTAAATATACGCTATATTGTTTCAGGTGTCCAAAGTTTTATTTTACTTCTCTAGTAAATATCTTCCAGCTCCTAAACGAGAACTTTGGGAAAACTGCTCCCACAATGCAACTTAAAAATCACCCTGCAGAGACCTTACGTTCCTCAGCCTAAATCCAGCCTTCAGTGTGTCTTGAGTTATGAGGCTGTCCAGACCACTAATAGAGGAGCAGGGGAATTTACACCAAAAGGAATAAACAAGCCAACAATAAAAATAACCATTTATCTCTTCTTCCTCCCCAATGTCTTACTCCAAAGGTCACTGTGTTCTCTCATGGAAGCAAAGCTCTATAATGTGAGTTTAGACACTTTAGGCTAAATCCCAGAGTTCTTACTCACTTTTCCCTGAGTAACTTTGGCAGATTTTTAGTTTGCATTTTTTCCTTGGATAAGGTCTGGGAAATACGCAGGGGCTCCAGAACAGAGCTGTTGGTCAGAGAAAAGCCCAGGTCAGTGGGGCACGTGCTGCGTGGATCCCCGCTCAACCCAGGGTGACTCACTCCATAGCATTAGGAAAGAAACAAGCTCCCAGCCTCACATTCTTCCTATTTTGCAGATGAGGTTTGCTTACAATAGCCTCAGCTCAGTGGACTGAAAATGCAGGTTATGGGAGGATACATCTAGCTCTGTGCAATCTTACATGCAGCAAGGGCTGAACAGGCAGGTTCCCTCTGTACAGAAAGCAGCTTGTAGAGCCCAGTGGCCAGTTTATGAAAGCAAACCCTCGCCCATGTCACCACGACAGCATGTTTTACCAAGCAGCAGGTCCAACACCGTCTAGAAATAAGTATAGCTGTTTAGGAAGAGCAGGACAAACATTGCTCCCCAAAAAGCTTCCCCTTGCAGAGCTTCCTGTAGAAACCCAACTGCCTTGTAAAGATGCCATCACATGGGACAGCTACTGCCTTTCCTCTCATTTCAGTGAGCTCCGGCCCCAAATCTCTCCCTAAGATTATTCTGCAGACAGGATGAAGCATTTTACAGGGTTCGGTTTGGCCCAGAAGTTGCTTGGGATTGCCTGGGCTTTTGGAAAACACAGCTCCCATAGCTCGGGGTCCCTGGCTGCAGGGACGTTGTGCAGGCTTCCTGCCGCCTTCCCAGGTTCTGCCGCTAAAAAAATAATATCCCTTGCTTCCCTTGCACTTCCAAATCGTACAGTGTGTTTTGTCAATGTCCACCGTTGTTTAAAGCCCCTCTGGGCTCCTGCTGGAGACATTATTTCTCTCTGAGTTTCATAGGCAGTGGGGGATTCTTCCTGATTTTAAAGAGGGCTCCCATGGATTGTGAATAATCTGCGACGTTCCTAACAAGCCTTATCCAGCTGTCTTGTAACACACAGAACGGCTCACATCTGAAAATCCAACCAGCAGTCTGAGCGATCTGCGGGCATTTTGAAATGCTCTGAATCAGAAAGAGGAGAGTTGGCAGGTCACCCAAAAAACCACAGTGCACGCAGCAGTTTCAGTATGCTTATTTGAAAATAGTGTCTTTCTGAAAGTTTGCTAAACATTTGCTCATCCTTAGCCCTCAAAGGCCATACCTCAGCTGTTGTAAATCAGGCCAACCCACCTCTTCTTGATTAATACTATATAGCACACAGAAAGATGCCCAGTTTGATGTAAAGACAGCCAAGCGAAGGAGAGCAATGTTGCACCTTGCCTAGGACTAGAGCCGATGTCCTCCAGGGCTGTGAGCAAGACAAATCTCCCCTGGTCAGGCAGATCTTTCTAGGCTCGTTCTTCCAGATACGTTCTCTGTGTACCCCAGGTGGTATTTGCCCCTAGGGCATCCACCAAGCTTTCTGCTCTGTTATCCCACGGACATACAGCCATTTCTCCGTGGAGGACAGGCTAAGCTGGCTTGCGTCTGGGCACCCTGAAGCAAGTCAGAGCAGACCAAGCAACTCTCTGCAGAGGCATGCTTGTGTAGCCATGGCACAGGAGACACACTTTCTGTTTATCGGCTGTGTCTGTACCTCATATAACACCTCCCCTTTTTCCTTTTTGAACTCAGAAGAGATACCATTATTTAACTCCCTAACAGGATAATTTATATAAATAGTTCACAAAACAAGTGGGTGAAGTTTATCGGAAAGATTCATACCAAGAAAGGACCTTCAAGTCCAATGGAGCAAAACGCTCACCGGTAATGATCACACATACACACGAGCATATACCGATACACCACGTATCCACCACATACTGATTAATGAACTAAAAGATGAATTGTAAAATGGGTAAATAAAAAGCTGGAGATTCACTGAATTAGAATGCTGTGTATGCATTAAAAATTAATCGATATATTTATCATTAACTACAAAAAATTAGCCTCACCTTAGGGCAGGCATTTTGGCTGCAAAAAGCCTTAATAACAACATCTCTTTCTCTGCCACGCTCGAGTACATTGATCATTATTTTAACGCAGCCTGAAGGATTGGGGTAGATCATAGGGCAAGAGTTTGAGGATTTTACTCCTCCTTTTGCCACTGATTGATTGCGTTAACAACCAAGGTAAGTCAGATTTCTGCTACGTTTCACAGTTTCCCTTTTGTAAGTGGGATAATATTTCTTACAAGTTTTTGTAAAGCAGTTTGAGATCTTGGGGAGAAAGCAGCTATTTAAATGCCCTGTGTTATTATTTTAGGCCCTCATTCAGGAAAACATATAAGTAAATGTTTAAATCCTGCTGCTTTAATGGGTTGAAAGCACCTACTTTAGGCTAAGCTCATATTGATGTGGTCTTTCTGAAAAAGCTGCCCTAAAACTTCTAATTATCCCTATTAAAAATATAGCCTGTTGAAGCTCATTTAAAAGATAGAGTTAATTTCTAAAAGGCGGGGGGAAAGTAGCGAATTAATGGCAGCGCAGCATATTGAAGCGTTACCTTCTGTGATTTATTCGGATGAGAGAGGCATGCAGGAGTACCCATGCCTTTTTGATTAGATGCGTGCAGCAGACATTAGGTCCCCTTCAAAGATCCTTGGGCTGTATGGAGCCAGGAGCAGCTCCGCATTGTCACCGGAAAAAAAAATTCGAACTCTTTTTCTCAGAGCCAGGCTTCTTCCCCCGGCTCCCCCCTCCCATATTTGTATATATTTCGAGAGGAGAGTTGGGCTTAGTTTGTTCATAAACTGCAGTTCCTGGGCGGACCCCACACACAGCTGGGCTTTAGCGGCTGGATCCGCCTTCCCGGCAAGCCTAGCCGGGAGCCTTGCAAACTCGGGGCTCCGGGCTTGACAGCAGAAACACAGGAGACTGGCTGCACCGAGGGAAGATGAATTGGTCAATGCCGTGAAGCCGGGCTTCTGGTCACTGGCAGGATCCAGAAAATGGGTTACTGGAGGCGACCGGGTCTGCTTTCCTTACTGCTGCTCTCCTTCTGTGAGTAGAAAAATGTTTCTGGTTAGACAACGTTAAGCAACATACTCCGAGAGGTCGTTTATTTTTCCTTCCTTCAGCAAAATAGCTAATCTTTGATTTCTCCCCTGACAGCAATTAGCCGGAGGATTGGAAATAGCTGAGAGTTTAGCAGAATACACTGCTACGACTGCATCAGCTGTGTATTTCTCTTACGGCGAAGGGCGAGCGATTGCCTTGGTGGAAAGCGCTGCGTGTTCGCTTGGAGCAGCTCGCAGATGTCAGTGTTTACAGCGCAAAAATATATGTAGGTCAGCATTACTTGTTGGAAGTTTTTATTTTATTGAGGGAGATTAAAAGCAACTGAAGTGCACCGCTGAACGATCTGGCTTCGACAGTGTCCAGATGTGGTGAAGTTTGCGGCTTAAAACTTTTATCAGCCCCGGTTTATGCACAGGATTAATCGAACTATTCAAGAAGGAAAGAAATGGGGAGAGGGGGAGAAGTAGTGTCTTTGCAACAACATCTGGTTATTCGGCAAACCTTTCCAGCACTTACGTAAAGATTTCTTTGTAATAAGTGCCCTGTTTAGGTTTTGATAGCACTTCTTCAATACCGTAGATAAAACCCGCCAGCAGCACTTGAAAATGTGCCCATCCATGGTTTAGCTTCTCTTGTTTATATCTTGATGATTGTTTCATAACAGGGAATAGATTTGTATATAAGTGAGTGTTATATACACATCTCCTAAGTATGTGTGTGTGTCTTTCTGTATATATAGTGCCTAGGTATGTGTATACACACATATATCCCTATATAGTATATATTTATATATTTGCATGGACAACGGCACTTTTTACAGTGAACTCTTTTACAAACACAGACCCATTCCCCTTGCTATAGAAATTTCAGTGCAACTAAAACTGTTTTTTGCTCAAAGTGATGAAGTAGGAGGATTATAATTCCAGTATTTTTGCATCCAAATGAAATAACTGGGGGCAGGCATCTGTATCTGCATTCACTTTACATGGGTCCCCCTATCTACAGGAATAGGGAATGAAAGAATATGATCGGTTGGTAATTTGGGTGTAGGCAAATACAAGCCTTGGTGCAACTGTTGAAGCACAGAAGACCCAGATGGGGGGATTTAGGACACAAGGTCTGGTTGATTTTTCAAAAAGTTGCAGAGATATATAGTATTCATTATTGTAGATAATACCCTAAAGTGTGGTTTGAAATGTAGGATGCTATACCAATAACATCCTGCTAAATTAATCACATTTGGAGCAGAACTGAAGGAATTACTACAAGGTATTATTTAAAGCACAGTCTTGGGTTGTTTTTGGTAAGAAAGAAGACCACTAATTATCCTTCAGAAATACCTAATTTTGGAGTTATTTAACTTATGGTTTCCTTTTTCTGAAAGGCAAGGTTTTAATCTGAAAGAAGCCAAACCAAAACATATCATGATTACTAAGTTCATCTGAAAGGTTACGTGAGTGATATGATGACAAAATTGGCCTCTGTATGGGGAAAAAAAAATAAGCCAAGGCTTGGTCTCTGTGATTCAGCTCAACAGTGATATATGTTTTCTGGGGCTACATCCACTTCCCTTGCATATAGTGTTAAGATCGACCCTACAGTCATTCTGAGACAGTAAAAGTACCCTGGGAGCCCACTTTGCATTGACATTAAGAGAGAAGGGAACAGCAGCTTCCCCAAATTGACAGAAAATGCACATTCAGCTGTTCTTCAAGCAACAAATCCCACCGCTCATCCAGCCTCTCTTGAAAGAGTGAGAGTGCTAGCTTGGTGACAGCAGCAAAGTCACTCCTCTTAGCACAGAGATTTAAGACTTGCCATAGAGAACACGGCCCGGATTGCATCTCAGGTATCCCAGAATAACTCCAGCTGAGCATCTTTAGGGACTTTGCTGCTCTCCCTAACAGTTTACACTGGGGCAGCGGAGACCGCGGGTTGTGCTCCACGCTGCCTGTCTCTATCCCTTTAATCACCAACATGGTTGAGTGGTCATCAGACTGCACATCTGACCGCTTTCGTCCATACGCAGTGGAAAACTAGATGATCTGTAAGGTCCCTTCCAACCCAAACCATTCTATGATTCTATCAAAAAAGGACTGTAGTCTGACAGACGCTGAAATTTCAACTACTGGATTTCCCTAATTCTCCCTGGCCAGCCCTAACAAGGCTTCAAAATATCTTACCCTTGAACTTCTTCCCAGTGGCAGTGGCTGCTGGAGGGCAGCATTTTTACATGGCTTTCTCAGCAGAAGGTGCAAACAGGAGCCGTAGTTGCACCACTGCTAACACAAACCCTCATGCAGCAGAGTGGGGAATCCTTCCAGGGCAGAGAGCTGGTGCAGTTCTGGATTTACCTAGCCCAGGACAAAAAAAATACAAGGATCATTCAGGATTAGAAAACCTGTCTTACAATGGGGGGGCTGAAGGCTTTCAGTGTCTTTAGTTTGGCCAGGAGAGAGCTGGGAGGTGAGCTAGTCATCGTCTATAACCAGGTCCCGGAGAGATGCTTTCTGGCAGAGAGCTTCCTCTTCTATGGGACAGAGGATAAACAAGATTTACACACTGGAAGCTGAAACCAGGCACTTTTGTGTTAGAGCACAACGCAGTAAAGTTGTTCCAGCAGGTAATTACTCAGGCTCAGCATGTGGTGGATTTTTGTTGCTCAAAGCCTTCAAGACTCCAAGACTATCTGCTCAGTAGACTATAACCCATTCAGAAGCTACAGACTTGATATCGGGATTACTGTATTGTGCACGTGGAAACACTCTGGCCTTAAAGTTAATAATTAGGAGTTTTCCTGCTCTGTTTTGCATCAGAATCGGGAAAGTCTCCCTCATGCTCTGTCTGTCAGGAATAGGGCTCAGGTCAGGCCTCACAAGCATGGGGCTGAGCAAAATCTCATCTCACGGAGAGAAAAGCACCACAACTCTCTGAGCTGTTGAGACAACCTCAAGAACGTGAGCTAAGTGTCACTGGTGTGATGCTCTCAGGGTGTGAAGAGCCCCAGGAGCCCGGTAGAGTGCCTTTGGGCATCCAACCTCCAAAAGAGGACATGAAACTCAAAATCTGCCAGGGCACGTAGCGCTTACCAAGGGAGAGCTGTACCCCATGGGATCTGCTGAAGCTCCAAAGAAAGAGAAAGAGGATTTGTGAAACGAGGGAGGGTTGCAGGTCTGCTTGCCTGAGTCCAGAGCTCCCAGCTCTTGGGGTTTGGGTCTGCTTCCCCATAACTCGGTCTCCTGTTAAAATGCTGGCCTGCTAAAATATCCTGACATTTTTTGCTGTGAGTCTCCTGGGCTCCCTTTGCCACAGTCCCTCAAGGCACTTTGATGGCTCTGCAGACAGATAGGACATTCAAGGGAGTATCTCTTGGTAGATGGTGGCTTTCTGAAGCCACATGCTCTTTCCTGCTTGCACAAACCAGCCCCTGTTCCCCCAGTGAGCCTCTTCGGCTAAATATATAGAGCGTATATAATTCATAAATCATGACAGGCAGCTCTGGGGCTGTCAGAAAAACATCTCTGGCTTTTGATCTGCTCAAGAAATCTCTGACCTATCCCAGGCTCCTCAGGCAGCTCGTTCAAGAAGTCAGCCTCTTATTTCTAAGGTCACCAGAGCTAAAACCAGGGGTCGTACTGCCACCGAAATGCCAGCCCACTTCTCGGGCAGGGGAGCTATTGGGATTGCACCCCAACACCAACGCACACACAATTCAGGAACACGGGGTGAAACCTGAGCTGGTGAGAGGATGACGGAAGGAAGAGGACGAAGGAAGAATCACCCTCCATTTCACAGGCAAATATATCCATTTGCAGAAAGGGGCTTTGCAGGTCCAAGGCTGAGCTGGAGCAGCAGAGCAGACCTCTTCTCCCATGCTACGCAGCACATGGAGGTGGGTGCTGCCCACCCTGGGACACATGGCTGCAGGGTTGGTTATGACAATCCTTCTCAAGCAGCACCATATTTTGCTTTGGTGTTGTTTTAAGACAGCCAAAACACCAAGGAAGAAATCATCACCCTCAGAACAAACCAAGAGGCTGCAAGGGCCCCACGTTGGCCGGGTGTAGGTAGCTGGGTTGGGAGCAGGCACAGCATCCCACTGCCTGAAGGAGAAACTTGTGCATCCTACCAGGAAGCTAAATAAGAACAAAGTTGCAACAAATTCTCCAGTTAGGAAATAAAAGGGGAAAGCACAAGAAAAACCCTGACAATGCAAAACTGGAGTCCTCTGCAGTGTTGCAAGTGGCATGAGACTCAGCAAGGAAAGTGATGGATTATTTTGAATTCACCTTTACACTTCTCCAAACCTGATACTACAGTTTCAGCCCTTGGTGTAAATTAGACTAACTGAAGGCTGAGACAGCTGGCAGTGTACAGCTATGTCAGATTTATGAAAGCGGGCATTTCCTCTCCCCTTGCATCTCCAGCTTCGCTCAGACTTGAGACAGGCTGGTCAGCATTAAAGCTGCTCAAATCTGTATTTTAGTGGGGGGCTTTGTGGAGGAAAGTCCTTTTTGAAATATAATTCCATGGAACATGAAATTAAAACACACCGTTTTCTAAAAAAAAAAAAAACCAAGCTGATTTTTACCGGTTTTTTACTGGTGTTATCACTATTTAATGATGGTCACAAAGACTTTTTTGTGTACTAGCAGTAAAAAAGTTCAGCCAGCTGCAATCATGATACTTGTTACTCCCATTAGAGATGGAGTCCTGAACAGATGTATCCCACATATTCACTGAATATGCAGAAAGCAAACACTGGCATTAAAAACAGGTGACTGGGGGCTTTTATTCTGAGAAAGTATTCAACTCTACTGCCTGTCCTCCACAGCTTTATATTGTTCCATGTTTTGCTCCGTCGAGTTTATTTCCTCGGGACATTATTTTCCTCTCCCCTTAGTGATAACTCTTTGCAATAACATTTGCTTTCAGCCAGGCTCCACAGTGTTGCAACTCGCCATAAACTAATGAACTCTCCCGTAGACTGTTGTGTTTTCAAGGAAGTGCAACATCTGATCTTTTTATTAAAAAAAAACCAGTCCCACCGAGGAGACAAAATCAGCAGCTCCCACACACTTTGCTCTTTTCACATCCAGTGTTTAGCGCTGTGTGCCAAGTGAAAGCCTCGCGCTGGAAGGGGCCTCCATGTAGAGGAGGGATAACACCACTGATAGCTGCCTGCCTTATCAAACCTGTGGATTACAGCTACATTATCTCCACGCTGGACCCCAACTGTGGGATAACATTTCCTTAGGGATTTTCAGGGGGAAATGAAGGGGTGGCTGAAAGCTGTCTTGGCCCTGCTCGCGTGCACATCCCTGAGACAGCCGTTGTGATCCTGCCTCCGGAAAGAATCTGTAACGTCCATCAGAGCCATATTTCTTGTTTGTCAGTTGGTTCATCTTTTTGTTACAGCCCATGTAGGGCTGAAACTCTCCTTCCAGCTGCTGGTAGCTGTCAAGCTTTTAGGAGAAGTGGGAGAGCCGGCTTATCGTGCAATCCCCTCTGCAGCCCATGCTCCCACCAATTACGCTGCTCCGGGACTTACCCTTTCATGGAGCTGTTCCACTGCAGTGTTTTGCTTCCCATTGATAAGCCAGGAACACGCCTGACAAACGACAGCTGATTTATACTAAAGCAAATGCATCTCGGCGTTGGGGCAATTAATGTATCCAGCTGTACACCACAGCCTGCCAGTCTGCACTGGATGGAGGGCTATCGCCCACGTGGATTCTAGCAGCTCCGAGGATATACCTCAACCCAAGTGTTACCCTTGACTAGACAGGATTCAAGATTAAAATAAAGTAAAAAAAAAAAAGATGTTTTCAGCATTTCTGGTGTGCGATTTGCGGCTATCGGCAGAAGCAAGCTGTAATGGGGAGCTGATGTGCAGCTCCAGCGGTGGCACCTGCTGGGGGTCACTTTGCAGAGTCCCGCGCTCCAGTTCAACCCACAACTTGGCCACGACTCTCATAGTGGTTGAAGCAGCATCGTACTGGACATGCTCTCCCTGCGGCAAGACCTCGCACCTTGCCATGCTGTGGATGGAGGTGTTCCCTTTAGCTCCATGTTGTTTACTCTCTGCTGGGTCCGAAACTCCAGCTCTTCTGGGTAAGCAGAGGTCCAAAGAAAGCCATTCCCAGCAGCTTCCACCCCGGCTCCACAGTTAGTGCTGATGAGTCCTGAAGGTGTCTGAAGGAAACGCCTGCCTGCCTTCACTCAGCCTGCAAAGAGCTGTTGTCCTCCCCTTGCAGCATACAATGGCAAGTCGTCTGACCATTCCTGGGAGCTGGAGAATCCATGCCTGCAGGACCATCACACCCTAATACATGCCCTGCCTGCAAAGCAGCGCTGATGAGCTTGTGCCAGCAACTGGAACCAGCGCAAGCATGACAGTCAGCAACAGGGCTGGCCTATTGCCCTGGCCCAGGGTCCAGGCAGGGCTGAGCCCTGAAGCAATCACCTGAGGTGACACCAACTGATGTGATCTGATCATTGATCAGGCATCTCCTTGCCCCAGTATCTGAGCATCTCCTAATATTTTCAGTTCCCCCAGCGTCCCTGTGAAGATGTTCCCTCTGGGAACAGCACACTTTTATATCTTTGCTTCCGGGAGGCCCAGAGACATCTGCTGAAGTTCCTGGCCTGCTGGTTGTTACACCACTAAGAGGGGCCTTTTCCTTAGATCAACGATGCAAAACCCTGAGATTTTGATACTGATCCCTTCTCACTTCAGCCATTCCAAACCAGAAGGCTTGACTGTGTCCTGCATTGCCTTGGAGCACCATGCACCCCATCAGGAAGATGATACTGCCGATGTGAATTCATACCGTGCCTGGCACTGGAAATCCAGAGAAGAATTTCTTCTCTTTTCCTGCAAAATCAGGAACTCAGACCCCTTCCCAGGAATGGTTCTTGGGAGTGCCATGACTACAAGCGCTTCTGGGGTCTTTACAATTAATATTGGTATAGATATTTCTTTAAAAAGATCCATTACTGTTTTCAGGTGGATCGTTTAATAAAATGCCACACGTGCAGAATGAATGCCCGTGTCCCCTGACAAGTGTTTGACAGAGCAGGTCACCAGTCAATGCAGCTGGGACATGATGAGGAACATCTGTCTGATGTTGCTTGATAAAACTTCCTGCCTGGAGACTCTAAACACCAGCATCCAGCGTGGAAGAAACTGAATCAGCCACTGTCTTGCTGCATAAAGCATTTTTTCCACGCTAGATCTATCCCAAAATTAGCCCCAACCAGTCCACGATAGCAAACAAGACCCTTCTTCTTACAATGGGAAGTGACACACGGAGCCATAAGCAATGAGCAGTTGAATGAATCATCCTTCTTCAAATAGACCCAGGGTACAAACGTCCACAGAAATAAGACCAATGGATCCCCTGGGAGCTCAGTTCCTGCCATGCCTTTAATATGTCAAAAGGCACTCGGTGGTAGAAAATGGTCGCAGACGTTCCCACCAGAGGCAGAGGCTATTTGCTTGGGGGTGAGATCTCCTCAGCACATATTTACTCCGGTTTTGTATATTTGCCCTGTACTCACCTGTTTGTAAAATAGCGTCACAAGTGGCCAAGCTTTTCTTTCACCCTTGCCTGGGCTATTACCTCCTCAACAGGCTGCGGCTTGGGAGCCAGCTCTTGTGCAGAAGTATTGCTCAGTGATATTCAGACTGTGGCATGTATCCTGGGGTATCCTGGGGCAGGAGGCCGAGTTGAAAAGGCAATGCGGTACTGCAAAATGATGGGATCTCAGAGCGGGAGACGGTGAACAGAGAACATTCCCCTCTTTGTCCTTTTCTCCATGCTGGAAGAGCAGCTTTGCCCCCTGCATCTCGTCCCCTCCAGCTGCCGAGGCTCCCTGGAGCTGTGCTGCAGCTCTGCCCAGGGGCTGGGACCTGCGGGAACCCCCTCCTTCTCCGGCAAGAGGGATCTCTTGAGAGGCATCGCACAGACACACAAGCTCCTGTTACTTTCATGTGCGGAGAAAAAGCACTTCAGGCCCTGTCAACAGGACTCTTGGTTCCATTCCTGCAAAAATTCCTTTCCAAAAACCTGCTCCCTCTGCCCTCCTGCCATAGCTCTCTTCTGCTTTAGAAAAATGGAAAATATTCAAGTTGAATTCAACCTTATTGGGCAGTGCTTTTTGGTAGGTTACAACACAAGCTCCTTAAAACATTTTTTTTTCAAGAGATCAAGAAAGAAATGAAAGAGAAGAACACACCATCTATTTACGTGCTAAATGTGGGACACTTCAGGCGAAGTGAGAAAGTTTTTAGCATCTGTAACCCAGGCTAGCCTCAAGTTCAAGTTCCCTCTGACAGCACAAATTACTTAATTGCTGTTAGATCCAGTCTAAATGAGGGCAAAACTCAACTCTACATAATAATTTTAGCAGACATAAAGAATGGGCAGTGCTGCAACAACTGGATGACAGCACATTGACGGAGAATTAACACAACATCTCTGCCCCGGCAGCATATCGCACAGTCCCTTGCAAGCCCCGCTTCTCCGCAGGAATCAGAATAACACAAACACAAAAAAAATACAAACTTGTCAATCACAAAACGTCCACCCGAGATATGAAGAGCAGCTCCAGTCTAACGTCTCTTTGTGGGCTCATCAAAGTCCTTCTAGCAGATGGTAAATCGAACGTGTGCCAGGAATTTCAAACACTCCTCAGGAAGTTCATCTAAATCATCAGTAAACCATTTGCACTTAAAACAGAGCGAACCCTGTTGCCCAAATGTGACCCAGATAATGTTTCTGACATGTTTACCTATTTGGACTATATCTTTAAAATTCAATTCCATCTATTCACGGAGATCCAGGATTCCTGCAGAGCCTGAAAAATATGCACCAAACTGAATTCCAGAGTATAATATGATGATAACAGTAAAAAAAAAAAACTGCTGTGCAGTAGTTTTACTTGAATTGCAGTAGTTAATACAGAGTAACATCTACAACCGACTTGCAGCTCACTTGCTTTTGCTGTTAGGTTCATTGCTGCTGCTTTTTCTATATAGAGAGGGGGACTCATCTCTGCTGCATCTTTCCTGAGACTGAGATGCAGAAGCTGCAGTTAAATAGGATATAGGATAGGCTGTTGGTAGCTCTGGAGAAACAAGAGCAACAAAAATGATGGCAACAGCATTGTGGAGTTGGTTGACACTTACCTTCTGCTGTTCAGCTCCCAGACCTGCCAGGGCTGTTAAATCCTCACCAATTTCTTCAATGACTTGCGACAAGATGAGCTCAAACCACCCGTGCGTGGCCAGGCTGTGACTCCTTCCCCCAAGTAGCGTGGGAGGTGGGAAGAAGGGACTCCTTTTTAAGACCAGGATTTAGTCAAAACCTGATCACTGCAGAGTGCTCTTCAAAGGGCTGAAATGTCAGAGCCCTCTGAAAACATGGCATGCGAATCCCCAATCATCAGAAGGCACTTGCCATGTGGGATGTGCTAGCTTAGCCCTCTGCAAACCCCACTAGCAGCCTACACACACCACACTATGGCGTATGCTAATGCATTGCTTTACCCTGCAAAGTCCCAGATAAGCAGAGGTGCTGGCAGAGCTGCTAGAATTGTGTATGAACATTGTACTCAGCAGTTTACCCCCCTCTTCAGACCTTGAATAAATTGCTCTGCTTTCCATCTGACAAAGAGAAATGGCATGTTCCCCTCGTGCGCCGTCTGGGTTGGTGGGAGTTGCTGTGGCGGTGGAGCCGTGGTGTGATGCTGGTGGAGGTAACCACATGGGACTGGGTGTATATATGGTTTTTCCTTGGGCTGACTCGCACCTGTGGGGTTTTTTTCCCTCCCAGACTCCAAATTTGTTGTTCAGGCTGTGCTGCCAGCTTGGCTTGCTCTCTCAGAGCTTTACCAGTGCCACACATGGGTAGGAAGGACAGCAAAAGATACAAAAGAGAAAGGAATAGGGTCAATAGGTGCAATGAAAGGGACTTGTTGCCACCCAAGATCTTGTGTTGCACCTTCAGACACAGAACGGCCACGAGCCTTGGTTTGCATCATAGCTCCTCGCATTTGACTTTCATAGCCCAGTACTTAACCAGCGGCTGCCAACTGCCTCATGGCATAAGTACAGTTATTACCGGGCAAACTCACAACTGCTTTTGTCTGCCAGGGCAGTTTTTGCCTGGCGTGGTAATGGCTCTGGAGGTACCGGCCGTAATTACACAGCAACCCGCAACAGCCAGCACACACTCGGCACTAAGGGAGTGAAAAAACCCTGTGTTAAGCTGCTCTCCTGTGTGACTTGCGGGACTCCTGCGCTAACCTTCAACCCTCCCCCGGGCCTCCTTTTCAATGAAGGATGCAGGGCATCCCTGCTCATCTCCCGAGGGGATAAGTGAGCCTCCAGAACAGAGGATAAAGCCCTAACTTGTGGGTTCCCTCCTGGTTTTAGGACAACTTTGCTCATCTAGCGAGGCGGCACAAGGCTAGGTGCAGTGGTGACACCCACGTGGAGCTGTGAACTTGCCCACCAGCATCGCCTTCAGGGCTGTCCTGTCCTGCCCTTTCACAACCCGTTGTCTGCCCCTGGGATCACGGCTTGGTGCCACCTTTGTGTTCAAATCGCAGCCTGGCAAGTGGCAAACGCTATTACATGATCCATCAGCCCAGCCAGGCCTAATTCAGCCATTCAGCTTAACTTGGACTTAGCTACTTGGCCGGGTGAAGCAGGTGCTTGGGTGCCTTAGGGGCTCACTGAAAAAAAATGCAAATAACATGCAAACGGGCATCCCCCAGCCACTGACTTTACTGATGTTTCAGTGAAGGTTAAGTGCATCGGCAAAACGTATTCAGAAATACAACATTTTCAGACATTGCTGAATGTTTCAAAGACACTGAGAAAAACAAACAAAATGGTACAGGGCCACTAGGTCTGTGTTTTATCCATTCCGTGTTCCTCCATCCTCAGCTCAACCTCTCAGGGTGCAAACTGGTGTTAATGGAATAGACGCTGTCCGTAACAACCAGAAAGAAGAGTGCTCCTGAAAGAGCTTGAGTTCAGAGTCTAATGGGGGTATAGTTTTTGCCTCACCTGATACTTACAGTCCTTCCAAAGCTGAGCAAGGGCAGAACATCCTCCCCATCGCGCTGGGTCGGGTCCTGCTGGGCTTCGGGACCTCAGCACTGCAGGGCTGGCTTGCTTTGTTCTGCAAACTTTAATGCCAAACTTTCTTTGGCAAGTAATTTTCACGTTTGAAGGAGTTCTCCAGCTAAAAGACAAACAATATGCAAGCATAACGCATTTCAAGGAGCAGCAGAAATCCACAAAGATGCTGAAAAATAATTAAGTAAAATAAACTTTAACTTAATAATTTTATGCAAGGAGTAAACAGAGAGGATTTGCTTGTAATGCCCTGTCATGTACAACATGCAGTTTTTCCTTAACTCTTTTCTAATGGGTTGCATGAGAGCTTGGATGCAAAGTAGCCGCGTGGAGATGGGGAAGATCCTCCAGGAATTGCTTTGCATGTGGAAATGAATTTCAGTGCAACCACTTCAGAACATTTTTTTTGTTTACTTTCCACTGACATGAAATCAGCCGCGATTGCGTTGCATGCGGGATTGGTTAGCCAGTTACATAATGCTTAATAAATCCAAGAGAAATAATACAAAACACATCACCCATTCTGGGAAGAGTAACAGTGTCTCAGCCGGTGTCACTAACCCGCCCGGGCCAGGCATTGGCGAAGCATCTGAACCGATGCTGGGGGGATGCAGGGTTGTGCTGCTGCATGATAGATGTGATTAGGAAAAATGCTTGTGGCATGTTTAGAAGCGTTGAAGACAGACAGATTGCCTGCACAGACCGTGTGTAATGGTAAGGGTATATCGAAAAGCAGAGTTCACGCTCCTGCAGAGAGGGCAGCTCACCCCATCCGGCAGGGCAAGGCAGGCACGTGCTCACATGCCCAGCTCCAGCTGTATCTGCTGCTCGTGTAAGGTATTACTTCACCCTATTAATTTTCCTCTGAGTACTTCATAAAATCATAATGGCCCTGTAAACAGAAAGAGCAAGATTTGGTGATTAAATTATTCACCGCAGATTATTTCCGCAGTGGCGATGTGGAGGAGAAAGGACATTTCACTGAAATGTCAGCGCTGGTGGTCCCTGGGGAGCAAGAAGGAAGGGAGATGACCCAGGACAGGGCTGCCAGACTAAACACAAAACGGTGGTGCTGACTTGCACCCAAAAAAATGGGGTGTGCAGGAAGACTGCAGGTACCTCTGGCTCTGCAGTGCCAGCAGCTCGGCTCTCCCAGGAAAGCTGTCCAACCCGTGGGTGCATTGCCCCAAGCACACTCCACTGCTTTGCACGGACCAGCTCTTCTCCTCCTTTCCTGCATTTCCCTGCCTGCTCTGCTCCCTCACTTTGCTTCTTGTCCCAGGGGAGACGTACTGCCGCCTTCACCCACGCTGTGGTTAAATACCAACAGAGGAAAAGCTAGGGCCGAAGGGGTTAATTACTACAGGCTCAGCACAAGCCAAGTCTGTAAGTGACTCCCTATTGCTATTTTGAAAAGAGGCTGCCTGGAAAGGGAAAGGAAAAAAAAAAGAGGTTTACTTTACAACCATCGTTATTTCATCTGCAGAGTTTATACAATGGAAAATAAAAGCCAGGGTACGCGAAGTCAAATCATTTCTGTTTCATTAATGGTATGGAAATCGTTTTGTTTTTATAGGGGAAAAACAAATGTGAACTTGATGTGTGTGTGTGTGCGCGCGCATGCAACTCCCTTCATTGCAAAGGGCAGAGCAGTGAAATCCAGAAATAAAAAATGACTCAGAGGCCGTAGGATCTATGAGTCAGTTGAGCTGTTGTTGTTTTTAAATACAAGCGAGAGCACAATATGGCAGATAATTGCCTGTGCAGCCCTCCCATTGCAGGCGTCCCCGCCAGCCCAGCCGTCCTGCAGCAGCGTGCCTGCTCCCTGCCAGCCCGCCCCGGCGGCGGGCACCGGCCGGACCCTGCACCGGCACCCAGACCTCCGGGACCCAAACAAGGGCCCAGAGAGATGGAGCAGGGGTTGTCCCAGCAGGAGCGGCTTTGGGGGACAGAAAGTGAAATCTGGGGCAGGAAACTTGAGATCTCCTGGAGGGGAAGCATCTTGCTGCGGGTAGAGGAGAAGGGTACCTGGCGTTGCCTGCTTTCAGTGCCTTGGGCATGAGCAAGATGGGCTGTCGTGGTGGATGGAGGAGACAAGCGGCTCCGAGGGCACACTCCCCCTGTCCTCGCCCGCAGGCGCAGACATCAACTGACCGAAATCAAAGAGAAACCGCTCCGGCCAAATCCTCCCCACCGAGTGCCAGCCATTGCCTCGCTGGCCCCTGGCACTCCAGCTCGCCCGGACAATGCCGGCTTTGTTGGGGCGTAACCCTGGGGTACCCCCGTATGAAACATCCAACACCCCAAAAGCAGTCATTGCGCTGACGCGTAGACAATTTGCGAAAGGTACCCGAGAAATACCGGAGATTACCAAAGCAGAAGGACGGACAATATTTTGCAGAGCTCATCTCTCCCCAGGGTGAAGTTAGATCATGATGTAATTTAAGCATCTGAAAGAGATTGGAGAAGTCTGCTGGTACGATCCATACCCAATTTACTTTGTAATGGGACTAAGCAGTATTTGCTAAACACTTAATTTAAAGGGATATTTTCACAAAGGAAAAATAAGTGGTGGAATAAGGCAGTTACCAGCCTGTTTGAAGAAGGTCCAAGCAAACCAGAAATGTATACTGCATGTCTTTCTGGCACTGGGAAGCACTGATGTCTAACGCAATCAAAATCAGTCCTTTTTTATTCACCAGGAAACATTACTGGCTCATTCCTTTCTCCATACTGTTCTCTGCCAAGTACAGTATTTATTATGCAGAACGATGTGGGACCACATACCTGAGGGCAGAGCCTGGTCCTCTGAACCAAATGCAGCCTGAGAGCTGCTAGGTTTCCTGGGGGAGCCGGGGGCTTGTGCCTTGCAGGGGCAAAAAATGGGATAATAAGTTCTTTCAGCTCTGTTTGGTCTGCTTTACCTCTCCTACAAAGATGAAGATACAGTGTTTGTAAAACACATGGATGGAGAAGAGCGGCCCGATACTAAAAACCTCTTTGGTTCAGCACCTGAAAGTAGCACCAGATCCCACCACTGGAGAACAGAACTGTGCTGGAGGAAGCCGAGCTGCATCCGAAATAAAAGTACAACACCTTGAGGTCTAGTTCTGGGGAGATCCTGCAGCATTGTGGGATGCCACAGTGAGACCAGGCGCTTTCCGAGAGATTGGATCTAGCTCAAGCTGGAGCTGACTGCATGAAATCTGGGATCTCTGTTGCACAGGTCATGCTGGACAATTGCAATGGGGACTTCTGACCCTGCATAGGATCTCCTGGAAATCAGGGACATAGGAATTACCCCGACGTAGCCCATCCGTGGCACTGGTGGTTGCTTCATGGAGGAGGCAGCCCAGGAGTAACCTGCCAATGGAGAACACCAAGGTCCTGGTGTTCTCACATGGGTCAGCAAGAGAGCAGAGCCCATCAGCCCTGCTGTTGTTTTAATCTTAAAAACAAGTACTGTATATAATAGGGAAGGAATTTGTTTGTTCTCGTAATAATTTTATGAGAGGCTCTGTTATTTTGTAGGCACGTCATTAGCCATGGATGAAAGCCCAAGGCAAAGCCTAATCCTAAATTCAGCAGCGGACGAAGGACTTGCCGCTGAGCCCGGGCTCACCCAGGTGGGAAAGCAGGTCTCAGCGCAGGTTGGGTTTCCATCAGGGCACCTACCTGGGGGTTTCCAGGAGCAACATGGCTGCAGGGTTGAGATCGAGGTGCTCCCCAATCCTGCGTTTAAGCGTGCTGCTGATTCGAGAAAGCCGCAGAGCACGGCAGCTAATCTCCCAGGCCTCAGTCTCTCTGAGTGCAAAGCCTGGGGATTACAGGTTGACTGACCTGCGTGGAAAACGTGATGCAGAGAGCTCCCAGAGCTGCTGCAGTAACGGCAAGCTGAGAAGCCCTCTGCAATTGCTGAGTTAGCATCAGCCCCATCCCAGGGTGCTTAGAGATACACAGAAAAGAGGGGGTAGACCTCATTGTAGAGCATTTATGACCTAAAAATGATTGATTTTTCTTTGTCCGTGAAAAATAAAATCAATTTATGGGCAATTTGCTACTGAAAGACAGAGCATAATCTGAAGGTCCTATAATGGAGGTCCTGTGTGGCAGCGGCCTTGATCCCCTTCCACCTCGGGAGGGGGAGAGCTGGGAGGGGTGCAAGTGCCTTAGCATCTCACACCAAGCACCTTTCCTTAAGCACATCTGGTGTTTAGTTGTCACAAAACAGCATGCCAGAGAGAATATTTGAGAACTAAAACTGCTCATTCTGCCCCGCAGCGAAAATGCATTGCCTGCACATGCCATCGCTTTGGCTACGAAACGCTTTCTCCTTCCCTGTAACAAATGCACCGTGCCCCCACCTCCGTGCACCCCAGGCTCGCTCCTTAGTGATTCACCCTCCTTGCGGACTGCAGCGTGTGGAAAGCTGGAGCCAAAGTTAGGTGGTGGATGACCTACCTGCTCTCTGGGGCTGCATTCGTAGAGACGAGCTAATGAGAGCCCTATTTATCCCGCTGGGTTCTTACAGCTGCAGTCACCATTGGCAGCTGAGCACCTGGCAAGCGAGCAAAAAGCTCATCTGTTGGGAGCTGACTGCTTCCGTGGCTGCAGTGATGGGACTGGTATGAAATTCTCTTGGAGAGCTGTTTTAGATGACTCTTTTATGGGGGAAGTGGATGGGTTATTGACTATGGCGGTGGTGCTTCAATGGGCCTTGCAGGCGGCCAAGCGGAGAGCGTGGATGCCCTGTGGGCAATGAGAGCCTGGATGCCTGCCCCAACACACATGAAAAAATATCCCAGTGTCCTTGGGTGGTGGTATCACCCCTGTTGCTCTTGCAGGAGAGACTCAGGCACTTTTGGCGTAGTTTTTTCCTTTATTCCTCTACTTGAAAATCATCTCATATTCTCTCAGTAACCTCTCTGGGGTCCCAGTTATAGATACCAGAAGACTTGATCCCGCTCTCGTGCACAAGAGAACAAGCCTTCCTATTGATAGGAAGCCAAGCTCACTGTGAGCCCACCTATCGGTGACTTCAAACCATCTGTCCAACTGTCGTTCCACAATAACTTTGACTAACTGTACTATTTATTGGCTCACATCACATCCTTATGGCTTCAATTTATTTTTGGAAAACTCAACCCACATTTAATTAGTTTATAGTTTGTTCCAAGTTTTGCTTATCCAGCTTTTTTTTTGTCCTTTTTTTTTTTTTTTGAAGTTTGTATTTTGATGTTTAGCATTTGCCTTGGCAACATCTGGAACCCCTTTATGGAAGTGTATTGTTACTTTTACTGCTCGTGCAGCTTTATTAAATCATCCGAGTATTAATATTGAAAGTGTTCATCTGGGTCTAATCAGGGCCAAGATGAGTGATGTGGCAGTTAAATTGTACCTACGAGCTAATGGTTCAAGGACACAAAGTCCTGAAGAAACTTGCAGTGGGCTTTGTGCTCTTCTTTTTAGCTTCCTAGGAGAAGAAGGAGGGGGGAAAAAGAGATATTCCTGCTCTGACCTTTCTTGCAGAGCAGATAACAGAATCGCAGCCTGAGCTAGTTTAGAACAATTTGTCTCCAAAGAATTTTGTCTGGTTACTGCTATATTTCTGGATCTCGTTTCCATATTTAACTCTTTCATCTGCCCTGGCTTCTCCGCTCCGCAGTGCAAATGACTGCCAAGTCAAGATCCCCACCACACGCGCCAGTACAAAACTGCCGGGGCTGACGTTTTGCTCTGAGACCTCAAGCAAACCCTTGATATAAATAAGTAAATAACATACCTGGTGGGTATAAATACGTAAATAACAAACCCCATCGTTCTTCTGCATCAGCGACATCTACAACCTCGATTTGTCCATTTGCTTCTCCTCCGCAGGGCCCCCAAATATCCCTGGGATGATGGTGCTGAGCCCACAGTCCTGCATGAGCATGCTGTGATCACAGCACGAGCCAGGGCATGGATGGGTTGAGCTGAAAGGGTGAAAGAAGAAATAGGGCGGCGACACCACCAGAGCATAGCCTTGGGTGTGGTAGCGCTGGTTTTGGGGGGGAAAACACAATTTACCTTCAATTCTTTGTTCCCATGTAGTAACACCAATGGAGCTTGTAGAGCACGGTGGCTGTCGCTGTAGATCAAGAGCCCCACGCAAATGCTGGGCTTAATTTCTGATCCATCTCCAAAACTCTCATCCTCAACAGGAGTTTTGCCTGGGATCGTGAGAGTCCTGCCCCGGCAGAGCGAGGCAGGGAGGCGAGGGTGGCTCGTGCTGGCTGCAGGTGCTTCAAATCCCAGCTGAAGTTACAATTTCAGTAGTTAACCCTTGGATGGATGCAGGGTGTTGGGTCTGTTGAGGTCATGCACAAAACCCCCGGGTGCCTCGGCAGGGCCACAGCAGCCCCATGGGCAGGGGGGATGCTGAGCGAGAGGCTGTGGGCAGCATCCTCATCCACTCTGCTCCCGGCTCCCCCGCTGCCTTGCACAACACGATCCCTGCTGAGCCGCATTTTAAGCCTCGCATGGGTCATTTAAACCAAAATTTCCTCCTTCCAGCCTTCAGATGCAACGGGCTTTTCTTCTGCAGCCAGGTTTCCCCTCCGCTGTTAACCTTGGCCCTACGTAGGAGGCCACGGGAGCTTGTAAACGGTTTATTTCTGTGCGGGAGCCTTCCAGCAGCTCTTTTACGGTTGTCGCATGGAGGGGGGTCTGGGCCAGTGAGGGAAGCGGAGCAGGCACGTGAGATGCTGTCAGAGCAGGCTGCGCGCCCTGGATTTGGGAAGTAGAGAAGTTAAAAATCCCCATTTGCTGTTGGGACAGTATATGCGTTAAAAAGGAAAGGGACCATAGGCTCGGCCATTGGCCACGGGCAGGTCACAGATATGACCACCAAGAATGTAGGAGGTCCTGCAAGTTGCCCACAGACCCGAGGGTGCCCGTGGGTGTGCTCCTGTATCAGCAGGGCCTTGCTTGCAGGGGCTGAGGCTTCACAAGCCGCAGTCGGGGATTTTGCAATTTGTTTCTTGTTTGAACTAACGGCTGGTGATGGAAAACCCCTGTGATGGCTGTTGCCACGACTGCCCTTTTCATAGGGGCTGGGAGCACCCAGCACTGCCGGGCGGCTCGGGGAAGCTGCAGCCAGAGAAGCACATATGGCCCAAAACTTTGAAAAATTAGCTGCTGTAGTTCAGGTTCCTACCTGAACACTCTGGAGTGTATTTATTTAAGTAAAAATTTATAAATATATATTTCTACATAAGCCACTTAATGGCTTCTTTTTTTTTAAAAAAAAGACATTTAGCAGCCTTAAAACAGGAAGTTTAAATTTAGCTGGGATTTATCCCTTAACCGAGCATAGTTCATTCACCCTTTGTATAAAAATAGAGATAATTTTATGCCTGTGAGATACACGCAGAGCAGCTCCACACAGGCAGCAGTTATTCCTGCTGCTGCGGCCAGATCCAGTGCTCTAGGGGCAGGAGAGCATCTCATGCCGGGTTGGGACAGAGTGGGCAACAGAGCCCCAGAGGGAGCAGCCCCTGTTGCCCCAGAGCTCGGGAAGTCTCAGCCCATCGTTTATTGCCGAAAACACAGATGCTCAGGGAGCGGGTGGCAAACACATTTCCCAGCTTGGGCTCATTGAATGGGCAGAGGGAGGACAAGGAGGCAGCAGGAGAGGAGGGAGCTGCCCCAGCCTGGCTGTGCGTCCCTCCTCAGCACCTCTCTCCCCCCAGGGAGGGGAATAAATAAAGTCTTCAGGCTTGCAGAGACCCAGAGATGTCCCTTTTTGGACACTGCATGCACTCAGGATGAGGGGAGACGCCTGCTTGAGCCTAGGTTGTAGAGGAAGGAATAAACTTCCCCTTGATGATAAACGGTACAGAAAACAGAGGGAAGACGTGGTTCTTTGCGCCTTCTCAGGCTCTGCAAAGCTCTCGTCCGGCGGGACCTGCCTCCACACCGCCAGCATCCCTCCCATCGCCAGCATCCCTATGGCTTTGGCATAATCTAAAGCACGTTTGACCGAGCAATGGAGCAAAATGAAAGCTATAAACAAATGCATGGAGAAATAGAGTCGATTTGGACTCCTTCTCCACTGGTTGTGTGAATCGCTGAAAATGGTGCCCCCATGCCCCGCTCCGGGCAAGCATGGGGAACTCACCCTCCACCACCTCTCTGCCTTTGTAGCCTGCAGTGTCGGCGCTCGCCGCAGCCTGAAGACCAATCTGTGCAAGTGGTGTGACTCCACGCCGCCGGCCTGCGAGGAGAAGGTGTGCTACAGCAACTGCAACCTCAACTCCTACTGCGAGGACCCCTACGAGATCTGCGTGGCCATATGGTAAGTGGCAATTCCCTTGTCAAGGGGGTACACGGAGTAAATAGGGGTTCGTGGGGCGGCAGGTCATGGGAACACACGTGTACGTACCCCTGCACTTGAATTACTGCCCATTAAAACAATTCAGGACTTTCTCTTCCTCTCCCTTTGACTCCATTAAAACTACAATTTGCAGTAAAAAATTATTTGGGCTGCCCTATAATTAGTATCAGTTTATTTTCTAAATAAATTAAGCATTTAAGTGCCCAACACAAAGTGTGGCAAGTTTGCTGCGGGACCTCTAAACCCCCATAGACCCCTGAATTTAGCTTTACAAGCTGAACCCAAGGGCAAAACCAGCAGCCCTGACCCCCAAACCCATGATGTCCTCCTGCATCAGGCTGGTGAAACCCTGGTTCACGTGCAGGGGTGCAGCCGAGGTCTGTCCCCATTCAGCACATGGACATCGGAGCTGGTACCAAACTGGGGTTTAACCCACTGGGTTTAACCCACCTCCTTCCCATCCCCTGGGAAAAGCCTTTTTCTGCTTCTGTGGTAGATGCCTGGAAAGGAAACACAATCTTGTATTTCAGGCCAAGCACACACCACATCGTTTGGCCCAGAAGAGTGCCTCCCCCAGCTCTTTGGTCCCCATGAGCAAAACTAAAAAAACCATCCATTTTGGGTCTGCCCAGAGTGATTTTCCTCCTCTTTCCCTTTTAATTTGGCTGCCAAAGTGAAAGCCAGCCAAGCACTTATCACTAGGCTTTATCTCAACCTGCTAATTAGCATGAATGCTGTACGCCCTGCTTTCAGTAGGAGTTTGCCTCAACATAATTGTTGCATTATGGACTTAAAAAAAACAAAACACAAAACCAACAAGAAACACAAACAAACAAACAAAATCCACCCCCTGCCCCAAATTCCCCTACACGGACATGGAGAAGCCACCTTAAATCCTAGGTAGGCAATCCAGGATCTCACTGGGTTTTCCCATTGACAGCCTACATGTACAGGAAGAAGCAAGACCACTGCAGCATAAATCCCCACGCCAGGAAAGCAATCCCACGGCACAGGATGGGGCTGCACCTTGCACCATGTATCAGATGGGGTAAGGCAGCTGTGGGGTCACAAATAACCTGCTGGCCCTGCAGCCTCCTCCCAGCATCTCCCACTCCATCCTAAAACCCATCCTGAGATTAAGATCCCTGCAGGCAAGGCTCACCTCCAAGCCAGCCTCGCTCCCACTGCTCACTTGCAGAGGCATATTTGGATCATCTGAACTTGTCCTGTGTGGGTATCACAGTCACAGCAGCAGCTGTGGCCCCATGCCCATGAGCAACGTGCTCACGTCCTCCAGCGTGCCCAGCCTGGGCAGCCCATGGAGGAGGGATCGCACCCTCCTAGGACTCTTCAGCTCGAAGCTCCTCTGACAAATTACCTAGGAACCACAAGAAAGTGTGGGGAGCGCTGAAACCAGGCAACTTCACCAGGGAGAGGATGACAAAGTTGGGTTCTTCCCCCTGCTTTTATGTCTGACTTCCCAGCTGACCTCGAAGGCATCGTGAAACCTCACCATACCTTCACCCTCCCACTTTGCACCGCTAGGTCAGGAAGCAGAGGCTGTCCCTGGAAAAGTAATTAATGGTTGTAATTTCCTTTGAACGCCCCCAGGAGTAGCTGCAATGTTTGCCAGCCGCCCATAGCCGGTGCGGGGCCGGTCATTCCCCATCACTTGTCCTCACCCCAGGGCTGCCCTGCAAACCTGACCAGTGCCGGGTTATCCTGCCTCCTCTGGCGAAGGCTCTGGAAACAAGGGTCAAACCCTGGTGCTCCGCTCTTAGTTCTTAGTTAGGTCTTAATTACCCACTGGCTCTATGAGGCAGGCCCGGATCCTCCCTGTAGGAGAAGGGCTGCATCCCGGGTCGCATTTCCCTGGTGGTGCTGGCAGGGCAGGAGCTGCCCGGCCCCGAGCTGCCCGGCATGTCTTGCGTGCCATGCCAGCAGCCTGTGTTAGCTCCACTCCGTCTCTCCGAGGGTGAGACGCTCCATCACGACACCAGCAGCTGCCTCCTAATCCCATCTCCAAGCTCCAGTTCCTTTCAGCTGCCACTATCTGCCCCACAAAGGGACATAACCCAGTTCATGCTTGGCCATTCCTAAACCCACCTGGGCACCCCAACTTTTCAGGATCTCCACCATTTGCTCCCCAAACCTCTTCCCTCACCCAGCTTGATAAACAACAGGTGGAGAGGAAGCCATAGGTCCAACAAGGATGACTCCACCACGCACCAAAAGAAGGGAGCTCCCAGCACGGGGACGCAGCTGTGCCGGACCCTCTAGCCAAGCCCTCTTGTGTTGAGCCAATGCTGCCCGAATCTGTTGGGAGAGCTGGGGTTTTCCAGCAAAACAAGCGCCCTGTGCTTGAGGAGTCGGACGACAACCAGAGCCAAACCCATCCTTTTGCTCTACATGTGACACTTTTCCATGGCTTTAATGGGAGCCCAATCTAGGTGATGCTAAGCAAAAAATGTGGCATGTGAGAAGGACCTAACCTGGCTGCTGAGCATTGGTGGTTAAAAAAGCTCTAAGGACACCAGCATTATGGAGCTAGACCTGATGCTACAAGCCACATCTCAGTGAGTAACTGGAGTTCCGTGAATGAGACATTTTGGTAATAGGCCTTGAAATATTTCACCTGTTCTCACTGCGCTTGCTGAACACTTGTCCGCAGTTAAATGCAACACGGGCATTGGGATATTTTGCATCTTCACTCCAGAAAGGGAAAAATGTCTTGGGAAGTCTTCACCCATGCAGCTCCCATCTCTCAGCCAGTGGAACGGACGTCTCGGTCTTCCCTGGCTGATGTTATGGCCGTCGCTGATGGGGGGGGTTGTTACACGGAGTTGAAGAAATACACAGCGATTAAAAAAAGAAAAAAAAAAGTAGGTCTGTCCTTTCTTTTTGAAACAAAGAACAAAGTCCCTGGAAATGCCAAGAAATTACGCTTCTACCTCCCTCTTAATTATCTAAGTGGAAATAAGGAGGAGCTAGGGCTTATTTGCCATCGCATCCCTGGCTGTGCTGAGCCCCAGCACTCCTCTGCCCCAGACCTGGTGAGGACCGGGACATCACCGGGTGACACAGCAGGTTTCATTTGTAGTTGCTCGGTGTCTGAAGCTGTGGTATGAATGCAGACGCAGCCCCATGCTCGGGGAGTCGTATCGCCTTCACGTTATAATTTGGCAGCTCCAAAGGTCAAGCCGTTTCTAGAAATAGCCCTGACCAGCAACTGAAGGGCTCTACTGCCGCAGGTTGCCAGAGGCAGGAGCAAATGGTCCTGCAAGGACAGGGCGCGACAACCAGCAATTAGCCCAGAGAGAACCCAGGGGACGAGACAGCGCTTACGGGCTCCCCCTGCACGCACGGGCTGAGAGGAGCAGGAGGGAAGAGCCAGCCAAGCAGCGGCTGGGGAGCAGGCCTTTCGGCCCCCATGTCCCCCGCCTCTCCCCTGCACAGGTGAAATTCGGGCAGCAGAGACCCCAGCCCCTGCTGAGGCAGAGATGTTACGACTTTTGTTGCAGCAGAGGTGACATGTGAGGTAGTACCCTCATTTTGGAGGGTTTCCTTAGCGCCGCACAGCCCCATAACCTGCTGGCCTAGCAGCTGGTGTTAGTAAAAGAGGAATTTTGCCCCAAATCCCACGCAGGGCGCTCAGCCTTAGGGTTGGCACTACCTGATTCAAGGCGCGATTATGAACTGGTGAATTATCTACTAGAAACAATCAGAGTCTCTGGCTCACATCCTACTATTGGCGTGTGCTAAACATTTCTTTTTTCACCATTTGGAAGAGACAAAGAGCTTTAACAAAGCCCTTCCAAAGCTCGTGTAATTAGAATTATACCAGAGCCACTGCAAACAAGTAATTCCCTACACAGCTTAAAATGAACGATCTTAAAACCAGGTTTAAGATGACACACAGGTGACACAAAGGCTGAGCTGCTAGACTAACGCTTTGTTGGTTCATTTGGCACGTGCAGGAGACAGGACAACGAGAGCATCAGGATCAGCACGCTCTGCCACAACCCCCACCGCCCCATCGAAAACCTCATGGTCCCCAACTACAACACCTCGCGCTGCATCATGACCCATCAGCCCAGCGAGGACGGGATCATCTACATCTGCGGCTGCGTGGACGAGCAGGAGTGCAACGATAAACTTATCTTTGAAAACCACACCAATGGTGAGTACTTTTGTCAATGTTATTTATGGGGGAGAAGCACCCAACGCTAATGACAAATAACTTGTGTTTCCAATAGAGTAGGAGATGCAATGCCAGAAGGAGCTCTTTCAGCATTTTCTTTGACCTCCCTATCTAAAATCTAGGTAAAATTTGTACCCCGTTACTGAGCCTGGTATTTTATCTGTGGCTAAACCATCCCTCCCAGCAGTGCCTCCAGCCTTGGTCTGGAAACATCAGGCGATGGAAAATCCACCGTATCTCTTGGTAGGCTGTGTCCTTCAGTGCAGGGCGAAGCAACTGGGGAACCCAAAAGCTGATGTAACCCAGCGTGAGTCAATGCTCTGAAAGCTTTAAATAAATCGCGTCAGAGCAAATCCTGCCCCGGCACACCCACGGGAACCGCTGCCGTCCGCCACGGCTGCAACCCAAAAAGGTGGCGGTGCCGGGGTGCGAGGCTCGGCACGCAGCGGTGCCTCCCCTGCCGCTCTCCTGGGCATTTCTGCAGCGGCGTTTCTCTCGGGCAGGGATGGCCAGAGCCACCCTGGTACTGTACACATACGTGAGCGCGGCTTGGCACGCCTGTAGACGCTTCTGCAGATGGCTGGAGATCCAACAGGAGCTGTAAATCCACAGGAGGGAAAACTAAGAGGCAGCTCGTTTCTGTACCTCGGGAGGGTCGTATACTTTGGAAACGCTTCCAGCTAGATCCTGAGCCTTCGGGGGCTTGTCCAGACCTCCCTAACTCCAAATGGACCAGGTTTATCCAAGTGCCCGTCAAGAATCTGACCCGTAACAAAAGCAAAGTGAAACCCCTCCGATTTTCCATAATTACAGAGCAACGAGGTGCTGAAAATGAGCCTAAGCATAACCTGCAAGTCAGCGGCATAGCTTCTCCCGCAACGCAAGGAAAAAAGAAAAAAATCACATAAAATGCAAATTCTCAGAATAAACAAGCCACTTTTAATGAAGGCAAACGATGCTAAATTTGGCAGTTCTTTGCTGCTTCCCGAGCCAAACATAACAGGTACACACACTTCTAGGGAGAGATAGTCAAATCCCAAAGCCGATGCTGAGATATGTAATTTCACACAAAAATGACAACTGGCTCATTGGAAATGCCACCCCCACCGAAGGCTGCCACAAACAGCCGCCTCCTGCCAGCCGGCACGTAAAGTGCTGAAACTCGGAGCGAGAGCAGTGCAGGCCTTAAACAATTATCTCTTCTTTGGTTTGGTTTGTGGGGCCAGCTTGGCAAGCCCCGGACTCAGAGACCCCATTGTTTACTTCCTTTTCTGCTTTAAGGGATCATTTGCATTTTAAATATTAACTTATGGTCATCTTCAATAGCATAGACAACTGCTGAGCAGAGATATATCTAATACAGATGAGCACTTCTCTGGCGGCTGAAGCAGGCAGATTTTTTCCCATTTCTTGATTTCTTAAGCCCTGCTTTCAGGTCTGGGCTGCTGGGTGGCACTGCCCTAGCACCAGGGTTGCAGGGGACCCCATCAGAGCTCAGAGACCACCCTAATGAACACACGGAGGCATCCTTTCCTAAAGCTGTGCAAGCAGGAGCCCAGTGAACACCTTGGGAAGACGCTGGGTAGGGTTGAGCATGCAGAGTCCTCTCCACCCCTGCGCCAGCTGAGCCTGGCCCTGAAGGTCCGTCTCCCCTCAGCAGGGATGGAAGGACCCACACAGCGATGCTCGACAAGGCGTGGGTTTAGACCCACGGTTGTTGCCAGAGCAGCTACATTTGCTCTCCGTGGAAGGGGTCTAAGCCGTGCTGCAACCCCTCCATACCAAAGGGCTTGCATCAGGAAGGGGCATCCTCACGAAGGAATTTGCTGAAGTTGGGTTAACTTCCCCTTCTCAGGGCTCGTGCACGCAACTCCCTTAAAAATATCTTCTCTTTCTTCAGAGTTTCAAAGATGGGATCTTAAGCATCGGGTAAATCCATTAAAGCAGTAGGTGATATCCAGGCCTAACGCTTTCCAAAATAAACATATTCCTGAGTTCATTATTGATTTATATCAGTTTAGGTTGATCTTGTGGTTTGAACCTGATGCCTATTTTAGAAACGCTTTCACAGCCTTGCAGAAATTAGCTGCAGCACATTTTTTTGAAATTTGCCAAGGAAAATAGCTAAACGCTCTGTTTTTCCAGAACCTGAATTATGATCTGCACACACTGAGGTCAAGCAGCACGAGTTTTGCTTATGGAATGATTCTTATCCCTCTTCCCCTGGGTTATTATACTTGGCAGAAAAACCTCTGAGTAAGATATTACTTGAATATCTCTACTGAAGTCAGCATGTTTATTCCAGGAATCGTGAACATCAAAGGATCAGACAATTATATGTTGTGCAAGGGTTAGGGCTTTTTGTGTGTGTCCCCCTCCCCTTGATGATCTGAAGGCTGACGGGGGTTTAAAAGAAATAAAACAAAAGCAGCCATGCCCGGTCAGTTGACAGGGGTTGGTGTTGTAACGTGGCGAGGAAGGAGATGCCAACACTGGCAGAGCGCGCTGAAACAATGCTCCTTTGCGCTAATTATCACGCAAAGCATCCCAGCGCTCCCCTGGGCTCGGTGGTCCTGCATGCTGCCCACCCTCTCCAGCATCCCTCCTGGCTCTCCGTGCACCACAGGGCTCCAGCAAAGCTCCAGCCCCAAACCCCCTCAGAGATTTGCTCTGTTCGAGCCTTACCCCAGCTTTATCGCTGTTATTTCTGCCCCGGCTCCCCTCGCTGTGAGCACAAGCGGCTACCGAAGGGCAGCCGAGACGTTTTGGTGGCAGCGGCAGGGTCTCGCATGCCGCACCGCCCAGCCCAAGTAATGCCGGCCAGCATCCTGAACCCTCACTTGATAAATGGAGCTAAATTTGAGACCTAAACCAAGCAGCCCCCTTCATAACTGCCTACATCTGCGTTCTTTGCCGGGATGGGGCTTGTGCGCAGCGAGCATTGCAGCCCCACAAAGGGCTGCGCTTCATTAATGGCTTCGCATATTTCCCTCCTCCACGTGATGAAAACGAGCTGTTTGCAGACCCGCGGCGGCAGCGCCCTCGCCTTTGCTTTCCTCCCCGCAGGCTACTCCATGCTGCAGAGCAAAGAGGTGATCCCGGTGGCCGCCATCAGCCTCCTGCCCCCGCTGCTGGTGGCGGTGATGATCACAGTGATATTTTACCTCTGCCGCACGCAAAAGCGGCGCAAGAGAGCCAAGGCATGGGGCGGGAAACCGGGACAGCCCCCGGCGCTGCCAGAGCCGGGGAGGTCTGCCGAGCGGGAGGAGAAGTTGTCTGTGCTGATGGATGAGAGCCCAGCCGGCGCCAGCCCTACCTGCGCCAGCAGCCACCCCGCCGAGCTGCTCCCCATTGAGCTGGACGAGATGGTGGGCAAAGGGCAGTTCGCGGAGGTGTGGAGGGCCAAGCTGAGCCACAGCCGCTCGGGGCAGTACGAGACGGTGGCTGTGAAGATCTTCCCCTGCGAGGAGTACTCCTCCTGGAAGAACGAGAGCCAGATCTTCACCGATGCCAGCCTCAAGCATGACAGCGTCCTGCAGTTCCTCACCGCCGAGGACCGGGGCACCGGGCCCCGCCGGGAGTACTGGCTCATCACTGCCTACCACAGCCGCGGCAACCTCAAGGACTACCTCTCCCACCACATCCTGAGCTGGATGGACCTGCAGAAGATGGCGGGCTCCCTGGTGAGCGGGGTGGCCCACCTCCACAGCGACTACACCGCCTGCGGCAGGCCGAAAATCCCCATCGCCCACCGGGACATCAAAAGCACCAACGTCCTGGTGAAGAATGAGCAGGAGTGTGTGCTCTGTGACTTCGGCATCGCCATACGCCTCGACCCTTCCCTGACGGTGGACGACTTTGCCAACAGTGGGCAGGCAAGTATGACCCCCAGGCTCTCCCTGGAGGGGACCCTTTGCAAACCACCCCTGGTCACCCCACAGCCGAAGCCCTCGCCCACCCCTGCTAATGCCTCTCTCCTCTTTGCGGGCAGGTGGGCACCGCCAGGTACATGGCCCCAGAGGTCCTGGAGTCCAGGGTGAACCTGGAAGACCTGGAGTCTTTCAAGCAGATGGATGTCTATTCCATGGCCCTCGTTTTGTGGGAAATGGCCTCCAGATGTGAAGTGGTAGGAGGTAGGAGCATCGCACTGGGGTTGCCACGCACCTTTTTGCTCCCTTCCTCCCCGTATGGGGACATGGCTTAGTCCCACATCCCCACCGATGGCACGGGACCTGATTTGGGGTGGCTCAGGTCTCTGCAGGGCTGCTAAGAGCTGACGGCAGATCCTCCCCCATGGCTGCCTGCCCTGCGTGCTGTGGCTCGAGGGGGCCGGCTCAGGACTGGACCCTGGGGGGTCATCTGGTCCAGCCCCCGCTCAAAGCCAGCCAGCCGCCAAGTCACATCCGAGTCAGTGCTGGCAATGCAAAGCAAACCAAGCAGGAAGAGCCGAAGCTGCCTCCCCCTCCCCGGCCACAACCACTTTTTTTTTTCAGACAACACCAGAGAGTTTATGTTGCAACGGGGACTCGCAAACTCCAGCCTCCGACAGACCCACGTCCCCCCTCACTTCCCAGAGCCACATCCTGGCATCTGAAATTGCATGTAGCAAAACATTTAATTAACTGCCCTGCTGTTAGCCCCTGCCCGTCCTGCTGCCTGCTCCCCTCTCTTCCCTTTTTAGCTCTCTCCGGTTCCTTCCCTGTCCCACCTACTTGCAATACAAGACAACGGAGCTGCAAGAAGCTCCAACCCTCGGCAAGAAAGCTGCCCCAACTGCCCTGCGTGCCCCACACTCGGCAGTGGGAGACCCTTGCCTGACTCAGATGCCGGGTGCATCCTTTACTCCCGAGCCAGCATCCCAGGCCATCCCTCCCCACCCGTATTTCGCCTGCATTTGCATCTGGGCAGGAGCTGGCAGAAACCAGAGTGGCCTCTCACCTCTGCAACAGTGAGTTTCTCCTTGGCCTCCCACAACATGGGGTTGCTCTTCTGGAAGAGCCATTTCTCTTCTAACCCAATCCATGCCCGCAGCAGGAATCTGGATGCTGGTACCGTAGTCGCCTCTCCCGTCTTTCACCAGCGCAACACATTTTACCTGCTCAAAATACGTCTCACCCAAAGACAAACCAAGTCCTTTGTAGTACATCTCTTGGATTCAGGAAGGTGGTCAGATGGTTCCTCAGTCCTGTCTCTGAAAACAACTTCTACATGAAAACCCAGCACTACGTTTCTATGTTCAAATTCTAAATTGTTTCCAGATCCCTTTATTTTTGCAGACTGATAAAAACAAATTTATTCTCATCCGGTGGACCATACCATAGCAAAGCAGTGAATGCATTAAAAACATCCTGTAATACTGCTGTTGCTTCCTTGCAGAGGTAAAGAATTACGAGCTGCCTTTTGGGTCAAAAGTCCAGGAGCAGCCCTGCGTGGACACCATGAGGGACATCGTGCTGCATGGCAGAGGGCGACCCGAGATCCCAAGCAGCTGGCTGGTGCATCAGGTAAGCTGGGAGTAGCCGGTTCAGAAAAGAGCAACCCACATTGTCCCATCTCACTAAGCCAGCCTGAAAAATGATTAAAGCTGTAATCAAAGCAAAAGTGGGCAGAACTCCTGGGCCCGACTTCCAGCTCCATTTTGGCTGGCTGAGCCCACATAAGCCCCACTAGACCCATTTCCCTGGTGTATAAAAGCCACCAGCCAGGGGTACAGCAAAATTTATTGATCAATAGCCATGATCAGGAAGCGTTATGAATGCCAAGTGATGGTATTCAGTTATCTTGAAGACAACAGCAAAATAGAGCACTTCAGTGCAGGTTCTTCTCATGAAACAGTAAATCATTTGAGTTGACCTCACTTCTCCCCTAACCACCGTATCCAGAAAGCTCTAGCTCAGAAAACACAGTCCCTCGCACACAGCCATCTCACAGCAGGGACAAAGGGGAAGAAGGTGCATCCAGCCTTCTGCCTGCTTGATTATGGAGGTTTCAAGCTCAAAATTACCTCTAACATGAGAGGTCACGACTTAGCATGGGAGAAGAAAGACTTCCACTTCCATCTCCCTCGAGTGAAACAACCAGGAAACACACGTGAAGCTAAGAGCAGGGAACCTGCTGGGCTCAAGTCTTGCCGAGGGGAGGTCTTTCACCAGCCTTCAGCTCAGAAGGTCTGAAAGCAAAGTGTTTTAGCCCAGAAAGCATAACCCAGTGCTCTAGAATAGAAACACTTTGGCGATGATGAGATGTGCTGTGTTAAAAACATCCACAAGCACACCCAGACCAACCAGCTCCAGAAATAATAGCTACCTCCTGGCCCTGACAGGGTCCTCTTCCCACAGGTCCAGTACTTTCTTCCATGCATTGAGGACACAAGGGGTAACAGCCACACTGACCGCGACTTTCAAATCTTGCCTGACTTTGGTACTTCTTAAATTCCACACGTCTTGTGGAAAAACACCATCTGCTGATCAACAATTCCGTTCATCTGAAAAACAAGCTGAACCATTGAGCCTGCTGGCTCACAGAGCCGTGCAGTGTTCAGTGCATCGTTTTGCAGTATCCACCCATAAAACACACCGCTACTGCTTCCACTCTGCCTGGATGGCACATAAAGCCAGGCTTTTCAAAAGGAGAGATATAATTTCATGATCTTAGCAGGCCATGTGTTCCCTACAGCATCTCCTCTCAAAACCATGTTTGTCAAAAGACTCACAACCGACCTGAACGACCAAAGCTGCAAACACCATCAAATGCATCTGTGGTTTCTGCTGGACCATCAGTGAGTTTATCAGTCAGTGAGTCCACTTCTGAAGCTCACCCAGCCTTCTTCCTTGATGAAGGCAAATACAGGAACTTCAATCAGCACTGCTACATATTTGAAGCTTTTGAGTATTCATCTCAGACATTCACTTCCCAGGGTCTCTGATAAACTTTGAAACCACAAGAAAAATATACAGAGGCTTGGGTTGTCAACAATCACACACTGATAGAGCCTGACCATAACTGCGCTGTTTGCCGAGCTGAAGAAGGGCTGACTGCAATCACCTCCGAGAAATAATGTTGCTGTAGTTGGGTTGGTCTAGCACGTAAACAGAGCAAGGCTTGTAAGGTAGTGACTTTTATTAGACCACCTGATGTTCACTGGGGAAGAGGAACAGAAAAGCCACGTTGTGTTCCCGAAAGCTTGCCTCCGACTAATCTTAGCTGATCTAATAAACATCTCCTTACAAGCCTGGCTTTGCATGATTTGCCAGGCATTTTGCAACCGGTCTCCCCAGGACAGGCACAGGGCAGCACCATCTGCTGGGAACCAGCAGAAAGCCACTGGTTTGTGCCACTTCCAGTGGGAGGAAGCATTGGGTGATGCCAAGAAAGGGTGACAAATTGCTCACCTGAATGGGAAGCACCCACAGATGTTCCCACCAACGAAAATAAGTTTGGTGCAGAGCTCCAAATGCTACTTCCATGTTTCAACCATCAGGATCACTCTCAGTCAAGTGAGGACCTACATTGTTGGCCACTGTTTAAGATTTTCAGCAAACATAAGCGTTAATTTCCCTGACAACGCTGACTCACCCAGCGTGCCGCCCATCAGCAGCTCCAGGGCAACTGTTTGCAAGGCTGCACAATAAAGCCAACTGAAGAAATTTATCCCCAAAGTTTCCCAGATAACTTACAAACGCCTTAAGCTCATGCTTCTACCTCACTTCACACCCCACCAAATTTAAAAAAAAAAAAAAAAGTGGTTATTTAGGCCAGGTAAATTCCTGGATCTGATTCATGAAGCAGCTGAACAGACTGTTGTACTGGCACAACCAAAGGGCTGGTGCAGGACAGGAAGGAGCAGTGGGAGCTTAAGTCAATATTGCCACTAAAAATATACTTGTAAAACTCAGCATCCTTTGGAAATCTGAAATATCAAATGTAAAACCCAAACTAAGTCCATTTTGTGAGCGTAACGAGATGTTCCAGTTTTACCATTCAAAAGAGCATCATCGCTACAAGGCAAACTGCAAATAAATGTCATGATTTCAGGGCAAAATAAGCAAGAAAATCTAATGACTACACCATATGACAGTGCCATGTTCTGTTTGAGAAAAAGGCTTATTTTAAAAGCTTCAGCTAAGCTAGCTCATTTTTGCATGTTAATCAATTATCCCCAAATCCTTTCAACTAAGCTAATAAATGAGTGACATAAGAGGCACTGAAACACACCATCTGTCAGTTTTACTGCACAATCCTGTTCTCTCTAATCTGTGTCCATTATGGAAGATTTAGTACGATGAACCTTAGCAGAGAGCAGCGAGTTCAGAGCAAGGTGCAGAAGGACAGATGACACTGACGGTACACCTCTGTAGGACTTGCATTTTCCTCTTGTGTTGGTCCGTATGAGACTTTTGGGTTCTCTTAATTGCAAATTAAGAAATACACAAAAACCACTGAAAAACATGAAGCTTTATTTAGAATAATGATTTTTCCACTGTGTCGCAACCTTGGTTGACAATGATGCAAAAAGCAATAGCACATGATAGGAATTATATAGGCAAAGGAAGGTTCCACATAGCTTCTGGTGCTAGCTGTGTTACTAGCTTAACAGTGGGGGAAAAATACCAGCCGAATACTGCCATTTTGTTTCTAAGCCCAAAATATTGGGACTCTTTTCAGAGCACTACACAGTTGGGAAAAAAATATATTACTGGGAGACATAAGCATTGCAACTGCAAGGAACTGAATGTGTCTGGAGCACACGGAGAAGTACCCAATCCCACCTAAACCAAGACACTATTTTGTGGTGAGAAAACAAAGTTCAGCTGCACACTGCAATGAATATTTGGCATGGCACACCCTTTCAGAAAGCTGCTAAAACAAGAAGTCAGAGATTTAAGAAGTTTAATTCCAAACTTGCCTTTGAACACCCCCCCACCGTCCCTCCCCTCCATCCAGGTGTAACAGCCAGGGCACGGGCTTGAAACCCAGAGACCTGGGCTCAGCGGCCAGCCTGCAGGTCACCACCTGCACCTCCCCTGTCCCTCCCGATTTTAGGATGCTCCGATCTGAACGGGCAAGGCTGAGACAGGAGACAGAGGGCCTATTTCTTTCTGGCCCCTATTTAAGTCCCACAGTCAACACAAACCAACTTCCATCGAGGATTTCCAGGGAGCGTGGAAAATGCTTGGGACCAGATCCCAGGTGAGCTAAGGCTGCTGCTGTAACACTAGCAGTGCCAGTAACGGTGCAAGCATTAGCACTTGCCACAACTTACCAAGGCTGTCTCCTCCTGTGCTTAAGCTTGGCCAAAAAAAAAGCTGTCAAAAGTATGGTAAAACACTCTGATTGCATTAGATCAGCTTTTAGCTTCTCTTCCTCCTGCCTTCAGATCTTAATTTCAGCCCTTCTGACTGCAGGGAATGCGTTTTCTGTGCGACACCATCACGGAGTGCTGGGACCATGACCCCGAGGCTCGCCTCACTGCCCACTGCGTGGCCGAGCGCTTCAACCTGATGGCACAGATGGATTGCGATGACATCCTCAACAACAACACGGACAACGAGGCCAGCAAAACAGCTTCTCCAGGCGGGGAGCACCAGGACAGTGACGGTAGCAGGAATATGCAGTGACACAGCAGGCAAAAAGCCTCATCACAAGAAACGAGAGGATAAGTAAGAAGCATTGAGCTCATGGGAAAAAAACTCGCTCTGTTTTTCAAAATGGAACTAAGATCTAGTACATAACTTATTTATCAGATCTGTTTCCTCCCACAGATACAGTGAACTGTGGAATCAATACTTTGGTTAAAGTGCAACATTATATATGAACTGATTTTGTACTTACTTTAAATGTATAATGATGCAAAGCATTCCTTTTATTATTTTTTAAAATAATAATGTTTAATCTTTTATTAATAAGCACCTGAATTCCATGTCTATCTTTTCAAGTCCTTCCATATTGCCATCATGAGTTTCTCTTCTAACTGCTTAGTTAGATTCTGTAGCGATCAAGACAATTTTCAATTTTCCTTTTTTTAATGGCCTCCACACAAAAAAAAATTTTGTTGTAGCAGCAGAAAAAACATCTTGAGATGTAACACACCCTCAGTGGAAGAAATGCTGGCACCCAAGAAAATTACTCATTGATCAGACAGTCCTTAATACAGTGTAAAGATACCCGATAATCCAGTTTGCAAAAGCCTGATTCGCTGCAACTACAACACACCTTTTTTCACTGGGGAATTCCTGGGTATACGTGATAGTTCAGGTGGGTATGTGAAGTTGCTTCGATAGAAAGAAAGTCACCAGTGTAGACACTGCTGTTTCACTCTAGGAAGTCTCCATACAGGATACCTAGACAACTCTTTCCCCCTATCAGTCCAGTTTCCAGCCACCTCTAGCCAACAGATTTGTGCCACAGTAATAGCGTCACCACAAATGTGTTGGCTAATTCTTCTTGCAACTCTTTCACACCCCTCCGCTGTGTTACTCAACCTGAAGAAACATGATCAGACAGAACTGGGACCTTTACTCCTGTAACCACCAGGCCAAGCCAGGCTGCCGCTGTAGCGGAAAGGCAATTAAGGAAAGGTAAGTCATACCTCGCTCTGAACCCTGGCACTGTGCAAATCTTAATCCCTCCACCCTTGGGAGCAAAAGGTAATAAAAACCTTAGCTGCTACTAAGAAGCCCTGCAAGCCCATACCTGACACTCACCTACGCAGAGGTATATCTTTCAGGATAGCATCGGAGAGGAATACTTTGCTTGCCAGCACGCAGCTGCATGGATCGACCCCTACAAGAGAGGGGAAGGGAGAAAACCGTACAACAGCCACGAGCCTTCTAGAGCCGAGGCTCCCCGATGTGGAGCAGGGAAGCAGATCTGCAGGGCTGTTTTGGTTTTCTAAAATGCACAGCTATGACAGCACCAGCCCATACAAAAAGCTGCTCTTCTCTCGCTGTTGTTTCCACCTCTTTGGACCGTTACCACAACTCCTAAATTAAAAGCCTAGAACAAAATTATCTCTAAACCCTTCGAAGAAGGATGGAAGGGGAATGAATTAGGTTGCATCAAATCTAAATAATAAAAACTTACTTTAGCTACCACGTATAAGTCTCCACCTGCAACTGTGACCACACCTTTCATTCTCACCAGTCCCCCACCTGGTTGCTACCTCCTGTCATCTTGTGATTTTTCAAGCGCACACCCTTTCCACCCACCTGACTTCAGTCTCATTTCTTTAATATATTAACCACCGCTCTACTGTGTGTATGCCCAAGAGAAACACAGAGCATGGGGCAGCTTTTCTGACACGGAGGTAAGAAACTACAGGAACACACCGAACTCCCCCAGGCCGTCTGATCTTTCCTTCCTGTAATATTCAGTGCAGAATTTCCCCTACCAAGTTTTGCACCAAGTTGTTTGGATACAACACTGATGATTATGTTTACTTGTTCTTCCAAGTTCAGTTCAAGAGGCTTTAAAAGACACTCTGACCTGTTCTTCCCACAGGTGACTGGGACAGAGGGGGATCAGCCCCTGCAAACTAGACATTGAAGGCTGCATCTCTGGTTCTGATGGCTGAAATCCAAATTCTCCTGAGGAGACAGAGACTTAATCCTAGGCTTGACAGTTCATACTGTAAATGTGCTGAAAAACATCTCAATCTATTCCCCTCCCCATGCCTAAAATCTTGAACACTCTGATTTACATATTGCATTTTTTTCCATGAAAACCAAGTCCAGAATCAAGCTTTCAGGATTATACACGCCTGAATGCCTGCGTTAAATAGGAGTGACTTGTCACACTCTGTTTTCCACGAGCAGCAGGGTATGCAGCAGCTCTGAAGAGAGCCACTTGTTTAAGCTCCAAGATCTGTTTATAACTCAGGGAGCCTAAAACCACTGAGATCAATAAGAATTTTGCTCTTAACTTCAGTGGAGCCCAATCAAGCCAGAAAGACAGAAGAGAACATAAGCCGAAATCCTACATTTTGCCATGCTCCCCGTTGAACACACTGTGGTTCTAGCAAATATCTACAAAGGAAGCAGCAGTGAGCCCTTCCCTTCGCTCCAGAAGGTACAAGTTGGAAACAACAGCCGTTATGCAAGAGAATCAAATCTGGTCAGAGTTGGAAATACATCCATTAGTCCGTAGGGTGCTTGCAACTCTCAGAAGAATCACATAAATGTCTTACAATTTAAGCTGGATATTCAGTGGCTAGATTTTTATTTTTTAAACCTTTTTCATCTATGTCTTGTGTTTCTAGAAGTAACTAGAAATTTGCAGCGCAACTAAATCCACATCAGGAAGCCATTCCAGTTCTTGTGATCGTCTGAGCAAAGGAAGGCTTTACCTTTTTCTTTTTTTTCTAGCAGCACCCCCATGTTAAAAGAAATTGTTTCATGTGTTTTAAAAGACGACTACTTCAGCGTTCAGGGTCTATTTTTACACAACAAAATTAGTTACAGCTTTCTTAGTGTGAAACCACAAGCATACCAGATGAGGGTGGAAGAGAAATAACTTGACTAATAACATTATATAAGGAACACAAATGGGTTTATGGTCAACATGGGAGCTTTTCAGTCTGTTTTACAGCCATCACCTTGACAAATTTCCAAATCAAAATTTTAAGCAGAGCTCAGTGACTGAGTCATAAGTCTCTATTTTAATAAGCACAAGTCTGATCCCTGGAGTATGCTCAGCTGATAGAGGTTTGTCTTCTGCTCTAATCACTGCAGTATTAAAAGCTGGACCTTGCACCACAGCCCTTGCTGTTTGTTTAAAGCAAATCTGCCATGTGACACAGATAAAACAACTATGAAACATATACAGTGTTGTAAATTTATTTTCTGTCCCTCTGCCACCCCCAGTTTGGTGCAGGTACCGATGAACCATGGAAGTTCACGCATTGCCATCATGATTCCTACCCCAAATCCTGGAATTGGCCAAGGAGCACAGCCCAAATGTGCTGCAGACCCAGAAACAAGGAGGAACTAATCCCACTGTTTTCATTTTTATTTTTATTCCTGGTTAAACAAGAAAATGCCCAATGGATATCCAAAACTAAACACAACAGGATGGTTGTATAGAATATCACAAACAAGACAGCAAGGCCTAAAACATTCTTCTGCTGGATACTATAGTTACTACTCAAGTGCACAGTGCCAAAATATCCCACTTTAAGGGCCAAGGAAGCCCCAGACAGACAGATCGCCAGCATAAAAGATAACAACAACCACCTACTCTTCCTGGTCACCTGATCTCTAGGAAAGCAGACAGAACAAATGAATCATTTTGTAGTTTTATTATCCCCACCCCCACTTCTCACAAATGGACTATGACTCGCATTGAGATCTCAGTGCATTTCACAGCAAAAAAAAAAGTACAAGAGGATCAAAATAGTTGTGCATAAACCCAACTCTTTTTTTGCACAATTTACAGTTTGTGTTGAAAGTTAACATGGTTATTTAAACCTTCTGATGCATTCTTACACTTGCATCTTCTCCATGGAAAACATCTTACCAGATCACACAGTTGTGAGTTCTCATGATGCTGGATCAGGTGCAGCCATTGCCATGGCTGGGAAGTGGCAGATAATGTTATATACACTGATTGGAAGACTACATCAGAAGAAAAAACAGATTAAGGCACCACTGTTGGAAAAATTAAGGTAGCTTGTAGTTACAACAATAACGAAAGCCATAATAAGTACTATTCTTAATTGCCCGCAATTCTTAGACTTCAATAAAATAGTTATTAAAAAAAACAAAGGATGTTTGTACCTGAATACAGTTTCCTGATATCTGATTGTGTTTCAAATCAATACCCAGTTCTCAGCATAATCAGCTTTTTTTTTTTTATGGTAAGATGAAAAGCCAGGACCTACAGTCCATGTATTCACAGGTCACATTTCACTGCTTTGTTCTGAGTAATACCACAGGAGAAAAACCAAAACAATCCAAAGGACAGTTTGTAACACTGATACTTCACCTCTGGGATGATTAGATGGGCAGAGAAATTTAAATACAAAATTGTACGTTTTCTGTTTGTTTTGAAAGCCTTAGTCCTCGGGAAGGGAAGGTGGAGGAGAAAAAAAAAGGCCAAACCTCATTACATTATAACAGCAGAAAAATCAAAGTCACTCAAAGAGATTTAATAAAATTAGGAGTTGAAAAGTGTTCAAATTACTTTTCCAATTCAAGTCAATTATTTCAAGTATATTAAAACGTTTCAGAGGAAAAATTTCTCCATGGTTACAATTCTAATTGCTTTTATAAATCCATAAAAAAGAAAGGTAGTCTCTACACATATCCCATATTCCTCCGATGCATGCACTTGTTCTCTCTGAAGAAAAAAGTCATCATGATCCAGTTGTTTCTTAACACTGATTTCAGGCACATCTTCCAAACGCCCTTCCAGTTTTCACCAAAAAGGTTAATCACTGGGCATAAAAGCAGAAATTTTTTGTCGCTGTTGTCGTCTACATGGGTACTGAGCAGATTTCAGTTATTAAAGAGCTTGACGCAGATTCTGAAAAAAGTTCCCATGTCACTCCAAAATCCGACAGGTCCTTCTCTTAGGCAGCTTTGCAATCAGATCTACTTAGAAGAATCTTACACAATTCAGATAAAATCTCTTGGCTCATACAAAAAACAAGTTGGTTGAATGTACCTGGCAAGTTTGTCTCTACAACTTTGATGGTTTTTTTTTTTAATCTTTTTTTTTAATAGCTTTAAAGTGCCCTAGTATATTTATTTCTTTATGCTCATTTAAACTTTCACAATTACGTAAAAAGGGGACACTCAGTGTGATTACTGTGTTTTGAGAGACAGAGGAAAAGGAGAGGAAAATCAGAAAACTCATCTTAAAGCAGCTTTTCTAGTTAGTGTCCGTTTGCTGAGTTTGTGCAGCAGAGACTGTTTTCCAGAGGGGTTTATGATAAACCCAGCCATCTCCCTGCAATTTAAAGAGAAAATATGGTTATAATAAAGACACTGCCCCAGGAGAATTCCCTTCACACAACTATTAGACTGATAGCTGTGAAAACCAGAGGGACATAGCTTATACCTTTAACTCCCACAGATTAAGAAACAGAGATCAACGCTGCAGGCTTCTGAGACTACTTCAGAACACGTACGGACTCTTGCCGAGCCACAGCGCGCTCTGGGAATCGACTGCACTCGTAATTAACCCAGATGGAAAGCCACTCTTCTCAACTCCATGATCCAGATTACTTTAAAAAGCCAAACAAGAAGCCAGCAGAGAGGCAGCTATCCAGGATTATCAGCTCTAACACAGCCCAACTGCTTACCCGGAAATGAAGTAGCTCAGGATTACGTTTAAACATTTTCTGAGTAGATCCGTATCTCCGATTAGCAACAGAATCTCACGTCTTCTAAATCTAGATACTAACAATACAAATATCTAAATCTGAGCTAATCATACTAACATAGGTTTAGAGAACAAAATACTTTATTGGAGCTAACAGATAGTCCTGAACTTTAAAAAAAACAAAACTGGAAGAAACCCAAGGAAAAAACCTCTTTAGTCTATGTTTTAAACCCTTGCTAGATCAGAGATACGGAAAGAAGATGATAATGATGATGAAGGGGGAGTTACATTACTGCAGTTTAACAGATAAAGCTTTCACTACAAGGAGAATCTAAACTACTACAGCATAAATTTTAGTTGAGTCCTCCCCTCTTGCAAGGGGCTCAGCAAAGCTCTCTACACAAGCAGGGTCTCATCATCTGGATGACAAGGAAAGCCTATTTCAAAGTTACCATACTGGCAGCCCCCAGTCTTCCTGGGCAGGCTGCAGTTCACCTTGTTAAAAGTCTTACTATATTATTATTACTACCATTACTGAAATACAGGTTAAACCATTGAACAAATAACCTCCATCCAAAACATAATGAACAAGAACAAAGAAAGTTCTAAGCTGAGAATGAACTCATGTTCCTTCTTGCTAACAGTAATATCTTGGGTTCATATGCACACAACATAAGCAAAATTAGTACTACTGATTATTTTCTTTGAGTATTTACTGTTACAGTCTACTTACACGTGTACATGTAAAGCTGTTTTCCATGTGCCATGAGGAAGCGCCTGGTAAAAGAAACCGGACCACAAAACAGGCAAACATTTTGTTGCAAGAGAATCGCAAAATCAAAGTGTTTGGGAAGTGAAGGGTAACATCACACCTTTACATGTTTGGGAGTGCTTATGTCACCTTACTCTTATGGATCGCATGGAGCTAAACTATAAGATCTAAGGCCAAATACTCTATTCTGACAGGACACGGACCCATATGCACACCTGCTTTCATTGTAGCTCTGCCTCTGCCTTCATCAACAGCTAACTGCTTGGGAACTTACTTCTTTAAGGAAATATTTAGTACACCAAGGTGTTTCTGTTTCAGCACGAAGCCTCTCTTCATTCCTCTGTCGTTCTTCAAGGGCTCGCTTGTGCTCCGTAGCCTTATCGATGTCTCCATCCCGCAGAGACTCTGTTACGTGCTGCCACAGCCTCCTACAAAACAAATTGTTAACTTTACTTTTCAAAAGTTTTCTCAGCCTGCCACCTTGAACTACAGGATCGCCGCATGCAGTTCTTTCAGAGCAGGAGCACTCCCTCCACTTATACATGACAAACCAACCCAGGTCAGAGAACAATGCAGTGCAGGTGGAAGAGCTCACAGTCGAGTCTTATAGCTATGCTAGCAATTAGGAGCAGACAGGAATGGCGCTGAGGTTTTGGCTGTGCCATTCTAGTGTCTGTGCCAATCTAATGTCTGTTTGTATACCCTTTAAAGTTGTTATGGAAGTGTTATTCAACAAGCAGTTTCTTGTGAGGATCTCCCTTGTTAGGAGCTGCCCGGCTGTGTGGCTGATGGTTAAAAACAAATAAGGAGGCTCTGTTCTAGCAGGCACTTTATGAACTCATAAGACAAGTCTGTCCATGAATAAAAGAGATAAGATAAACAACCATGTGCCTCCACTTGTTTTTTGCACTTTTTATTATGCACTTGGTTTTGGTTTTAAAAAAAAAATTAAAAAATTAAGATCACTGCTGCTAAGCACTATCCACAAATAATATCTACATTTGCAGGTTTTCCTAAGGCATTCAGACTGCTTTGGACAAAAAGGGTCAGACAATAGTAAAACACATACTCTACCTAGATTCAAATGGTCCTTGTTTCTCAAGGGGGCGGACTCGTTTCTTCGTCACAGACAGCTTTGTCAAGTCCACATATTTTGTCTCCCCACTGCCGTAGGTGAACTCAAGCACGCTGTTCCACTCCCCTTGCACTCTGCACACCACTGTGTTTGTCACGTTCTGCTTCACTTCACCTGTGACTCTAGGAAAGCAATTTATTTTTAAAAGGCCGTGCCTGAAGACACCCGAGGACTATTCCTTGCATAATCACTCAACTTAATTCTGAATGAGTTTGCAAACTTGTCACACTGTCTTGAAAAACGTTAGTTACTTGAATTGCATTTGCATGGAGAAGCTCAAAGAGCAAAGTGACTTTCACTCGTTGCTCTAGTTCTCTTCATGTTACCCAGGAAACTCCATTTTTGGCTTCAGCTTAAACTTGTTTCCAACCTTTTAACAGAATTGCAAACGAAAAAGAAACTAACACAGGCTGGTTCACATGTAACAAGCAGTTGATCACTTCCACTTGAAACCACATCAGATACATAGTTCAGACTTAAAAAATAAAAATTAAACTTTCTAGCAAGAATATATCTCACTACCTGCTGGCACTTTATGTCACATCTTTACATCTCAATGTCCTCCATATGTAGGTGGTCTCATTTTTATGTTGCTCACATAAGCAGCAGACACACAAAGGCAGAAAGCAAGGTAGGAAACTAGGAATCATGAGAACTGCTTTTCTTTCCTGTCTCTTCCACAGAAACCTCTCCCAATAACAAGATATTAAAAATGTCTAATATGCAATATTTCATTCAAAGTGTTGCACAGATGCTCAAGTATCACCGTAATTACACACACTGATGCATATTTTTTTTCTCAACATCAAGACCAAAGACGTCCTGACACTTCATCCTAAATCAAGCAGTGGAAGCTTACTGAGCGTTGCTAGGCAAGCAAATTGCCACCCTGTCCTGGTTTCAGCTAGGATAGAGTTAATTTTCTTCTTAGTAGCTGGTACAGGGTGTTTTGGATTTAGTGTGAGAATAATGTTGATAACACACTGATGTTTTAGCTGTTGCTAAGTAGCACTTATCCGAAGTCAAGGATTTTTCAGTTTCCCATGCTCTGCCAGCAAGCAGGTGTGCAAGAAGCTGGGAGGGAGCACAGCCAGGGCAGCTGACCTGAACTAGTCAAAGGGGTATTCCATACCATAGAACATCATGCTCAGTATATAAACTGGGGGAAGTTGGCCGGGAGGGGCGGATCGCTGCTTGGGCATCGGTCAGCATGTGGTGAGCAACTGCATTGTGCATCACTTGTCTTTTCTTGGATCTAATTTCTCTTTTTGCTATATTCCTTTTCATTACAATTATTATTATTGTTATTATATTTGTATTATTATTTTATTTTAGTTATTAAACTGTTCTTATCTCAACCCACGAGTTTTACTTTTTTCCCCCGATTGTCCTCCCCATCCCACTGGGAGGGGGGAGCACTGAGCGAGCAGCTGCATGGTGCCTAGTTGCTGCCTGGGGTTAAACCATGACACACTCTCAAACAGAACTTTTCTCCTAGAAAGAAGAAACAAAAGACTCTGCACACGACGCAAACAAGACTTGAGACATTCTCACTTGTAAGGTGCCGCAGGATTCACAAAGGACACTATCTCCAGCTCCAATTAAACTGCAATTACCTGTACACAAGCTCTCTACAACACACCACTCCCCAGCTCCCCTTCCCGCAGTTCATCAGCGCTCACACAAAGTACATGTTACATCTCCTTTCACACTTGCATTATGTGCAGCTAATAATAGCTAACTTGCACACCACTGGTTTACTCTTATTTCCTTTGAACAACTGCATACAGAAGAGCGGAAAGCAGCACTTCTGTGCTCCCACCTTGCCCACGCTGGCTGCGTGGTGCCACACTCAGAGGAAGGGAGCATAGGACACGTAGATGCCACTTCCCTTCTTCCACATGCACTGGTCACTTCCAGCCGTGTCTGCATCTACCTGTCCCTCCCAAGCCTGGCATCAAAACAGAGAAATTAATTTCTCAGGCAGTGAAACGAGTATCAGAGGCCAGACCTTCCAGCACAGAGATACTGGATGCCAGTCAAGTCAGACCTGCAGGGAATCCCCAGAGCAAGCGGGGAAAGCTCGCAGCTGGCTCAGAGCAGGAGGCAGCAGCCAGGGCTTCTGCCACATCTTGCACATGCAGGAGGCAGCTGGAGCCACATCACAGTCCAGCAGCTCAAACCTAGTTTAACTTCATTAGAAAGATCTTCCAAAAAACCAGACTGATAAGTACGTGCTGCTCACACACAGTTTTCTACTACAAAAATTTAAGATTCATTCAAGAAAACAGGGCAGAGTTGGAGCAACATGAGCAATAAAAGCACGTTTACATTAAACTATTAAGCTTTTTTTTGGTGGAAGTTAACAAGTACTAAGAGTTTCTGAAAACAACTGAAATAGTAGGTGACAAGCAAGCAGCCTTCATTTTGTGCTGCTTTTTCATCCTATGACTTCCACATCTCAAAGCTATTACACATAGTGGAGTCCCTGTCCTCCTCCCAAGAGATCTCTGAACAGACTGAATCCACAGGATGCCAGAGACCAGCCTGTTTGGACTTTGCAGTTACATCTTCACAACTTTAAGAGCTCAATTTTTCCAAGTGCTGTGTGGTTACAACACAATACTGACATCCAGTATTTTAATATCAATCACAAAATTACTGTCTCTGCTCAGCTTAAAGTAAACAAAGTTATATCACTCACTACTAAGGTGCAGTATCAAGCTGCTACATTAAACCCTCATTGCAGTCTATATTTCTTCAAGTTGCATTGCTCTGTAACACACAACCATTCCCAGCATTGCAGATCATAACATCTGCCTGAACTAGTATTAGTGATAAAAATCTGCTAGCACTTATTTGTAAGCTTGGCATGATTGATATATGTCTAGCTGTTCGTTATCATCATCCTGTATTTCATCAAGCTAAAGAGGTACAGGACCAAGGAGCCAATATCCAGCCAAGGTCTAACAATAAGGGTCATTCTACTACAAAAAAAAAAAAAAATCTATAACATTGCCATAGCAACTCACTTGTGCTCTGCGTAACCATGACAGCACTGCTGCTTCCCCATCAAGAGATTCTTTTGGCAATATCCAATCATCACCATGTCAAATTTTCAATAGTTACAGTACCTTGACCAGATCTGTCTTTAAAAAGCCTCTACACCTGTGACTAATTTCAGAGAGAGAAATAACAAAACAGTTTCCAAAATTAAATCATTGAAGTAAAATTGCATCCTATCGCTTATTTTTTATGGCACAACAGGAGCTATTGAAAGGTGGAAGAAACATTGTAAGCCACGGAAAAAAAAATCCCAAACGATGCGTCACTTTAAAATTGTCACAAGTGAAACAGAGCTACATGTAAGCTTCAGTTCTCCAGATGCCACTGGGACAGGGGAGCTATGCTTGCAAGTTAAATTCAAAGCATGTATGGGAATTTATGGGGCAAAGCGCTTCAAGATGGAGGTTTTGGTGGGGGTTTTTGTTCTCCTTTAAGCAAGAAATATGGCCTTACCCTACTGTTTCAGGAAAAGTGATTTAGAGAAGACTGCTGATTTTTGCAACCTGTGAGAGCAACCCACGTTTAAGAAGTTCTGATATTCTAGGTTGTTACATATTTCATTATTATCTTTAACACATTTAATCTAAGAAAGGTTTAAACAAGCACTGTCCAGTTGTCCTGGTTTTGGCGTGCAAAATGCTCTGGAATCAGATATTCTTTGTGTGACTACTACTTAATTTTCTCCTTCCTCAATTAATTGTCTCTGTATTAGCACAAGGCTAATCTGCAGCAGTCTTACTATCAAATGTCTAAAAACATCAATGTTAGTGAGTTTGAAAAGCTTTTGCATCAAGTGTGCAGACACTTCCTAGAATCTGCTAGAAGTAACCTCAAGCAAACTTCCCCCGGATCTTCTTTCTTTTACCTGTTAGTTTTTAAACATGCCTACACATGAAGAATTACCACTACAAGAGTGTCCTGGTTTTGGCTGGGACAGAGTTAAGTTTCTTTTTAGTAGCTGGTACAGTGCTGTGTTTTGGATTTAGTGTGAGAATGATGTTGATAACACTCTGAAGTTTTAGTTGTTGCTAAGTAGCGCTTATCTTAAGCCAAGGACTTTTCAGTTTCCCATGCTCTGCCAGCAGTAAGCATGGTGCCGGTCTGCACCCTGTTACCATTTTTGTCTTTAAAAAAAAAGATATTTTTACCTAGAGATTTTCTCTAAGTTGCTTAAACTTGATAGTCATATGTTTCTTATACAGAAATCCTACGACCCAAGTAACAGAAGACTATTTACTAATGATCCCTGCAGTGCAACCACAATGCATGTTGCTAACAACATGCAACCCTTTAAGACAGCCAGATCAACCTCATTTCAAACAAACAGCAAATCAAAAAATAGGAAACACTAACCATCTTCTAACAGAACTAAGAATCTGTGGCAGCCAGGAATAAAAGCCAAGAGTTCTGTTTTCCCAGTGGTTTGAACACAGAGTCAGACAAACATGGAATTTCCTTACTGTCTTTAAATGTAACCTGATTTTTCCTTGAGGATCACATCAGATGCAGTTGTTTAGCTGATATTGTTCAAGAGCACAGTAATACCTCAAGTATTTATAAACAGGAAAAGCTATGTTTTCTCAGACTACCAAATGAGTATTACTCAGCACACAGAACAGGGGAGTTACAGAGCTACTGCACAGACCACGTGGTAAAATGGGGGGGGAGTGTTCTCACCGATGCAATTTGCCACCATAGAAGGGCTTGGTGTGAAAGTTAATACTTGCAGAATACCCAGTCTTCGCACAGTTAATGTTGACTTTTCCTCCCAGTTCTACCCAGGGAACAGTTAAAATTGACCGAGCGTATGCACAGGGCAGAGAGAACGTGTATTCTTCCCCATGTTCCAAGAGACTTAAGAGACCTGTGTGAAGAAATACAAGAATCCCTAAATCAGCACCATTTTAGAAAAGACCAAACAAGTTATCGAAACAGACAGCCAATACTACATCTGACTACTTTTCCTCATAGCCCCTCACACCAAAAAGAAAGGAAAAAAAAAAACCCACAAAAGTGACATTTATTACAGAGTCTAGATAAACATTTTCCTGAAAGTACTAACCTGAGTAACATGCATTTATGTTTCTTTTGGGAAAAGACATTTATCCTAATAATATTGCTCCATAAAGCACAATATTGTGCTGCGCAACATACTTTTCAGTAGTATGTAAAAGGGCTGGTCGCTCTTTTATTGATGGTTCTGGAGCATGGCAACACAAGACTTATGCTGACAAAAGCAAATAACGAATGAATACCCTGAACGGCAGATCCTGAGGAAGGCTAATACTCCTGGTTCTGTTTTCCCTCCCTGTAATACATCTTACCCTATAGGAAGGCAGGTAGCAGAGACAATTCTCCTTACTGCACCTCTCTGCCAAGATAAACCCAACTCTTTCCTGACAGTGGGTTTTGCAATAAATGTCAATGATCTCAAAAAACTACATTTTTTTCTTTGGGTTTTAAGATGTGTGGGTTTGTTTGATTCCTATTAAAAAAAAAAAAAACAAACTACAAGATCTACCTCTTGCTGTTACACGAACATAGCATGACAACTGACTGCTGCCTGCATCAACCCATGCCTCTGTAGCATATTATCTGCATCTGACGCAAGTATGAAAAACATGAGAAATTCTGAAGTTATGATATGATTTGAGGAATGCCCTAGAGGAGATATTAACTTCAGAATTTACCTGGTACAGCCACCAAAGCACTGAGATGTGCCTTCCACATCCCCTGCCATGCTCATTCCCTTGTCCAGGATGTAGTATACATGCAAGTGCCTGGAATCTCCAGTTACTGGGCAATACACACAGGGGACACAGAATGGGAGATGCTGTCTCATCTCTTGCAGTAAATACTAGCACTGAAGGGAAATTACAGTTTAAGGGTAGTTACCCTTCTCTGTCCCTAAAGGATCCAATTTCTCTAGTTAAAGAAAATTAAAACTTGCATAGTAAGATACATTAAGTGCAATACATGCAAATGCAACACTTCTATTTAACAAATGCCTGATGCAAATTAATTTGTCCGATGCTTTGGAAACATTCATAAATATCAGTTTACACCACAGTAACTGCCCTTTGGTTTAAAAGTCAAAATTTTATTTCCAAATATAATCCTGATTTTTGGCAAAGCATAAACCTATCTAGTTTTTTCCCCCTACTTGAAAATGTGCTGTTTATAATGAGGACTTGTAATATCTTCTGTACTTTGTAAACAGTAAAAATAAAGTAAGAAATCACTGAATGATTGTACAATAAGGCTTGCAGATCATGGATTAGAGGAAAACCAGAACTACATGAAAAAAAATCTGAAAACCCACTGACATCTTCTGCAAGCAGTTTGTTGTTTTTTGGGGGTTTTTTTAAGTCTTTGAAACGAAACTACCAAGCAGTATTCATCTGTATTTCTGCCAGAGGAATGTAATATCAAATTTCCTATCAAACTAGTAATATTTTAACAACCTTCTAAAATGAATAAAGAACAGAAGTTACACTTACCCTCACCAATCATTGTCACTCCTATTGACATTCCTAAGAATTTACTTTTTGTCCAGACATGGGCATTGACGCACATCTTTCTCTCTACACATTCAGCGTAAAACCCTGAGACAGGAGGATGGTGGGACACTTGCTCGGCTACAAATTTTACTGTGTAGTAGTCCAGCTCTGTTTGGCCTTCCATATCTTTATACAGAGTTACTTGCTCTGAGGAGGGGTGAGCAGAGAAGTTACTGCCAGCATCAGTGGCTACGTCATTCTTCGGCATCCTCCAGGAGCAGTGAAATGTTTCCCCAATGATTGGATTGTATGGTTTCTTTGCAATAGCTCCTTTGCGACCTTCGTGAAATGAAGTGAGATAATACTCAACAAAGCGGATCATCCTCTCCTCAGGGGTAGTGCCATTTGTGACTGCAATGAAGAGATCTGGATGGGACATGAAGTCTGCATACATCTCCAACAACGATCGCTTCTCTAAAATAAAAGTGGGAAGAACCACCTGAAATAAAAGAAAACCCAGAAAGCTCTAGTAAGTGAAACAAAGAGACGGGCATTTTTATACGGGAAGTTCTCAGGTGGAGGATTCTGTCCTGTTTTGGACATCACACTTTCAGACTGAACTTTCTTGTCTCTCGTCTAAGATGTGAGCAAAATACAGTGATCAGAGCTCCCAGGAAAGCAATTTACAAGAAGAAAAAAGCCCAATAAGTACTATGGGGACTAAAGAGGTTGAAAGGGACTGAGCATCCCTCAAAAAACACGAGAACGCTGCAGAAAGATAATGTGTCCCACATGTCTGTGGAGGAGAAAACAAGCAGGAAGGAGCTCAAACTATAGCAAGGAGGTTCAGAGCACAGGTTAGGAAAGGTTTTGTCTAATGGAAAGAAAAGCAGGGAAGCTACGCCAGTGCTCTTGAGAGCCTGCAGAGTGTCTCTCACCACAGCAACCAGGACAAGCTTCCATGAGAAATAACATAGTATAGGTTGATCCTGTACCTCTGAGCAGAGGACCTCATACTTTCCCAGTTACATTCACCACTATAAAAAACAGCAGTCCTGTCCTTTGCTGGGCCAAGAGCAATACTGTAGAGTAAGAGGCTGTGGGTATCATCAGTCTTTTCCTTCCCTGTAGCGGCAACTAACCTCACATAACTAACTGTTGTAAAGAACAACACAGGGTGTCAGCCATGAGATCAAGACAGTCCATTTAAATTGGCCGCATTCAAAGAGGTAAAGCACAGACATAAGACTCTTAATAGATATGCAAGTTAAGCTGAATAAACTTGGTTGTTGCAACACCAATCGGGAATATTAAGGTTGCTTTTCATTTCAGTACTCTGATATTTAAGTTAAATGTGATTCTAACAACTTCATTACCTGTTTTGAAGTCAGGCTTGTCGCATTTCGATGCTTTGCCTGCTCTGAACTAAAGACAATTCCACACATGCAGCCAAAAGGCACAACTGGGAGACAGACTTGACAATTTGTTGCAACTAAGAGAAAAAGATAGACCAAATCCAATCTTCAATATAAGTGAAATAATGACTTAATGAATTCCTGATTAAGCATCAGGGGTTTAAGTTTGGCCCACAGGCAGCACAGCCTGTTCATACCACCTTTTTTTTTTTTCCCCCTGAATTGTGAAATGTAAGCTCCACAGTACAAGTGTTTCTAGTGGCCAAGTAGCTAGCGCTCAAAAAACATAGCTTGGAAAAAAAAAAATTATAATCCATAATTCCAAGAAGGAGAGTGCTTTCCTCATTCCATGCCACTGTAAAATCCATTTTTTTCTTTAAAAGCACCTAGCGCTTATGGTAAGTAGTCTTTACAGGAGCGAATTGAACATAAGCTGGTAGCAGCCTGATTTTCCCAGATTTGCTGCCCAAGTTGTCTAGTAGCAACTGAGTGTTAATTTTTCAAAGCTGCTTGCTTTTGAGATCTGCACTGAAGTGTCAAACCCAATTCTCTCCAGTGTAACTTTGTTCCTGCTTGCTCTAGCTGTGAGCAAACACAGAAATGAGAACAGGACAGAAATGAGAATAGGACAGAAAGGCGTAAACAGACATCTGAGGATAGCTAATGGGGAACCAAAAGAAAATTTCTTTTCAGAAGCAGCATGAATACAGGTGTAGGGTTATGCAAGTTGCACATAAAAGCATTATCAAGTGAGGAAAAAGATCATGGAAAGAAAGCAGAAAGACAAAAATATGAGAAGGCTGTAGAAAACAGCATGGAAAGAGTAAGGTGCAAACACAGGAAAGAAAACAGGTCATTATAGGAAAGCCAACAAAAACATAGTAGCAAACACAAAGAGAACATAATAGAAAAAGATATGGCCAGTTGCATTAAAGAAAATCTACTCCCTCAGCACGTTTCACTTGAAACCTGCCTCAAACTGGGACATCGGATCTTGGGACCTGAAGTTGCTACAGGCCACAATTTCACATTAAACTCTGTATTGTTCAATACCAGAGTTGAGTTTAAAATGGCACTTCACTTTTACTGCAGCCAGTCTTCACACTTCAGTTACTTACTCTTGTTAAGTCCATGCCAAGTTTCAGCTGAGACAAGAGATGCAAGATAACACTGCGCTGTTCTTCCACCGCTCCTAGATCATCTTCTTTGTCATCACAGATATCCTCCAGCTCCTCATCTGGATTTATTTCTTCAGGTTCCTGGGTGAAGAGCCATAAACATCAGCTCAAAGCTGTGACTGGCCAGATAATATCCAAAAAGGACTTCATATTGTATTTAACTGTCCATGTATGAAAAAAAGACTAAACAAACCCCTGAAGAGAGCTACACAATGGAATCTACCCCCAAGATAAACAACAGTTGAAGAATTTCAAGGGACATTAAGATAACTCAGTGCAGATTTCATCTAGAGGATTCAGGCTAAGATTTCTCACCATCCCTCACATAGGTCAGGGAAAAAAAAAAAAGGCTTAAAAGCAAATATGACCTGTTTTCCTGTAAGTTTTGTGAACTAACAGAATGGCAAGCATCTAACACATACACAAAAACAGCAAAGCAAAAGCTAGCAGAAATTCCAGCCACCTCAGTAACACCCCTCCACCTCCACACTACTTCCAGCTTTCCAGTGTTGCCATCATTACTCCACAGGCTGTAGCAAACGGTAGTTCCTAGTGACTTGCTTACTGTCATGCCCGATGACAAGCAATTAACGTATCTACAGGCTAGTCTTCACAAGCATTATCAATGTTGCTGCTAGTACCAATACATAACAGTAAAAGAAAAAGTAACTTGGAGTAGTTTTATAAAAACAGCAAAAACCCCACACATAGACACACCACACATGCTGGCTGTCTTTTAGCCTAACTAAAGCACCCAAACTAGCAGAAATTATATGAGCGCCTTTTTACAATCACCACCCTCCAAGCACCGTTTTAACAACCATCACCCCGCAAGCAGAAAGTCGAACGCTGCAGGCAGAAGGGATGGTGGTATTCCTAGGGCTCTGAGCAGCATCCTCCTGGGGCAAACAGCTGGAGGGAGGCAGATGCAGAGGGGAGAGGCACTGAATGCCACAGGAGGGCAGCAATATGCATCTGTCTAAGCAAAGCCCTTTGTCCTGGAGCAGCTGCCCAAGCTCAAAGCAAATTTATGAACACTCAACCACCAAAAACAGGGCGTCAAGCCCTCACACAGAGCTCAAACTCTGATGAAAACTGCAGTATCACACAGGTGACTCCTTTCCAAGGATGCTATGCTGTTCTGCTATCATAAACAAGGGAGCTGAAAATACCTAGGGGGAGTGATAAGACTAGTCATATCCCAAATACAGACAGTGATATACGTTAAGCACTTGAACTGTAACTGGCCTAATTATTAGAAGAAGGAATTAAGTGATTTATTTGAAAGCTCCTGGTTTGTTTCATTTTTTCTTTTTTTAACTTAGTAGCAACTACTCTGATCCATTTAAAAATCTATAAACTATAGCAACTGAAAAAAATCTTTTCCGTTTTGATTTTGCTATAAGATAGCACAGTGCTGTTGCAGAGACATACAACAGCACATTATCTTTTCACAAGGATACAGTCTCGTCCAAACAACTGTGTGAAACCAACCAGTATAAAAAGAATGTAATTATGATTTTCTAGCTTAGTTAGGAAAACATGTTCTTTATCATAATTCCTGCTCATTTTTTACTTTAGTATTTTGCACTTCAAATCAATTTTGACAGTTATAATGATACAGACTGTAGCTCTATTTCAAATACATTAAGCCATCCTGAAGTCAAGTGAGGAGAGTTGCTCAGATTAAGAAAAACAGATGCAGCAAGAGCTAGAAAAGACAGATGGGGAGATTTAATAGCTGGAGACCGGCAATTTTGTCTTTTGTCTGCTTAGGCAGTTCTTGGGCCTATTTTGAGAGTGTCATGAATTCCAGTTAGGTTTTTTGTACTTCAGTATCCACTTGTTTTAGATCAAAATGCAAGGGAATACTCTCTATTTCAACACCTTGCATTACCATCCCAATTGGCTCCCTCCACTTGAGTTACAGAAAGCAGCAAAAATTTATGGAAAAAGCAAGGTAGAAAGTTTCATTTACTGCAACTGTACTCTCTCTTCCTCCAACAGAGCTAATCAAAAAGTGTGACAAGAACTGTCATTAAACCATTTTCACATAATATGATTGAAACATTTACAGATATTCCTCAAAATAATTCCCCACAGAAATGGGATGTTCACATTACCTTACCCTTGTTAGCTGGCAGGGCTCTGCAATGGACTGCTCTTCTCTGACAGATGCTGGCTTGTTTATCTCTGCTGGGAAATTCTGAGCTGCTCCATTTTTGAAGTGGTTTGCCAGAGATATCTTTGGTTCCAACCAACTGACCGTTGTTCCTGAAGCAAAAGAAAGTTTGCGCTGAAACTTGCTCATCCTCTGGAAGGTCAGTAAATAGCAGTTTTCACAAAAGAGCTATTTTTTAAGGAGTAAGCTGAAAGCAGCCAATTCCTCCTGCGGCCAATCCCTTCAGCAGCCGCTAAACAAAGGTGGTGCAATGAGACACCACCTTCAGTGATCATTAGCACAAACACTGCGATTGGCGAGCTGTAATACATGCAACTTGGACTGGAGAAACTAGTTGGTGTCATGAAAGGTGTAATCAGACACTACAGGAAGAACCCCGTATCACGGGAATGTTAAGTAACCCCTACAATTTTCTTTAATTGGTACAAAAAAAAAAAAAAAAAAAAAAAAAAAAAGAAAGCCCACCACTTATCAGCTTCTCAAACCCAGCTCAGTTCTAGACTAAAAAGAGCTAAAGCAGAAAAAGTTTTGTTGCCAGTGTTTTCTCCGGAGAGAGTACTTGTCTCTTCTCAGCTGCAAAGAAGGCAAGCACGCGCTGTTGAATAAATAATAGTTGCTAAAAAAAAAAAAAAAAAAAAAAAGGCTGCAGGGCTTGGAAAGCCATTACCCACTTGATGATTCCAGCATCTCTAGTTACTCCTCAGCTAATTTATCAGAATGGATCAGGTTCTTCGTTAATAATACAAATGTTCCATTCTTTTTCAAAGGCTAATGAATGTACAGGTGACTCCCATCAGTTTTTACTGAAGAATACACAAACTGACAAACCATCTTGGCTAGGTTGCAAACACAGAAATTAGGAAACCTGAATTTATACCACCACACAGCAGCCTCCTGAGCTTAGGAACCTACACTGAAGTGTCTGTTGTCTCTTCCTATATGACACACAATCCTTTATTTCCAGATCTCTGTTACCTGGAACTAGGTCACATCCTCAACCACAACAGGCAGAGTAAGCTTAATTCAGATAAACAGCAGCATTTCCACCAGGAAAATACTGGGGCAGGAAAAAAGTCCAGCTTTACTAATGTGACAAGACAACTTTTTCCACAGCAAGATAGTTTATTTTCTTCAAGTCTATTACTCATGAATCCATTACACAGTGAGAAACAAGAATCTCTCAGCAGTTTAAGTTTAAGCTATTTAAACAGAAGTTTCAAACAACTCAAAAAATAAGATGCTCAGAATGTCACTGTCACACTTACCTTTTTGAAAAGGTTTTACTCATCTTTAAAACCTCTTCATGATATCTGCTTTCTGAGCTGTAACTTTCAACACAATAATCTAATTGCATGTTCTAGGCTTCATTTAATCCACACGCGCTGCCTCCATGTTAGCTTGAATTTAACAAGTAGCCTCCCTTTTATACTCCCTATCAGCTACTTTTAAAATAACCTTTTTTATTAAGTTCTGTTTAATTTTCACTATTAGATTCTAGGAGGGGTTTAAGTGATTCGAGCTACCAGTTGTGTTTTAATCTTTGTGAGTGGACAGGATACCACCTTAATACTTCTCTTCCACTGGAAGATCATATTCAAGTCTGCTCTCAACTATTTTGAGTAGGTACAAACTATTCTCTTTACTTGTGATCTCCTCCTCCCCTAAAAGTCTTCACCTCATTTTTTTTTAAACGGTTGTCAGCACTTCCCCTCTGCTACAACACAGACCCCTCAGAGTCTAGTCTCTTTGCTTTCAACATTTTTCTTCAAGAGTTGCAAATTGTTGTTGCAATTCACCTTTACGATAACAAAGTACTTTTTTTTTTTTTTTTAGATCCAGTACATTTCACCACTTTTGACTTGAATTTAGGAAAAGTTAATAGCTGCAACTTTCCTGTTCATCTCTAAGTTTGTGATTTATGGTATGCCTTGATGCAGCTGGGGCAGTATTTTCACTCTTCTGTTATTGTTTTGGTTGTCTAACAATTTATAGCAAACTGGCACTCTTACATAATTTCTAATCCTTGTTTTTTAAGCCTGACAAGCACTTGCCCAACACCTTCTTAGAAGTCAAGTACCACTTTAGCAGACCCAAAAATACTTTTTTTTCCACTTCATGTTTAAATTTATGTTCTGTTAGACAAGTCTCCTCTTCATCATCACTTCTTGCTGCACCTCACTCATATCTAGCTGAAGTATGCTGACTTGCCTTTATGATCCTAGGAAGATTAAATAGTGCTTGTATATATTTTATTAGACAGAACAGTCTGCATGCAAGATTTCTTCCTACATCATTTTACACTTAAATATAGAAATGCCTCCTGCAGCATTTGAATTAAGCCACAACCCTTTTCCTTTCTATATGAACTTCTGAAGCCTACCAGAAAGACTCCACCAGTTGAACCAGAAGGAGAAGTATCCCTTCCGAGTCAGGAGGAAAAATGTAAGCTAAATGGATTTAATTTAAAAAAAAAAAGTTAGGGAACAAACATATTACAGTGTCTCTAGAAAGGCCACGCCAGTGGGAGAGTGAAAGGCTGCAGAAAGGCACGTGCATTCTTTTAATGGTCTGTTTTTAACTCTGGCCCCAGTAATGCATCATCCAATCTGCTGCTCCTCCCCTCTCCATCCATCTTTCTGGGATATCACCAGAAATCCTCAAGATTTGGACGTCTTCAAGCAATGTTTTTAGATTTGGCCATCAACAGGCAGATACCAACTGAATAGCAGTCAGATGAATCAAGCTTTTCCCTGCACAGTTTAAAAAAATTAAAAAAACAACAAAAAAACTCGTCAAAAAAACCTCTATCTTCTTCATAAGATATTACAGTGGTGCTCATTGGACCCTTCTTATTTCCCCAGATACAGTAATGGGTCAAAAAACCCCACCTTAGTAGCACACACGCAAAAATGCCAAAACAAAAAGACTTCTGATGTGCACCTCCCACAGTTACGCGTCAATAGTTAAAAAAATTCACAGGGAATAGGAAGAGTTCTTTCAGCATGAGTAACTTTGGAGTTCAGACAAAGATCTGGAGAGGTGCCATCCAGTTTTTCATTTTTAAAATGAACCTTTGAACTGAAATACAGCAAAAAAGTTAATTCATCCTATTCACATATTCTCTTTTAACGCCTGTGGTGATTTAAGAATCACAAACTTTTTATATAGTTTTAATACTTTTATACAACATATTTTTTCATCTTAGAAGCTAAACTAATTACAGCTCTGAAATAATATGCACTGGCAAAGCAAGTACCACAAATATGATAGGAATATGAGAAAGATAAGGTAAGAGACAACTTATGAGCATACTTTGTTACATACTTACCATATCTACCATATCTGTTGTGTAAGAGAAGCATTTGAGAATCCTCAAAAGCTTTTTGCTCACAAAAAGCCACAAAGTAAACACATGAAAAAAATCACAGTAAGATGCAAACGAATTTACAAACAGGAAAGAACACATTCAGTTCCATACACTGCACACAAATTAGGTGGAACAATCCTGGTAAGCACCTACTTGCATAGAAGTGACCGATTGTGCAGACATAGCAACATACTCGTCTGCTGCCTGTGAATGCATGTTATTCCAGACCCATTAGCAACAGGGTTTGGGGTTAGTGGGGGTTTTTTTGTTTGTTGGAGGGGTTGGTTGTTTATGAAAAGAGTTTTTTGTTTGTTTGGTTTTTTAAACCTTTAACCAATTTGCATTTGCTTACAAGTCTGTTCTGGCCTCAGAATGGAATGCAACACTTAACATCCTAGTCTAAAATATGGGCTAACTCACAATAAGAATCCTGATACATAAACAGTATTAATAATAAAATACAAAGCTCTACATTTGCACAGGTTAATGCTTCACTAGAAATGAAAGCTACATACATGTAAATGCTTATAATAGGTATTTAGTGTGTTAAAAAAGTCAGAAAAACATGACATTTGACAGAGCTGTACTGGACACCACATATCCTACAATCTGCAATCCCATAAAATTCCCCCTCTATTACCATTCCTGAGCGGCCAGTTAGATCCCAAAGGCAGCCTTCTTGTTGCGGTGCCTTATGTACTTTATTCTGTTGTGAGATGCTCCACAACAATTAGATGTTACATTTAAGCAGCTGCTGCCAGACTTCTTGATAGAATAAACGATAAAAAAAAAATTTTACAATATGCATGGAGTTCTACCCAACACCAGCAAGTCAGACTCTGGAAAAACTCACAAGAAATCAGGCAGCTGGCAGTTTTCTCTGCCCGTGTGAAACTGGATTTAGTGGAACAAGCATTTTTGCAAGAAGGAAAGGATTTGTATTTGTTATAGAGTGCTGCTCTTTGTGAGCATCTATACCCACCTGCTGGTAAGGATCCCTTTTGTTGAGAAGCATGTTGTAACTGGAGAATGTGGAAACAGTCATTTAAGCAGTTCATGGTTGCCATGGAAGTTGCTTTGAGCATTAATAGGTCTTGATCCAAGGATGTAAGGTGACCGGAGACAGGAAGGCATTCTATGCTCCTGATCAAGTCTCTCTGCTGGCCCTCAGCCTGAGACATCATCTGTCAAACAAAACAGTCATTTATCAGGTGATGGAACTGTGTTGTGTGATATGTGTTTAGCTTTGCACATAGAGGATCCCAAATGATTTTATGGCGATAATAAAACTTTACATACACCTGTTATCTTGTAGTTAACTGTACTTTCTTTTTTTTCCCCTCGATGCAGCTACTAAAGAGTCATTAAATGCATGATGAAATTCCCACGGCAATACATGGCACCTTATTAACAAGCAAAAGAATATCAAATTGACTTCAAAAAAAAGCAAAGAGGAATTTGAACATGATACTTGCTGCAGTAAATATCAAACACTTTCATGCCTGATTGATAGGGACAGAGGAGGAAAAAAAACACCACACACACACACTCTGTGTGAGGAGTAATTAAGCTCTGTGCTCTGCACAGCCTGGAAGAGGATCTATGAGGTATTACTCATGGGTATCAAGATCTTTTCACTTCCTACAAGAAGAGATGCAGCACTTTAAAGGAAAAGACCTGTATCGCTCAGTTTGGCTCAAACCATAGAGGATTCTCATTCACTGTCTGCACTGCCACCACGCTTAGGATCGCTATCTCACTGTTTATGTTGCAGAGGAGGAAGAAAAAACAGCAGGATTTTCACCTTCATTATGTGTTCAAATTACAGCTTTCCTGATGTCATTGTTCTCCCCTTTGTTCTCCCCCAAGCTCCTTTCCTCCTTCACACAGAGCTACACACCCCTACATCACAGAACCCACAACAGCACATTTGCCCACAAGGGGTATAGCGGCAAAGCACACCAGCCATCAGGCAGCACACTGTGGTCTTCCAAAAACCTACACACTTTCCTCTTTGTACTTACAGAAGCAAAATACTGCCTGATTTTGAATCACAGGGATGAAAGCAAACTTCTATATGTGCTAGTCCCTTTTTGGGGAGGTACAAACAAACAACATTAATGTAACTAGACAGCACTACTCTGCAATCATTACGTGTTCTGGCAGTTAAGTGTAAACCCAGATTGATTTAGCAGAGCAGAAGAATTTCCTTAAAGAATCTGAGATGCATTCATGCGTTTAACTGCTATGGCACTACTTAGTTTTTTAATTCACCAATCCTAGCAGTATCTTACTGATTTTTTTTTTTCAGCACCTTTGCCTGCAATCCCTTCCAGGAACTGCTTTTAAGGTTTTATGCAATAAATACTTAAGCAATACGTATTCATCCAAGTTCATGGTATGTGGTATTTGGAACATTTTTAGGGCTTGGCTACATAGCATGCTATGGTGTGAATTTACAGAGCATTGGCTCTTTGGAACTGGAGTTAACTGTGCACAGTCACCCTTAGCATGTCCCAGGAGTGACAGGGCATAAAGCTAGTAAAACACTTAGTTATATAGCCCTGCCTATGCAAACACACCAGCTGCTATCAGAACACGTGTCTTATTTTCTTCCAGTCATGAACGTAATATAAGTCTTTGTGTGCAAGTTTTTTTCCAATACCTTGAAAAACTCTGCTGGATTAAAAAAAAAACCCAACAACAAAAAAAAAAAGACACAGACAATTAGTTGACAAATCACCACAATCCTTCTGGTGATCTTCACTCTTAGTAATTTACTATGTGGTAGCACCCAAGCACCTTGTTCCAGGATCAGGCCAGACAACAGGACAAGCCACGCTGTACTCAGTATTGAAGTTCAAATAGGCACATCTCCCCTTTCAAAGAACACACTTTGAACAGTCCTAAGTTTCTCCTGCTTATATAGTCAGATTTGATTAAGAAAAAAAAAATAGTGCCAGGGGAGGAAAAAGCACAACCTCAAAATCTATCAGAAGTACACAGGCTATAGCTCTCACTTTGCAAATACACGCACCTGCATTTAGTGCAAGTCAGCATAAATATCCTCTTAGATCTCCTGTTTTGCAAGGTATCCAAGTCAGCAGCGTGACATGTATTCGGCCAAGAACAAGGGGAAGCAAAAGGGAAAGGGACTGACAGAAGACCCAGCTATAGTGCAATTCACAGGAAAATCAAAAAAGTCACCATGCAGTAGATGGTGAAGAAAACAGTGTATGATATAATAGTATCATAGTATGTGATGTTATACTACTTTAAGGATATTCCCTTGTCACCTATAGTGCTGGGACTTGCAAGGATGAGAACATGCAAAGTTCTACCTTGAGCATCAGGACGATATTGCAGAGTACAAAAGTCATAGAATATATACCACATACTTCTACAATTAGCCAAGGCAAGCTACCTATCCTCACACAGCTATGTAATAATAGCTGAGGACATGCTATTGACAATATATCCAACTAAGAATAGCAGGTTTCTCCACAATCCTACAAATAATAGGACAGCTCTTTCAAAAGATTATAAGATAATCTAAGGCATACAAACCTCTCTAACATCTACAAGGTGATCTGGCTGCATGATAGGAACTCTTTTTCCAGTTGGCAATCTGTGATGTCCAACATTGAAAAAGGAAACTGCATTTTGACTGGGTCTTCTTTGCACACCAGGAGAGTTGGCACTTCCTTGGGATGCAAGGGAGAAGCTGCGAGATTTCAGAGGAGGGTTGTTCTAGTGAATAAATAAGCATATTGGGAAACATTTACAATTAATTCCTAATAACCAGCAAATATTTTAATTTGAAAGATACAGCAGAACAGTTTAATTCTTAATTTTTTTATAGAGCAAGGACAGATGACAAAGCCCTAATAATGTATTAGTAGCAACTGCTAAATAAATATTTTGCACTATCTGCTGACAGTCGCCCTGTTTTATAGTCTAATTATGAACAATCTGTGAAATAAGATTGATCAATATATATCACTTCTCTGACTTGAAAATTAGTCCTTGATCTGCAACAGTACTAGAAACTGACTCCTAACAGATCCTGCAAGGATAGAGCTCACATTAAAAGAATGTGATTTCGTTTAGAACTATTGATTGAACTTATCTCTCACAACAAAACCAGCTACAAGATGTTGATCTTATCTTAAAAGCAAGGTTTTATTCAGGTATCAGAATAGGTGTTATGGTAATCAGGAGGTCCTATAAAATACACCATATTCGCAACCACCACATGGTTAGCAAATGGAAGCAACAACCCTCAGATATAGTGTTGAGGACTTGCTCTCAAACATGGGAATTCATCCTAAATGTATTTGTGGGCTGTTGAGTGGTTTTTTTTAAAAAAAAAGTTAAAAAAAAGTAAAGCTCCCAAAATGGAAGGGCTTCAATAATACTGAAGACCTGTTTCCTCATCCATTAAAAAAAAATAAAAATGCAAAACCACTGGAAAATACTGGGCTAATACTCTGATCTTTCAGCTTGGCCTCCTGTTCAAACACCAGCTCACTAGTACCTGCTCAGGGAGGACCATTCAGCTCTGCAGAGGCAAATGGACTTCACTTTGTTTCACTCCTAAAGCATACTTCTATTACAAGTCAGCTATTACTCAGAAAAATGTTTCTTGACCTAAGTTTCAAGTCCAATCACACACCCTTTTGTAGTAAGTCTTAGATAACAGATAGTTGTATTTGCAACTACTTCTACCATCAGCCTAAATTATTTTTGCCCACGAAAATATCAGGCATACAATACCTTTCCAATAGCTTCCGTGTGATGCTGTGTGCATATCTGCAGCCTGCTAACCCAGTGTTGCCGTTCTTTAGCATCAGTAGCTAATAAGCAAACCAAAAGGATTACGTAAATGAAGACATTTCAAAGTATGGGCAAAAAAGACTGCTTAATTCTTTAAAACAATCACAAGACTTTAACAGTGCAAAGTAATTTTTTTTAATCTAAAACTTACTCAGCTGACCTGTAATTAACTGTAACATTAAATCAAGTTCAACATAACATGGCATGTACTTTTTCTTTCTTTTTTTTTTTTTAATTTTGTAATACAAAAATAACTCCAACAAGCAATAACTCCCCTCACACACATTTTAATCTAACAACATGACACATTTTCCTGGAATAAGACTAAGGTACTCTGAATTAGAAAATGACAGCAAGTCTTCAAGGGAAGAAATACTAAAAGATATTAGCCCAGATTTCCATAGCCTACAAAATCAGAGAATGGGCTTCTATAACCACCACAAGAAGGTTAACAGACTGAACATTAGGAATAATGTAGTTCTCTGCAAACATCAACACAGACTGTTACCTACAATGATTTAGAAAACTTTGAATCAGTACAATTTAAGGACAATATACATGAAGATTAAACCCCATTCTACACATCTAAAATTCATGGTGTTCTGAAAGCCATCAAACCCAAAGAGTATGGAACTATCCATAAAGAAGGACAGTTTCTAACTGAAGAGTGGGATGAAAGTTTCACATATAATTCTCATTGCAGCAGTCTGCCAAACAAGTTCTCTCACTTTGGCCATGCAGCCAAGCCCAGCAGAGCAGCCACAGGTGAGAGCCAGGAGTGTCCTCTAGTGGAAGAATCCCCTGCCCAAGAATCCAGGTCCTACCTCTTAGTTTATACTGCTCCCCGCTGGCAGCGTTGACTGTAAAGGTATGAGAGTCTTCATCACTGGGTGAAATCACAGCTCCAGCTAGCTGCAGGGTACCCCTGGGCTTTAGATGTCTAGACTGCTCATTCACAAAGTACTCCAGCAGGCCAGCATCATTATTTAAAACAAAAAATCTGCAATGATAACAAAGCAAATACACTAAATAAAACCAGCTCATTTTTTTTCCTTTGGAGGGGTGGGGGGTGCTACGGGGAGAAGTCAAGACTTTCATTACAAGTTGACAGAGATGGGGTTGGGACTTAAAGACTTGAGTCAGTACAACCCTAAACATATGAATTATGTCCCCAACAAGACCGCACAAAAATTAAGTTCTTAGCAATTTTTTCTCAGAGACCAGGGATTGCACAACAGAACAGCGTGCCCACAGAAGAGTGCTGTTGCAAGATTTCTGGGAATCAAAAGAATATCCTGAACCTCTAAGGCTTAATACATCCTTAAACTACAGAAATTAAGGGTAAAACAGCCCCAGATACAAAACACTTGACATACAAAACTGTGAAACTGAAGCAATTCCGGATTTAAAAAAAATTAAAGCGGACATCATGCTTCAACTATTCAATTGAGTTTAATAAGCGTATTGACACAAGTCACTGCACGTCAGTGGTAGCACAGGAATTTGGCCAGTGTGGTATGCTAAGGACTTGTCTCTCCAATATTAATTTGGTTGCACTCTGCTGCTCTAGGAACAGCATCAAGCAAGAAGCCTGACCAGAGAGTTTCACCTGTCAAAGAAAAGCAAGTTATTCCAGGGGAGACAGACATCCTGGGGAACTAAAGGGAAAAGCTTGCTTGAGTTTGAATTTTCAGTAGAGAAGTCTTAATTTTTTTTTTTTTAAAACAATGGCATGATTTGGCAGAAAGCTGAAGACTCAGCAGAAAAAACAAAGACAGTATTTTTAATGGAAAAGGAGAAAAAAAATTAGTGCTGTACATGCTTTTTACACACACAAGCATAGTTTTAAGCCACCAAATTAGTTAACTGCTTCATACTTCCTATGCATTTTTTTCTTATTCATGCCTTAATACAAATATTATTCATCTACATGTTAGCTTAATCTATATTGAGAAAAGCCTAAGACTCTTCCATAAAGTTTGCCTAATAGAAAACAGGAAATCCAAGTATTATTAAAAAGATCTGAAACATGTTCATTTAGATGCTGCAAAGACCAACATTACTAGAAAGCACCATAAAAGACTTACCGATACTGCCAACCAGTGACAAGATTGGTATATTTCATTAAGTAGCCATAAATATTTTCCATGTGATCACTATAAAAAAAAAAAAGGAGAAAAGCAATCAGACAATACCAAACAAATTTTAGATCTTCCCAGCTTTTGATCATCATTATCTACTCTCAGAAAATGAATTTTCATCTTCATTTTTAGAATGGCACTACCATTTTAATAAAGCTACCAACACTTAACAGATTTTCCAGCCTCATTTCTAAAATAATTTCATAAGACAGTTTAACCAGACTTACTGAACTCCAAATGATTTCAAGGCATAATTAGTTTCACCAATACTTGAGTTTTATTCAGCGGGCACTTCTGGACACATTCGTACTAGTTTCAGGTAATTAAAGACTTAGTATCCATGCTTCTGTTTCCTGCTCCCTCTTCTAAGCAAGCTTTGTACTTTTGGACTCCTGAACAAAATTAACTTTCACTAGCTTATTAACAGAATCTTGATCATGGTCACCAACCAAAAACAGTCCCTAGGTACTCCTACACCAGTGTGGTTTTATTTATCCTTAATGCCCAGAACCCTTCCTGACTACAGGAAGGGTCATGCTCTTGAACAGATGTTCTACAGAACACAACATGAGGGTGCAGGTCACATCAAGATATTCTGAAACGTAAAACAGGAGCCAAAACATCTCCTCCTCTGGCCTGGCAGGAAAATCAGGTAGTTTCTCTTTCAAAGCCTCAACTTGCAACATCCACCAAAAACGAGAACCCATCGAGGGCATTCGGCACGGAGGCTTAATATCACTACAGGCAAAATACACTGCTGAAAATCAATTGTCCTAACTAAGGCTTACAACTCTTATGACTACGAACTAATAGTCTTAAAACCACAGTTTAAAGACCTACTTCATACTGTACATTCCCATAATTCTAGAAATGCCACCTCAATGCCCTCGCCTCTTACAGTACGGCACAATCCTACACTGAAGAACACACTCTTGATAGACAACTCAGGTCCAGCATGAGAAAAAGGTTCCTGTTATTCCAATGAAGAACTGAAACAATGACCCAAATATCAGACACTAACTATTTGCTTTTTAAAAGAAACTTGTATTTAAGCCATCTTATTTAGATTTTAAATTAAAATTTCTGTAGTTCATAGTATGTTGAAGATTAAACGAAAATTATTCAGAGTCCATTGGAGCAGCAGCCTGTCTTGGTCGTTAAGAGGTCAAAGTAGCCCCATATCAGCAAAAGTGGAAAGGTGGGGAAAAACAGGACTATTAGAGCCAAGGGATCTTCTCCATTAGTGGGTTTTGGTTGCAAACACAGTTGGACTAAGTATTGGGGTAAACTTCAAATAATAGCTGAAGCTGCTGTCTACACCTCATTTATAGACAGTGTCAGTATCACCAGATTAATTAGATACACGACTATTTGATAAACACAACATGTTACACTAAGTTTCATCCTAAAGGAAGCTATTTAGAATGACACTAATGAAGATAACCTTAGAGTAAATCACTGCCATACGAACCAATGCCATATCACTGCCATTCAGTAATACTATTCAAAGAAAAGATGCAAGAATGTACATTTTTGAAGAAAAAACAAGTTGCTGATTTTTAATGTCACATTTAAAAACAAAAATATGTGCTCTAGCTATTACTGCAGCAATCAGTATTGCAGTAATATCCTGCAATGGAGAGCAGCCAGCAGGGCTATCTAGGAATTTAATTTCTAAGAGCTCATTAAGTGGTACTACAGATAAAAATAAAACCAAGGAGAGCAGAGGGTATTCAGGCTATCATGTATTTTAAATGTACAAAAATGCTAAAGGAGACATAACCAAACTCATCCTCTGCAGACGCTTCTCATTTGTTATTATGGGCATACAAGGGAAGTACCATTTAGACTTGCTCGCTGTCTTAATTTAGCTGAAAATTATGAGATTGCGTAGTCATAAAAATGTATGAGTTTGGTTTTTAACCATCTGAAAATTGTCCCTAGTCACAGCTAATTGTTTTTCAGTTTTAGTGAATGCAAGCTTCACCCTGCTTTTCAGTTAGACATCATACAGAGCCCTGCACACTCGGGCTAGAGCTGCTGCACCCTCCCATTAACTAACGTGCCTCTATCCCATTAACTAATGTGCCTATATCACAAGTATGTTTAACAGAAACCAAGAAAAATCAGAAAAGTAACTTCAGACTGCAATGAATACAGCAGGACTATATGTATGGCCTATGGAAGTCCGTTCATCTGACAAGGGTAAATTAAACAGTCTTTGATTAAAATCATTTGACAACTTTTTGAGTGTGACAGATGAGACAGCTGATCTTGTCAGTCTTTAGAAAAAGTCACTGTAGAAGGAAATGTAGCCCTTTCGGTGAAGTACTTCCACATTGAACGAGCACTTGACTACATTTTGCCTTCATTCACATGTTCCTCTCCATTTGGATTTTCACTTTGACTAGATCCAAATTTCTCCAAATGCCTCCTCTTCAATAATTCCTCTCTCTAGCCTCAGCAGTTCCAAAAGTTGATGGTTTAACTGAAAAACTTTGAAAACAGCCCCCCAGAAAAGTCTGAGAAAGTGACCGAGGGCAAGCAAGCCAGTCACCTCCAGCATAGTGGACACTGCCAATCTGGAAAAAGCATGTTGCAGCACATAAATGTAAGCACAAGTGCATGATGTTAAACACAGTGACCAGCTGTGTTTCGGAATCCCTAACTTTGCACACAGGGGGTCCCCAAACCCCATCTCTCACACAAAAGAGCTATAACTCAATGTACAAGGTAAAGCTCAGAAGTACATTTAGCAGGTATCTCCCGTTCACAAGCAAAAAGACCTCATCCACCTGCACAAGATCACAGAAACGTACTAAGCACCGATGGCCAAACCTCAGTATAGAAGAGCCCGACAAGCAGCAGCGGTGGCTGGTGCAGATCCCAAGACACACAACACTGAGCTGCAGGGCGGGAGGGGGGGGGGGATTCCTTACAGACTAACCTCTGCAGCAGGGGAGCAATATAACATGCCAAATGCCAGGGATGAGAGACTGAGCTGTGGCTTGCTTTTTGGGAGACCGGAGAATGTTAGAAGAGCCAAAGTCCAAAGAGATGGAGCATGAACACAGGTCCCTGCTAAATGAGCCACCTCTTGGACAATACTGATTATTTTCCTTCTTAATTGTGTTCACGCATCTGCAATTGAACTGCACAAACGCAAAAGACTATTTAGTTTTCACCCTGCCAAAGGCTGGGCAAACTTTTAGCACCCATGCAAGTAACAGATTAGGCTGTCTGAAGGGTATGAAAAACTTGGTTGATACTTAAAACATTTCCCTTGACAGTATAAGGGCCTAGAGGCAAACAAATAAGCAAATAAGAGAGTAAAAGCACAGACCTTACAGGCACTAATCATACTCTCCCAGCACAAATTCCCACACCGCGTGGGCCAGGGAATTTTCAACATTTGAACAAAGGCTTACTTTTAAATAAGTGACAATTTTATACACTAAAAAAGAGATTTAAATCCAGTCTGCAAATTGCAGTTCACAAAAGGTAGATCCTATAACTGTACACAAACTCGTTACAGAACTACAGTTAACCTCCTAATCTTCTGGGTAAGCACTAGTACTTTCCTATGAATACAGAAAAACATTCTCTGTATCATTTATGAACAACACGGCCACGGAATTATAACTAGAGCATTTCTTCAATGATATTAAGATTAGTGCCTCCACAGCAAGAGTTAAACTAAAATATTTGTTGTTGCTAAAGCAGTGTTGCAAGGCAGTTAACATTGTAAAAAAAACCACAAAACCCCAGTAATATTTCACTAGTATGGAATTAACAGCAAAGCTCTTCAGAGCGCTACAGAAAGCTTTTAAGATGGCAGACTTTGAGAACAAGAGGTTGAGGTTCAGGCACTGGCTCTGCTCACAGACAACCACAGTTTGTAAAATATGAGTAAGATCTTCCTTAAAGCCCTTACCAGCACTATTTCTAACGAAACAACAGTAAAACCTGCTTCAAAGTCACCTGTGTACTTCAGAAGCCTCCACAATTCCCCACATTGGGATTTTTGACTTCTAGAAAGCAGATTTCAGAAGTGAATTTGACACAAAACACTGAGCAACTTATCTCAACATCGACAGTGAGGCCTGGCTGCACTGGGATCCTTCCCAACTTTAATACCACCTTTGCATTCACGTTGCTGCCTATGCGCACATACATGTATCTATGGGTACATGTATCTTTTCACAGCCAAGGTGCTGTTGTTGCTGTTCAAAATGCTCACAGCAGTCTCAGATTGTCAAAGGAATGGCAACAGCTCAGCAATGATGAGTCAACAACCCCTGCAGTCTGTATTTCTGTAGAAATTCACCTGTCCTTCTGTCAAAGGACAAAAAAATGTTTAAGTGTTGCAACAGACCTGTCAGCCTTAAAGATGTAAAAAAATTTCATTTTAACTTTTGCTGGACTACTTTAAGTGAGGATACCGTGCAAATCACAATTCAGGAAAAAATTATGCAGAAACTCATGGTACAACATCTGAACTCCAGCCAAGCACATCTGCCACCCCCCAAAATCTGTTTGGTTTTTTTTTTTTCCAAAGGCTGAACGCCACTGAACTTGGCTGCCCATTTATCACTTTTTTTTAGTTTATAAATATTGTGAGATGGACTGAAACTGTCCCTGTAAGCAAATGACTGAAGTCTATGAAAAATTACAAATCAGTTCATATTCTTTCCAGAAAACTATCCCTCCCCAACTTCAAAGATATTTACCACAAACCAGATTTCTACATATCTAAGTGCTACTAAAATACAATAGGAATAAAACACTCACAAAGGATTATTGCTAGTTTATTTATCCTTTTCTAGTTTTATTTGTCCTTTTCTAGTACGCTTCTTAAGTTGCAGCAGCCGTCAGTGCCTTGCAGGGTGGTCTCCTGTCCTGGGGGAGGAATAAGATAGTGATAGTCGGGCCAAATTCCCCCTGTATCCTGTTTACATGCAGCACCCGAGCCTTGAACACAGATGCTGAGGAACAGCAGTCCCAGAATGACGCCTTTCAGGAGCTTCAGCCAAGACACCCAGGCTCACACCTGACAAGCTCTGGGTCAATATCTTCTCCAAGATGACACACCGATGCAGAAGGCCTCCCCATCCTTTTTTCGTACCTCTCATGGTGCAGCTCTCCCCAAAAGCCCCACACAAACCAATTATCACTAGCAGTGGCACAAAATTACACCCATCTGGAAAGCGATTGCAGAAAACTTCCAAGACTGCCCTTCCGATTATTTTAATTTTGCTGGGACCCAGACAGCACCGCATGGGATACTTTGAGCAGCCAGGTCTCTGAAGACCCAACAGATGTTTGAAGAGCAAACGCAGCTGCCAAAGGCTTCCCCACGGACTTACGCAAGGCCTGGCTTCAACCAACAGCTGAGTATGTGTGGATTTGCTTCCAGCAGGAAGGACAACCAGGAGCCCGGAGCCCATGCAGATGTCGGGGACAGCTCCTGAAGGGTCATCCAGCCTCCACAGCTGCCACCACCACCGTTACGACAGTGCCTTCAGACCCTGGCCAAGGGAAGAGGTTCCCTTCTACTGAGCTCACAGCAAGATGCAAAAACCTGGTGAAAGAGACTGTTCTCAGATTAAAAGCTAGCAAAGCATAAAGAAAAGGAAAGAAAGAAATCGGGATCATAACAGTGCAAACCAATGAGTGATTTTGACTACGTAGTTTGAAAAAAGCAGTAACCATTTTCACTGAACTTGTCCATCTCTATCTGCCCACAGGCTCGCTGTTGGTAATACCCTGCTTTTTCCTCACTGACTGCTGCAAAGTGCTTACCTACAATGCACTGATTCCCCTTTTTGTTACATGGAGGGGAAGGGCAGGGGAGAAGAGCAAGGGGAAAAAAGAAAAAAAAAAAAAAAAAAACACACACCTATGTCAGCAACGGAAACTTTGGGTATATCTTCCGCAACTGCAAAGATCACTTGCTCCCAGAAACCACCACCACTTTAAGCACGCTCCAGTCCCACAGCTCGTTGGTGCAACAGCAGGTTCCCCAGCGCACTCAACAAGGTAAGGCAGAAGCCTCTATGTTGCTTACAGAGTATCTACGTCAACAAATTAGCTCTGCTTTTGCAAACAGCTTTTGGAAGAAAGAAAAAACTAACCTTGCTGTGCAATTCACCAGCAGCGCCCTACAGTCAATTGTAAAGTGGCAGCAAAGCTCCTGCTCTTCAGCTCATGTATTTGACTATTCAATTATAAGTTTAGAAAACAACAAGTGCAAGGAAAAAAGGTCCAACAATATGACAAGAACATTGACAGCAGACCCTGGAGATGCTTCGGAATACCACTCAGCCACAAGCATGCTAGCAACACACACATCCTCATCAGATACAAAAACTTCTCTTAACATGTACTCCTGTAAACCCTTGAAAGCACAGACATGCATTGGAAGAGAAGTGCAGGCTTGCCATGAAGGAAGGGTGCGGCAGAGCCAAAATGAGCTGTCAGCTGTCCATGAGCCCGGCACGATGCAGCCCAGGCTTCCCATCCGGGGGTGAGGGGCTCTCCCGCTGCCCAGCTCCCCCAGCCCCCTGCTATCAACACAGCAGTTACATTTGAACCTGAAATTTCTATCAATACCAGTTCTCAAGGGGAATGATAAATCAAGCTTACAGGGTTTTTTAAAACCATCCTAATTGAAGTTGCATTCGATTCTCCTCTTTTGTGCATTAATGCCACAAGTCAATTATACACAAATGAAACCGTATTGTAACGCTTTTGCAGGATAGCAACAGAAAAAAAGGAAAGAGATAATATTTAATTAATAAGTAGCAAAACACTGCTCTCACTGGACTACTATAAAGCTGATTATTTAACTACTTTATCATTTAAAGACCTCTTTAGCTCTCAAAATACATCTGCCTGGAAAAAAACTTCAGCCAGTTTCAGCTAAGCAATTTCTCTTGCACGTACATGAACACCTCAAGTCAGCAAGAACTCCACTCACGTACAGTTTATCTGTGTATTTGTGTCAGCGTAACACAACTGAAGCTGAACCCAAGAGTTAGCAGCTAACCCTGCAGATTTTTCTGCAATGATAACTACTACGCAAGCTATCACTGGAAAAATAACTGTAGATTTAGCCAACAACATTTTAGAGCTGGAGCATACAAAAACCAGGCACCTCAAAAGGTGTGAACTTTCCACTTGATACCTCTAGAGAACGATTGTTCCCTACAGCTTTGCCACCATTTATGTTACCAGTTTATATTAGCACACCATAATGCAGTTTCACATATTATTGTTACCAAAACCCAAAACTTTCCCTTGAAGTCTAGTTTCAGAAAGCTCAAGCAGTCAAATTAAAGCTACTCTGCTCAGCAAACAGTACTGGCATAACATAAGCGAGGCAAACACACTGATGGATGAGCATCTTTGGAATTTTGGACTATCTGCCACCTACACCACCTCAGAAAGCAGTGGACCCTGGTAAGCACTATATTCGCAGAAACTGGTGGAGCAAACCTCTGCATTGCTTTGTTACTCTAAGCACAGTCCAACATGGTTTAGCTTACTACACATTCCATCCCAAGGCATTTTGGTCTGCTTCTAGTCTAGTAGCTCTTATCCTGCCAGAAATACAAAGATATGCCTTTCCAGTTTTAAGATGTATTTGTGATTATGATTTTAAAAAATTATATTGACAATTACACACTGCCATCCTGGACTTTGCAGCAATAAAACACTGGCTATTAAATGGAAAGTAAATACACTGATCAGCTACTCCAGATAAGCCTCTTGCCTTTTTAATTATTTTTGAACCATTTTTGAGACATTTCAAATTAAATACAGAGGATAACAATTATTACCACCTTCCAAGCAAGCAAGAACACACTTAATTGACTATGTTATCTAAATATTCAGAAAGACTGTAAGCCTGGAGTACAACACAGGCAAAAAAACGTGTGGACCACCAGACTCAAGAAGCAATGGCCAATAGTTTAAAGTCTAACCAGCAAACAGTTACAAGCGGTGCACTTCAGGGGTCAATACCACTAAACGCCTCCAAGCTGGCTGATGAACCAACACGCGCTCTCTGCAACCTCTCAGGTGAGACTAAACCTAGGGGAGCAGTCAGGATGCCTTTCTGGGGGATCCCGACTGTCCAGAGGAACAGACTGAACAAGACCACCTGAACTTCGACAAAAGCAATGCAAAGCCTTGTGCCTGGGATGGGCTAACCCATGGATCAGTGCAAGCTAGGTATGTCGTGCCAGACAAGAAAAGGCTGAGGGACCTGGTCCTTCAGAAGCTGGGAAGGCTTAATGGGGATCTCATCACTGTTTCCCCTACATATGGAGAAGATGGAGACAGACTCTTTTCAGAGATGCACAGCAGAAGGGCAAGTGGCAGTGGTCTCAAGTTGTAGCAAAACAAAAAAATTCCTTGTTTGACACAAGGAAAAATTCTTCACAATGAGGAGTAAGCCCTGGCCAGGAGCCCAGAGAGGCTGTGGCATCTCCATCCTTGGAGATGCCCAAAACTCAACCAGTGGCCCTGAACAACTTCTTCTAACTTTGAGGCTGGCCCTGCTTTGAGCAGGAGGCTGGACTAGAGATTTCCCAGAGGTCCCTCCCAACCCAAATTATTCTATAATTCTTGGATATAGAAAAATTAAACAAAAATATTCCGACATTAAAATTGAGGCATAAGGTACTCAGAAGGTTTAAACTCTAATTAAGAAAGCACGTGTTAACTTAACCACCTATGATCATGACACATAAAAAGAGCAGGACTACTTTCTTGTTCAGTGCTTTAAGTGGACAGTGGTTCCCAGACAAGAAATTATTCAAAACTGCTCCTTTTCATTGTGCAATGAGCATCAGGTATTATTCGTTTGGCACTCATGCACTAATAAAGAGTTTCCTTATGGTTTTCTTCTCTTGTGCTTGTCATTGATATTTATGAAGGAGTCATGTACCGAACAATAAAAGGACGAGGACATTATCATCCCATTTTACATATAGGGAACTGAGGCACAATGAAATTTCAGCCTCTCTAACTTCGAGATAGTTGTGGCCCAATTTTTATTTTATTCATATATTCAAATCACAGCTTCTGCTGATTTCAGCTGCAGCTGTGACCCTGTGAAAGTTTTGCAAAATCAGAGCCAACTGTTCCAAACTAGGCCTCTGAGAAAGAGGAACACACAGTTAGTGATTACAGGGGAAAACCAGTTTAAACAATATGACTATTACCACAGAGGAAGTCAGAGCCAGGCTCAGAAACCAGCTCCTTAATATAGCATTCTGCAGCTCTGCCCAGCAGATCTCATGCTTTCTGTTACATCTCCACTGCAATGAATGAAACCAACTTCCCAATGCAAACTGGGCTCTTCAGGAAACTGATCTGTCAACGCTTAAACATTAATCAATATTTTAAAGATTTCCAGCCTCATCAAAAACCTCAGGAATTTACACCTGGAAGGAAAAAGAAAAAATGCATACCCATAGCAAAAAGCCTTCCCCTTGACACTAACCTTCCTGCTCCAAAGCAGGTCGTCAAATACAAGACTGTCAGCTTAACACACATGAAGAAACATCACTTCCCCTACCCCACTTCAGCCTGCCCTCCCCTCCCATTTCAGCATTAGACATGCAGTACAGAAAATCTGAAATGGTACAAGCTTTGCAAGCACCCTAAAAAGAAAGTTGTCTGGCAGCATTACCAGCAGGCAGTGATCCCCTACAAGAAGAATTCATCGGCACTGGCAGGTGATCGGAGTGCATGTCAAGGCAACGTCCTTAAGTAAACAGAGGCCCTTGCACACATGCCTTAATTTTCATGGTACAATGAGTACAGCACAAGAACCTACCTAGGATAACCTAACAGCAGCAGCTGGCACTTTCTGCTTCTGCATTTAGCAATGTGATTAGGTGAGCCACATGCAGTTTGTTTTTCATCTTCTCTCTGGGGAGAGAACATGTGTGGCAGAGCAGGACATTAATGTTGTAGGGCTTTTAATTAACTGGCTGCTACATAATTACATTAGAAAAGGTGAAGGTAAAAAAAATACCCTTTGTGCTTAGTGAAGCATAGACATTTGTTAACAGCCGCTAACTCCTGCAGAAATCTATTCCATGGAAAGCACAAGTTAGTTGATATTTAGAAGCTATTCAAAAGTTTGTGCTTCTTCAGTTTAGCTTAATTTGAACTCTAAATGAATATCTCAGTATTAACACAAGTATCCTGCAATGCCAGAACCAACTCCCACATTTGTCACCCCAGGCCCAGCAAGTTTTACAGCCTGCTCATTCAACATGGGGATGCTCCAAGAAGCAAGAGAGGGACAGTGCTCTTGATAGCTGCTCACTGAGGAGCCACAGGGCTGGAGAAGGGAACCCAGACCTTGTTGACCTGGTTCAGGTTCCCTACTAGAACATCAGCCATCATGAAGCTCCTATTTAAATTACCCAAACCTGTTTCCCCAACTACCCACTTATTATCCCTCACACAGAGATTTACTTCGCTTAATTTACAATGCATCTGAGCTTCCGTCTGCTCCAACCCCATTCTTCCAGGTCGTAAATACATGTGTGAACATGAATGGCTCACCTGCCTTTGGAGGAGTGCTTGGGGCTTTAGCAACTGGTAAAATCAGCTTGATAAAAGATGACCTTAACATTTTAATAACACAGAATGGATCCTGAGGTGGATATAACCAGCTGACCATTTTAAATATATGCTTCTTGTCTATTCTAACGAGCAAGTTATGTGAAGTGCAGCATTTCTAAATTAGTGTTATGAATATGGTATACTCTTTAAGCAAAGACTCAAATGACAATAAAGAAATTCAGGCACCAGGTTTTTCAGCCATTTCCCTTCAGCATATCAAACAAATGTGACAGCCGTCTTAATCTGATTTTTAGTAATAAAAAGGACTACAACACACAAAACTGCAAAAATAAATTCTGAATTTCACAGCAACCACTTGAGAAACTCTTCTTTTCCGCACCCAGTTCATCACACCTCAGAAGGCCAGCAACACGTCAGAACGCGAGCAGCTAGGGCTTTCTGAAGGCCACGCAGTGGTGAGGTATCTCCACAGATCACCAGAAACAGGAGCAAGGAAGATCAGGGCTCACTTCGACACAAGCTTGACATCAGAGCCGCCAGCCAACCCAAAAGCTGCCAGCAGAAGCGTAACGGCAGGGGCAGCAGAAACTCCATCCCCATTGGTGGCTGGCGCCTTGATGTCACAACGCCGGCAGGTTCTTATGACAGCAGGAAACCGAGGAAGTGGAGTGGGCTGTAAGAGCAGGGGAAAGCCGAAGCAGGAGCAGCCCTTGCCAGACCTCCCAGGTAACACCACAAAATTACAGCCTCTCTCTCCCTCTGTGGTTGTTCACAACAAGGAAGGGGTTTACAGTTATCAACTACAGCGAAGATACAAAAATTCCACATAGGATCCCAAAGAATTTTGTTTTAAGCAATGCAGAAAGAAAACCCAGAACAAGGGAGACGGGTAATAAAAAGGAAGTACTAGGAGTACCAGCATTAGAGAGAACTGTCCTAGGACGACACTAACACTTACATGAAGGTTTGGGAGGTTTCTTTTCTTCTACTTATGAAGTAATAGGGACTTTAACTTAAATTCTGGCCTGCTCTCAGGAGTCCAGAGTTAATTAGGTCAGCTAACACACTCTATTGCAGCCTAAGCAAGAATTCAATGCTTACATTAATACTATGATGAGAAATGTTAAGTTCAGAGACAGGAATGGAGGACCAGCAAGGGAGAGGTTTGCAACATGAAGCGCTGTTGAACACTGTGCTGCCATTACTTCCTGTATCTGTTTCTACCAAGCTGGTTTCAGCTTTAAAGGCCAAACAGGTGGAATTTATCCTCCTGAGATCAAACATTCTTGGAATGTGACTAGAAATGCATAGAAACTAGAAAAACTCTACGTTTTCTTTCAACTAAGACTGACACCAATGCCACCCTCAATAAAAAGGATTAACATCAACATCCGCTCAAGAAGATTGTATCAGTTTCAAGACACTTCCCTTTATTACTACTAATTAGATCATTTTTGCAAGATAGCATGAATAAAAATCATAAACACTTCCACAGTCTAGCTCAGTCTCACATGTTTTGCTTCCACATGTTTGAAGTGCAAAGGATTGTCCGTCACCCTCCAAGTTAACTGAGATCAAACTCAGAAATAAGCAGTTCCTTTAAAGCACATTTCCTATGGGATCACTTCATGAAGAAGAGTTCATGATCATCTCAAAATGCAGAATTAAAATATATTTGTGTGTTTCAGCTACCAGTTCTTCTGTTACGTTATCACACACAGGAGACTGAATTAAGGTCAGTAATTGTTGACTCCCCTTTTTCAGTATTTATGAAGAGTGCTTACACAGTGTCAACTGCAAAATAAACAAAGCCCTTAAAAGACCACTGGCCACCATTTCACTTGCTTTAAATTTGTTATCCTTTTGCATTCGATACAAAAAAATTTGATAATGTTACTCTTTTTGCCAAAACCCTCTCTCTGCTGTTTGTTTGCATACTCTCAGCCTCTCTTACTCCAGCCCAATGCCACATGGAGTAATTCTGCAAGAGAATCTGCCTTAAGTTGATAATCTAATGACAAACAGAAGCCACCCAGCACGAAGAACACTCTTACCTGCCATTGTCACCCCAGGGAAAAAAAAAAAAAAAATTAAAAAAAGTAATTTAGTCCAGCAAGTTGACCCCTTTTCTTAGAAGCTACTTTCATCCAAATGTTTTTCTATACTAATTCACAACTGTAAATAAGCCTGCAGCACTTCAGTAAACTTTCAGGAACAGATAACTAAAGTTAACTTGCTTCCTTAAAAAAAAAGAGCAAAAGACATATAATCTGTAGCATTTTATAAATATGTATGGCTAAATCAATAGTGAGCAGATGCTAAAACCATTTCAGAAATAAGGAACAAATGCAGTTATCTACAAAAATACACACAGAACTGAAAAGGAAATAGGTTTCAAAATATAACTTGTAAGCTTAAAAATCAGCAATCATTTGGGAAATTCATGAACATTTTACATGTATTTTTACCAGGAAGGGAAGAAATGCTGGGAATCCTTTTAATAGCAGCTGAATTGATTTATATATTTGAGAGCAGAACCACTAAGAAAAATGTAAGAGGACGGCACATTAGCACGTCTCCAAGTGGGAAAGACAATCTTGTTTCTCTAGTCAACCACAGTGCTTTGAACTTTTAATTTTGTAGATAAATGAGAACCAGTTATTGCAAGTCATTTCCCTCAAAAATATCTGAAAGCCCCTCAAGCCAGGCTGAAATGACTTGTTTTACTTCTCTGGCATATATTCTGACCAGCTCTCTATTTAGCTCATAGACACAGATTCTTCTTTCTGGTTGTGAAATTTTTATGTTATTTGAATGACTATGATTCACATGTCACAGAAGTACCTGCCAAAGCTGTCTCCTTTCTCTCATTGCTTTGAAACTACTTTGTTCATTTAACCTAGAGCAAGGCAAAAACCAAATGAAGATGGTCAAGAGTAAAAGCAGAATTGTTCAATGCAAATAATTCTTTATACGGGCAACGCTACACTTATTTCCTAGCTTGATTACTGCTGAAAATAAAGAAGCTGTTTAGAAAACATCATAATCTTAAGTTACTTTATCAAGTAATCTTTTAATAATTTGAAGTTATTCAGAAGTCTCACCTCATGGTAACTGTTTCTCTAAATGAAAATATGGATAAAGAGTTTAGCGTGTAGCACAGCCTCTCAGGCTCTCTTTATCTACTTAATTGCAAATTAACATTCACACTATTCTTGATCCCAGTCAGGAAAATGCAGCTGAGAGCTGGTTGCTCTCAGACGCACTCTGACCTTGATCACACATTCATAAGTAAAGAAGATCATTTCCTGTCAGATGTCTAGAAGAGCAGTTGCTCAAGAACCCTTAACTTCTATTAAGTCAAAAAAAAAAAAAAAAGTATCTTCCTGCCCTCTGAAGAAACTGAGCCCTTACAAATTTCAAAGGAGGCACTGCTGTACTGGCTGCCTAAACTCACTGTACACAGGCTACAAGCAGAAAGTCTGCAAAGAGGTTCAGCTGTATCTCTCCATCATCTGAAGTGTCTGGCAGCCTCTGGTTGTTACTTCTTCTCCACTATGATAAATGTTTGGTCTAACTATCACAGCTATTTAAAAATCTCCCTATTATTTCCCTACAAAAATATAAAGTTAGACGTTCTGTTTCATTTTTTATTTTCTAGACATGTACTTCACTCCAAGGATGTGTGACTTTCCACCTCTTTGAGAGACTCAGTTTTCATTATTTCAGGTTCCAGCAGTGCTGGAGATTTATTTTTTCCCATAGTCATAATTCCCCACTTGGAGCATTAAAGTATCAAGTACCTGTTGTCCCATTTGTCTGACAACAACTATGCTACAGCTGTTTTGACAAGATATTTCACCAAATGCAGAGCTATACTTCTGCACCAGTTGCAGTCTATGCTGAGCAACTACTTCAGGACCCTACCTCTGCCAAGCTGCGTGACCACGCATTGCTCGCACTCTGTGCTATTAAAGATCAAACTTCCATCAGAAGTTCCCAGCAAATCTGTTTCTAAACCCCATATTTTAGACACTGATTTATTACTAAAGGGTCTTTCTTTTGTCAAATACATTTTAGAATAGAAGTAATCCACAACGTGAAAACTAAGGTACAGCACTCTGTCCAGGAGAACTTCCTAGGGAGGCAGGGGGGAAAGGTGATATTTTGTGGGTAATTAGATATAGAGACCAACATAGGAGTAAATAATTGATTCCCAACAGAGCAGAGATTAACAGTGAGGTACCTCAAGTGTCCACAATAATACAATTAGTACATTAAACTTGTCCCAATGATCTAGAAAGAAAAAAAAAAAAGAAAGAATAATTTGCACTAGAGAATTAGAGCAAATTAAACCAGATATTGATAGCTGCAAGGAATAACGCGGACAGTTCCCACTTAAAGCCGTCAAGCCACCAAACTGGCTATCACTCACAGATTCAGTTCAACTTTTGCCCTACAAGCCACAGCACTGAAAGAAGAAACAAAATACTTGGATGGATAATTTTAAGAAGTGGAATTTCACTGCATAGCACTGACCTGTGACCACCATCTCAAACATACTATAGCAAAAAGGGGTTCAGGCAAATCAGGTATCTCATCCCTTCCACCGCCTCCGATTCAACATAAAAATATAAAATACTTCCATTTGGATTGCATAAACTAACTCCCATGTTTCACATATGAAACACATGGACAATAAGTGCTTGGTCACAGTAACAGCAATTTTCATTAGAAAATTCAGAGTTATACTTGAATCCAGAGTTTTAAAAAAAAAAAAAGTTTAGAAGCGACTGGAAACAGTGGATAAGACAACCAATAACTGAATCTGACAAGAAGCTTTCCCTATTTAACAGCCTGAAATATTGGCCCTGAAATCACTACTTTTCTTTTTGGCACTAGTCACCAGAAAAGTAAATGAGTCGTGACCCAGATTCTCAGCAATGACTGAGCCGCTCACTCCCTATTAAAATCATCAGGCACTCAGTGCCTGCACAGCCTGGGCCTGGGCACTCATTTATCTAAGCCATCTGATGGCCCTCCATCCCGCACAGCGCACACAGATGTACCACACTCCAGTTTTGCTGTCTCCGCGTGCAGGAAACAGAAAGCCAGTCCATCTGGGCTGGCAGATGACAGCTTTGGAGAGTCTCCATTTGAAGGAGAAGTGTGCAAACTTCGCGTAACAGCAGTATTTTCAACAGCAACATGGCAGAACTCCAGTCAAGGATGAGAGACCTAAAAGCAGAGATTTGGAAATCTCTCAAGCAATGCCTTAGAGGGCTCACTATCAGTGTGTGAGTGGAAAAATCTTTCAACCAGAAAGCACATCAGAAAAAAGTACATGAAAACCCCCACATCCCTTGAATGCACAGGCAAGTCATTCAAAGGAAGCATTTTAGTTTGAATCCATTTCAAACTAATGCTGTGTGCTCAGCTTCTCCCACTTTCTCTGCTCTCTTCTGCTGTATTGGCTTTACCTGAGTAATCACCCCAATTTATGCTAAGCACAGCCATTCTTCAAATAAGTCAGATAAGAGAGGAACTCTGTGCATACTCCGAGTTTCGCTATCAGCAAGAAACAGAAAGCATCACTTAAAAAAAAGACCGCCATTAAGTTCTCAAAGAAGACAAACCGAGCTACAATTCGGCACAAAGTTCTGCTTTTTGGAAAGGCTGGAAAGTGATGGAGCGCCTTCAGCAACTTTAAACCGGTCCGCACATTCTGCGAGGGAGAAGTAAGAACTGAAAGGAAGGAGCAAAGGCACAATCCCTGGCAGCATCTGCAGCCCAGACGTGGGGCTCTGTGCTAATACACAGGGCACACGAAAATCGGAGCCGACTGACAGCCCGCCCGTGTGCCGCCCGCCACGCCGAAAGGGCACTAAAAGGGGAGAGCGAGCGGCCGGGCTCAGCCGGGGGCCGGAGGAGATGTCCGTTGTCCCCCCCGGTACCCCGCGGCGGGTCTGTCTGCCGAGGGCGTCTAAAGCCGGGGCAGCCGCGCCCACGACCCACGCTCCGGGCAGAAAGGGCGCGGGCAGCCCTGCGAGGGGGGCACGGGCGTTTCCAGCGCTCCACGCCGGGCTCCGCAGCACCGGCGGCTCCCGGGCCCGCAGCCCCTCACCTCACCTCACCCCGCCGCCGCCCCCGGCCCAGCCCGGCCCGCCGCGCCCACCTGTACTGCCAGCCCTTGGCGCCGCGGCCGCCGCCGCCGCTCTTGCCGCCGCTCTGTCCCGCCGCCGGCGGCTGCTCCGGCTTGCCCTCGCCCTCCGGCCCCTTCATGGCCGCCGCGGGGTCCGCGCACTGCATGGCGTCGCGGCTCCCCACCCCCTCAGGGGCGCCCCCGGCCCAGGGCGGGCCGCCTGCCGGGGAGGGAGCCCGCCTCAGCGGCCCGCCGGCCCCGCTCAGGCCGCGCCGAGGCCCGGCCGCGCCCGCCCCATGCGGGCTGCGATGGCGGCGGCTGCCGGCACCCCCGCGCACCCGCTCGGCTGGGCTCGGCTCCCCGCACGGCCGCGGCGGAGCTGGGGAAACCCGCCCTCCCGCTCCCTCACCCCGCGGCCCGGCCCGGCCGCCCCTTCCGGGTCAGCGCCGCCGCCATCTTTAGTGCGGGCAGCAGTGCCCACGCTAGGCCGCTCTCTGCTACTACCGCACTTAAAGCAATAGCAGACCTTTAAAATAATTTTAAACTCATGGCTACAAGCATTCTCCTCCCAAAAAAGAGAGGAATAATAACAGGGAGGGATCCAAGCTGTGTTGCATACAGATTGTTACGAGCAGGGACATGAAAGCCCTTGGCTGGGATCTTGCTGAGTGTTGTCACACAGACCCGTAGAACAGGGCCAAATACAGCAGTTCGTTCACCAAGCAAAGCCACGGCACGTCCTAGCCTCGAGAGGAAATACATTTTTCCTCCTATTTTTCCTCCAATTACTGCATATGGGCAACAGCTAAGCAGGTTTTTTTCCTTCACAGAATGACAGCGGAGCTAACTGGGAGAGATTGGTTTGGCTGTGTGTAATCTTTCAGGCCAGGCATGGCTTTTGGACAACCAAAGCTTAATTGATCTGCGGCTGCGCTGTTATTTCTTAAAATCAGGGGCAGAGGATCCTTGTTCCGGCTTTAATCAATCGGCACATGAAGATGAGGAGGGCAGAATCAGACATGGCCGTGGTTAGCGAGGTTGCGGTTCTGCTCCACACCTCATCCAAACTCCCTCCTCCCCTCTCCAGCTCTTTTGTTATACACCTATAATATTGTAAACAACCATTATACAAAAGATGCTAAAAATTCCCTACATGAGAATCTACATAGAAGCAAAAATGTAAAGGAGAACATATTTCAGACAAATAGTTTATTTACCCAGAGCATCCCCCCCGCTAGCAGCTTGGTACCCCATGCAGGCTGCCCTGGCTTTCCCATCTCCTACCAGCATGTTCCCACTTCCCCAGTGACATTCAAAACATCTTTGCCTTTGGCCATCAAAAGAGGATAGAGTACACACGTGATCTCAGTTAACAGACCCCAGGCAAGGACTGCCTGTTGCACCTACACCTATCATCTCTCTTACAGAGACATGATATATTACCACTGCATGGGCATAAAATCCCTCACTTCTGCCATTTTAGAAGCATGCTCATCACTGCAGGGAAAAAAAGAGCTTTTTCAGCTGCATTTTTCTCCTGTGGAACCACAAGAGAACAGACCAGCAGAGTCACGTTGTCCATCGAAGAAAATTTTGGCCAGAATTGCACCCCTCTTGCCCTCCAAACATGTTAGTTCCTCCTCTGCCGATCACTTGACATTTTAATTGAAAATATAATATAACTGCATGGTATCGTAATGCATGCCAACACCACTGAAATCTTCCCCTGAAATTTTCCTGGGAAAATTTGAAGCAAAAGCAACTCGGGCAAGAATTCCACTTGTGTGTTTTATTTCCCCGCTGCTTGAGGACAACCAGTCCCAACAGAGACATAGCTTCACCGGTGCTAGACCTTTTGTAACCGTCACAGGTGGTCGGTAGGATGTTCCTCCACCTAGAACTTCTCCAGCACCCAAGACAGGCCAGCGATCCTTAGTGCATGTTTCTGCAGCCCCTCAGCATCTGGTCCCTGAGCACAGGGCGGTAAACTCAGATTTCCTTCCTCCACGCATTTGCTTTTTCCTCTTAAAAAAAGCTGTTGCACTTGCAGTACCAGAGGCTGTCGTAAGATGGCATTGACAAAATGCTTAATAGCATAGAAAGGCTAACAGCTTCACCACATTTGCTAAGGATGTACAATTCAAGCTGCCTTTTACCTTTAGTTTACTGTTGCTACTAGTTATAACTTGTGTTCAGGTTCACTGCTCTCAATCTCCTTCCCCGATTATAATTTAGCGGCTCAAAATGACCGAAATCCCACTCTGGCCCTTGCAAGTACGGCTGAGGGCGAGCGCTGAGGTCCCACAGCAGTGCCCTGCCTGCAGCCTGCCTGAGCCTTGCCACTTGCTGTGATTTCTAAGGTCCTGAGGAAGAAATGAGGAAGAGCTGCAGATCTGGAGGGGGAAAGTGTGAATCGGATAACATACGTTTATCAACATTTGTCAAATCATATCCTTGTAGGCCCAATTATGGCTACAAGCTGAAGTGGATCGTATTTTATTATAACTCATGTTAAAGCAAATTTGCCAAGTTTGCCATAATTTATCATTCTGTTAATTTTAGGAAACTGTCCAGGATCTTATCAAAACCATGTACCACTCTTGCTGATTTCTTCCAAAGCTTATTGTCTGGCTATACATGCTTAGCATCTCTTCAGATCAGTATCATTTCTTCAGAGCAGCAAGATCGATCCATGTTCGAAGAGTAAAGCTCTAAAATCCAGCATATTTTCCATCACCTGTGTGCTTAAAAAAATTATTATTTTTTTTTTAATAGAAATGATGATACAAGTTTTCTACTACTCCCTTGTCGGTCGGACAGGTTTTTTTTCCTCACCTAATAAGTATCTTTGGATGAGACCATAGTTTTAAACCTGTGTCTTCCTCTGGTAGCCGGTCCACAGAAGATAAGCAATTGCTGCTCCTCTCTGCTAAGGGAACTACATCCTCTACAGGCATGCGGAGGAATGACATCAATCCTGGGAAAGGAAAGCCAGAAGCGCAGCCTGCCTTGATTGCACAAGGAGTGCGACTTTTTGTAATCATTGCTGAACTGGGGGAGCTGCTGGCTAATGAGAAAATGACCAGAAAAGTAACGTTGCTGATAGCACTTCACATCTGCATTTGTTAATTGTACAATCAATGGTTCTTAGGCTTAGATTCTTTCTCAAGGCAACTGATACTTGTCTTTATTAATAGTCTGGGAAACATTTAAAGTTTTCTGGGCACTTCTAGATAATGAACATGTGTCATGGTTTAACCCCAGCCGGCAATTAAGCATCATGCAGCCGCTCGCTCACTCCCCCCACCCAGTGGGATGGGGGAGAGAATCAGGGAAAAAAAAAAAAACAACTCATGGGTTGAGATAAAGACAGTTTAATAGGACAGAAAGGAAGGAAAAATAATGATAATAGTAATAATAATATGACAATAATAATACTAAAAGAATTAGAATATACAAAACAAGTGATGCACAATGCAATTGCTCACCACTCACCAACCGATGCCCAGTTAGTTCCCGAGCAGCGATCCGCCCCTCGCGGCCAATTCCCCCCAGTTTATATACTGGGCATGACGTCATATGGTATGGAATATCCCTTTGGCCAGTTTGGGTCAGCTGTCCTGGCTGTGTCCCCTCCCAGCTTCTTGTGCCCCTCCAGCCTTCTTGCTTGCTGGGCATGAGAAGCTGAAAAATCCTTGACTTAGTATAAACACTACTTAGCAACAACTAAAAGCATCAGTGTGTTATCAACATTCTTCTCAAACTAAATCCAAAACATATCAGTATACCAGCTGCTATGAAGAAAATAACTCTATCCCAGCTGAAACCAGGACAACATGAAAGAACTTCCTATTCTTACTAAGAATAAAAGATAGCTGCCTACTAAAACTGTAGATGCAATGACACAAGAACAGGAAAGGAAATTTTGTTAAAAGAACAGCCTTTCTCCTTCAACATACCGAGTGCACGGCTGTGTTCTCCTGACCATATGTGAAAATGGCCAGTAAGGTCAGGTAAATGTAATACAAATTATTTCAGCCTCCAGAGGATTTTACACTGTAGCAATCATTTGACAGAACGCCTTGATTTTGGAGCTTTACAGATATCACTGAGTTACTGGGTCTGTGGCTTTGCCGTAACTTAACGTGCACATGAAACACTGCTCCGTTTGACATGCAGGATCTCTGGTGCTTGCTTTTAATGGTTATTCATCAGTCCTTCTGTAGTCCTAATGAGTCAAAACCTTTTTTCATTTTGGCTTTTCAGTCACTGTCAGTTGTCTCCTAATTTCCTTGCTCTTCTCTATCAATCCCTATGCATCGTATTCTGCTGTAATGCAGGTCCAGCTGAATGCACCAGACTCACCGACAGCAGCAGCTCACATATTGCCTACAAAGTTTCCCTCCCTGTCCACAACCCATTCGTATCCTTCACACTCACATTTGGCACCATTTCCAGTTGCACTCAGTGTGACTTTGCATTGAGTCATGCTCCAGGCTCCAGCATTATGTCACCGCAACATGATCCAGATGTAGAAATGTAAATTGGGGCAGGAGCAAAGGCTCGGTCTGGCTGGAAGCTGGGAGTGTAATCCCAGTAGCTTCCCCTCTGTGAGGCACCCTCTGAGGAAAGGACCTTGCCCTGGGAGCTCAGTGAAGATCAGGACTGAAGGACCTTGCATCTGCCTCCAGAGCAGCTTCTTTGGAGTTGCTGCCTGTGTACGGCTATTTTTCTTTAATGCTTCTGTGTGGAGAGGGGCTTGCCACAGCCTGGAGCTGTCATCCTCATCATGCAGCCACGGGGCTGCAAAAGTAGCAGAAGCGACGCTGCTCTGCAGTCATCGCACGAGAGTGAAGACCACGGCAGCCCCATCCCTCTCCACACCGGCATATTGCGATCAGCACGCTCATGTTGCCTTTTATCTTTTAGACTTCAACAGCCTACAGTTCTGCCCACCACCCAGCCGCACCACCTGGGAACGGTTAAAGCACTTACACCCCGTCTTGGCAGGGACTTCCAAGTCCCCGCACAGACTAAAGCTTGCCCTAGAGAGGCAGCTCAACCAGCAGCAGCAGGAGACAACCGTGTTATGACCAAAGTTCGAGACATTTCTGTAGCCACAGCACCGACGAGCACTTTGTCTCAATCCCTTTGCCTGCCCTTGCACAGCTGTCCAGCACGCATGGTTTTAATCTGGCAGTCTGTTGGAGCTGCTGCTGACAGCTGGATGTGCGTCCTGGGTCTTCCCCGAGCGCCAGCCCTCTGCTTGCTCAAGTCACACGGGGACGCCTCGCTGCCCTTTTCCCTCCAACTCGTGAGCAGGCGGAGAGCTCAGGGTATTGCCTCACCGCCCGCTGTGGCAGAGTGCAAGCTGTTCTAGCACAAAGGGCGATGGCTGGAGCCCATCCCCTCTGTCTGGTCCTTCTGTGCCATGAGAGGGCTCACCTCCTGCCTTGCCTCAACAGTCCCCAGGGGACTGCGCTCCCTGAGCTCAAGAGGATCTTTTCTGCTGCGTTGCTCGCCCCAACAGAGAGTGAAACAGAAACTTCCTCCACATAGCTCCCTACTCAAGCCCTTTGTGCGAGGAATTCAAAAACATGCGTTTGTCTGCTTAGGGCCTGACTACTTCTTCAATAAAGGTAGCCACATGTGAGTCCATCACTGAGGAGTCAGCCTGTAGCACTGTGGGACCACCCAACAGGTTCTCGGCATGGGGACAGCGAGCAGGTACCGAATGAGCTGGGCTGGGTCACCTCCCGAGCACACATGGACTTGCTGCAGGGAGAGAAGAGGAGGCGAAGGAAGGCGCATCCCTTACCACCAGCCTGGGTCCGGTGTGTGCTCAGCAGACACAAGGGGAGCACGTGCTGTGGCTGTGGCTGAGGGGCTTCCCAGCTTTTTCATCCGTCTCATGGCCATCTCCAGCCTTTCTCTAAAGACTTTTTCTGCCCTACCCTGTGGCACAACATGCCATTGCTGCCTTCAGCTGTTCTGCAGCTCACCGTTAGGACTCCTTTCCTCTACGATTCTCAATTTCCTGAAAAGCTAATGTGTTTTTACTAATGTCTCAACTAACCTTAAGAGCTGCTGAGTGAATTCAGTTCTTCAGTCACTAGCCCCTTCTCCTAGAAGCTTTTCTGTGCCACACTTTACTCCTACACACTTTTCCTGCATGGTTTCTATGGCAACATGAGTATGTCTCCATCTGCTGTAGATCCCCATTATCATGTTTAGCTGCTTGTTATCTCAGTCAAATGCCGTTTCCAGGTGTATCACGATAACAAGGTCAGTTTGGAAACGAAGCCAAAGCACTTGGTAATTTCTGTAGGCAAACCTGTCCTTCACAATTTGACTGCTATGTTTCTATATAAGCTCTGCTTGTGGGATACTGATACTGAGCTATTCTCATTACCAGATCTCCTGCTTGTATCTGCACACTCTAAGCAATTCTACATCCACTTCATAATTTACAAATGACATCCTTCCTTCTCGTTGCAGCTTGTACTGCCTACAGAGTAGGTATATGTGGATTCTTCAAAGTCTTTGTAGGTCTGTTGCCTGGGGTTTGACACCTGTTTTATAGAAAATTAACTCTAAGTTACTGGTACTGTTTTTCTTCCAGCAAATGCATTTTTCAGTTCTGCTATAGTCCTGTTGCTTCTCCTGAAAACCTTCTCCGTTGGATTACAGAAAGCCCTAAAGAGTACAGAGGGTTTACAGTTGGCCTCTCAGTCTGTTCTGCTTGAATTCCTTACATTACTTGGAATTACGTAGATTTCTATAGGGCTAAAATCCAATCGCATTTTCTGCTAAGTACCTTTTTGGAGAACTAATTTAAGTGTGGGAAAAAAGTTATTCCTATATAATCCGATCAGAACCTGCAGCAGAGAACTCAACTAAATAAAATGAGTGGAGTAAAAACTTCCCTGTTGATTTGTTTTCTAGATCCCACGAGTCAGTAAAAGCAGACTGCAAGAAGTCCATATGGAAGCTGTAAAGCTGTAAGTAATTTGGACTGTCAGCTCTTAGGGACACAAACTGACATTATTTATTCGTACCTAACGTCCTGGAAGAGCTGCTTTGAGATATTACACGCTACCTGAGTATAAATGGTTATTATTTACTACCTATAATTAAAAGTAATTAAGCATACAATAATTTAGTGTTTATAGATATACATTTAAAACCATGCAAATCTTCCATTCAGAATATAATTCAGGGAAAGCTTATGTGCAAAAATTTTCCAGTGGAAAATGAAGAGGCCCACAATATACGAGTAATTTTGATGCTAATGCCGTGCACCAACCCATCTAGCATAAGGTGAGGGTCAGGTGTGGTGCTTGCAGTTTGGGCAGAGTTGAAGTGGTAGGTTTTTCATGGTCTGCAGACCTCGGCCAGGGGAAGGTTTCTGTCGGCACTCACAACGGGTGGGCTCCTCTCGCACACCCAGGCTGAACTTGGAAACCCTTGTTCTAAACTCCAGACCTACCCCAACCTTAACTCTACCCTTCGCTCCATAGGTAAGAACACTAAATGTTTGAGTCCTGCTGACATCAGCCCACAAAGTTTCGCAAAAAAAGCTTGATTTTCAGCTCCTCTTTCCCTAAACTCTGAAGCCTGCATTCCTAGAGATGCCAAGGAGTGATGCTGTCTGGTCACCACCCCAGGGAGTGCAAAATTCATATTCTGCTTTGCTTCCAAGTAGTCACAAGACAGAAGAGGCTCCCTGAATCTTACTTCTCTCCAAAGAGATCAGACAAAATAAGGCAGAATATTACCCGTAGCTTCTGTATGGAAGAAAATGTAACCCCAGAGAGCAGAGGCAGCACACTTAATGGGCTAAAGGGCATGGATATGGAAATTACCGCATGCAACACAGCCACAAAACTCAAGAGCTCTTTACCCTTCACTTCTGAAGACTGAATAATCTCCATCACTGAAATCTATAGGCTTTTTAGAGCAAATGTTAACCATGAGTAACAAAAGACACAGAGGGAAGCAAAAAAATGGGTTAAAGTGCAAGCTAGGCATGTTATATGTAGACTAACCCAGTATCTTTCTTTGATAAGGTAATTGCATTTGTGGACAAAGGAAAACTAATAAATTTTATCAACCTGGACTTTGGTAAAGCATTTGATTTGGTATTACCTAGATAATTATTAGTTAAACTCAAGAAGATGAGGATTAACATAAATACTATAAAGTGCCGAAGGAATAGTATTGGGGTGAAAACTGCTGATGGGGCTGATAGCAAAATTATAGGACCGGAAGAATCGGTCTTACTGAATAATTTCATTAGTTAGCTTGGCAGAAAAAATGATGAGTAGGGTAATGAAATTTGCTAACAATAAAGTTGGGAGACATTTTCAATAGAGAGGAAATCCTACAGGAAGAATTATATGATTGTTGTGCCCTAGTAACAGACATGGGATGAAACGTAACAGTGTAAAATGCAGGGACATGCACTGAGAGATTGATAAAATTTCTGCTGTAAACTAAAATTTATCCACTTTGAATGACAGAAGAGTGCCCAAACATCACCAACCAGTGGCCAAGGAAGCAAAGCACGCAATGGCTATACCTATACCATAGGGCAGATCATACTGCCCTTTACCTTGCCCTCAGGTCCCTCTCTACAGAGCACCCGGCCCCACCTCTCCTCCCTGCCCATCCTCTGCCTGCCGCCTGCCGAGTTTGGCATTTCTCAGTCACATTTTTCGGGGTGTTCAAAGACCGCATTGTCACCATAGAAAGAGCCATACCTGGCTTAGAAAAAAATGCCTGTCGGCTGCCCTGGCTTTGCAGCACTGACAGTGAGGTTTTTCTGTTTGCAGCAGCTGCTAGGCAGAGGAAAACTGTTCGGCTGTGTAACCTCCGGCTGCTGACACGTGCATGACCCATTAGGTGCGGAAGATCAGGTGAGCTTGGGTGGGGGTGGCCTTGAGAGGGTTGTCTTTACCCTCCCTATTAAGTGGACTGAGCTTTTATGTCTGTTATGTACTAATGACTCACACTTGAGAGGTAGTGCTTTTGGGCTTATGTGAAAAACAAACATTCTGCCTTTGTGGGAAAGAACAGATCCTTCTCCTTGCCTGATAAAACAACAGTCGTCAGCATCCGCTGGTGTGTGCTATATGGCTCTGGGGCTCTGGAATCTGACAAAGGACCCATTTCTCAGGGCCATTCTGTGTCCCCACACAACACTGCCACTGAGACAGCCTTTACATCCGAACCTGCCGTGTAGAACTGCCTGCAGACCACCTGGAACAGTCCTTTGTGCGTGAACGCTCTCCTATCCATCTCCGTGGAGCAGTGACTGCACAAATCCAGAGGACAGTTCAGCAGCAGCATAAGTTATCTACTTCCACGGCCAATTAGTGTCACAGATGTACAAGCTAATGCGTGCACTCACAGTCCCAGGCTGCGTCCTCTGCTCTTCACAAGCGCTGCCGTATCCATCTGCCTGCTCACCCCCTGCCAATCTCACCCCTGCCAGCTTCTGTGCACAGACCAAATGGTCAGTGCAACCTGAACGTGGAGGGCGCATAAATCCATCAGTCCAGAGGCCACCAAACTGATACAGTTCCCCTTTGTAACTAAAAGCTTCCACTTTAATTTAGATGAAACCATTACAGTTTGCAATACTTATGTACTATATAGACTAGGGACATCTTCTGTTGCATGCATCAGTTGCAGAAGCCAGTGCTTCAGTGAGTGTGTCCTCCCCTTGGGGCCTGGGGACTTACCAGGACAGAAAAGCTTGCAACAAGCAGAGAAGTCTTGGGGGCTGAACAGAGCGAGAAGGATGATGGCTCCTCCTCACTTCCACAGTAGATCTTCAGGGGGGGGAATAAGTTAAAGGCAGAAGAGAGCTAAGAGGCACAGAGGAGCTGTACAGCCAGGGAGAGAGCAAATCGTGGTGAACAAGCAGGAGACTGGAGGAAATGCACCTGGAAACAGAGAAAGGCTCTTGTGCCTTGGCTGTGCTCAAACTGCGCGTGTGGGTAATGCCTCTTCTCACAGAGCTCCCCATCAGGCTTCACATGTGCCCAGGGTCCCAAGCTACACTTTCCTTTTCAGGAACCTGTCCTGGTCATTTTCTCAAGATATTATTTTGCAGGATTTTGCGCTAGTTTGTTTGTTATGTCCCCAAACACTCTCACCGCCATCGGGACGCACCAAATAGCTGAGCCGATGAAGCTGACAGCAGGCGAGCTGAACATATGTGTACCTCCAAAAACACCCACGGGCTTCTGAAACGCTTGGCAGCCAGCCTCCCTCTATGAATCACGGGGTCAGGCCTCCTCGTCACACGGAGCCAGAAGCCCACTGAGCCAAGCTCCGGTGCGAGGGCAGCAGATGTGGTCACTGCTGAGCCTACAGCCCCCCGGCGGGAAAGGGAGCCTGGGCACAGCAGGACGAGGAGAAGCAGGAGTGCAAGTGTAGGGAAGGTAGCAAATGCAGCTCTTTGGCTCCAAAACCAGAGAGAAGGCTGCTTTGAAGAGGCGACAGGGTGTAGTGGAGGGCTGAGAGGTAAAATGTGGTAATTTGCAGGGCGTCGTGCATGATCAGACCATGTAGGAGAAAAGGAACGACACTCCGTTTTGTCCTTCCTTGCAGATAACTTTTATTTGATGTCCCCCATTAAGAACTGTGATATAGTCCGTGATTTATCAGCCAAATTTGGCTCTGCAAATGCACTCATAACCTTCCCTGGTGTGCTCCTCATCTATCAGAAGAATGTAAGCCCTTATGCGTCTGCCTGGCAGGACAGGTCGAACCTCGAGATGTTTCTCACTGCTCCTAAGGACCCAGCTTGTATCCCTCCCAAACCCTGCAGAAACCCTCGGCGCTGCCGATGGGCAGCAAGGTCCCACACCACGAGCAGTGCCGGCCTCCCCCGCCTTCCCCACGCAGGCCCTCATCGCCGTGAATTTCGGAGAAAGCAACATTTTCCCCATTCCCCCTCCAGGTCACCGAATCCCCCCGGTCTCAGTCGACGCTCGCAGGGCGGCCCCTCGGGGCAAGGACCGACCCAGGCGGAACAAGCCCCCAGGGCTGCAGGCGGAGCCGGGGCGGGGGGAACCCGGCACTGCCCCCGGGGCCGCCGCCCGCTCACGCCCGTCCCTCCCGCAGGCGCCGGGGGCCGGGCCCGGAGGGGCGGTGCTGGCAGGCGGGCCGGGCCGGGCCGAGCCGAGCCGAGCCGAGCCGAGCCGGGTCGAGTCGAGTCGAGTCGAGCCGAGCCGAGCCGAGCCGAGCGGAGCCGAGCCGCGCCGCCCGCAGCAGCGCCGGGCGGGAGGGCAGCCCGCAGCATGTCGCCGCTCCGCGTCTGCATCGTCGGCTCGGGGAACTGGTGAGTGCCGCAGCGCGGGGGGGCACCCTCCGTCCCCCCCGCCTCTCCCCTGCCCTCCTCCCTTCCCCACTCTTCCCTTTTTTCCCGTTTCTTTCCTTTTTCCTCCCCTTTTCCCGTTCCTTCCTTGTTTTCTTCCTCCCCCCGCAGCGGGGCGGCACACCGGGACCACCGGGCCGGGCCGCGCCCCGGGCCGGCTCCCCCTCCGCAGCTGCCGGGGGCTTCGCAACAGGTCCGGCACGGGGAGCGGCGGGGGCCCGGGGGGAGCCGGGCGGGGCGGGCGGGCGGCGGAGGGTCTCCATGGTCCTGAAACCGCGGCCCCGGTCCCGATCTCGTCCTGCCTCAGCCTTGTGGGCTCCTCGGGCAGGGACCGTCGTCCCCGAGAGATGCGCCAGCCCGTGGGAACTGGAAAGACATGAGGCTCCTGCGTCGCTGAGGTGTATGAGGCATTTAAAGCCCGGTGACAGGACAGCGAGATTCCAGAGAGGACCAGAGCTGTGCCTCTGTAGTTGTGTGCGCCTGTGGTAGGGCCCAGGCAGTTCAGATTCAAGCGTTCAGTAGCGAGGAGAGCGGTGATGCTGTTTGTATTCCTTTGAAGGAACCGGGGCACAGGCTTCTTTTAAAGCCAGGACTTATTGGCACCTTTCACTTCCATCCTCCTCAGCATGTCATTTTGCATCTTGGTGCAGATGCAGCCTTGTACAAGCATTGCGTTCAGGTCCCCCATTTATCCTTATCCCCATTCATAAGAATATGTTTGCTACTGCTCAGTCCTTTCTAGCCTGGACAAAAGCACAGCTCTCCAGAGCTCCTTGGGTCTGGCAGACCCCACTGAAGTCAGTAAACCCTGTCCCACTGGACTTCGCATCTTACTTTTCTTGAGCACAAACAAACAGACCAACATGTATGTGCATGCGCTTGGGATTAGCAAACCCAGCCTCCAGGTAGTTCTGTGGGTTGTTTTTGTGTGAGGAGGGCAAGCTCCTTAAGGTTTTTAAAATATCTGACAGCTAAGTGGAAGCAAATGCCAAAAAAAATCAATAGGTGAGGGAGTGGTTGCTTGTGAGCTGCTGAGAACACAGCACAGTTAAAGCATGGCTCTTTGCCTTCCTGCCTTGCAAAACCAGTCCACTGCTTTCTGAGCCCCCACATGCATGCTCTTGCCGGATCACAGGCTCTTTGTGCATGACATCTCTCAGATAGAGCCTTTCACACGTAACTGCACAGCTAAGTCTTCTTTGGGAACTCATCGTCACGCATCTGGCTTTCTCTGGCCCTGACGGGCGCAGTCCTGCCCCGTCATTTCTGCACCAGCGTTTCCCTGACTGCCGCTTTCACCATGTCATTCCAGCGCTTGCACCCCTCCCCTGCCGCCCTCTTCTCCCTCACCTTAACCACAGGCATCCAAGCCTGTGCAGGCAGCTCGTTGTCACTTCCAAGCCCCTCAACAGCCATGGCTCCACGTCTGGGAGTCAGCTTTTACCTTTGGTCAGCCCGCAGTGACAGCCTTCATCATTCTCTTGCTGCGTCCTCAAGCAAGCACCTCCTGCCTTTCCCAGGCTGTCCCCTTGCCATAAGACATTCTCCAAAGCCACTTAGTTGTCTTCCTTCAGATCTGTACTTGAGAAAGTTCTCTTTTTTTCATATGTACCTACAAACTTGGAAAGAGTTATGCCACAGAGAGATACAGAGACTTCAGCTCATTCAGTACTATCTAATTACTTGCACTGCTTGTCTGCCTGGGCCCATCACTTGCTTCCTACCATATACATAGACTGTAAAATCTTTGGGGAGGAGATAAACATTGTGCTCTGATGTTTAAATCACATCTATTCATAGCCTCTGTGGCAGAACAGATTGTCTTAGTGCAACATAGAAATATAATGTTTGTCTTTGGCAAACATTTTTTTCTTATGTTCCTCCTGAATATTTGGGTGACAGTTCAGATCACTGCTCGTGAGTCTTTCCTGCAGCTCAGAAACATGGTTGACACATGACACAGCATGTTGCAACAGCTCGTGTCAGCTGCAGAAGTTCAGCAGGTCACAGGGACTTACTAAGTCAACACTGCCAGGAGACTCATGAGTGATGTGGTTAAGCGAAGTAAGTGCTGCACTGCATTTTACAGTTGCCAGCCAGGTGCAGGAGGGTTTGTGTTTACGTTAATCATGGTTCAGTTATCTGTTTTTAAAAATAGAGGTTTAATTCACTGCCTGGCCCTTCAGAATCCAAAAGGTCTCCCAATCTTCTTAGATTCATTTGGACTGCAGAGTCCTCAGCAAAGATCCAGCTTGAACCAAGTTCTTGTCTTCAACATGGACAGATGGCCAGGCTTTTTACGGAGGTGCGTGGAAGGAAAACAAGAGCCAGTGGTCATAAATTGAACCAGAGGAGGTTCTGACTCAATATATAAAGAGAGGAGAAAAAAAACCCCTATGAGAATAATAAAGCATTGGGACAGGTTGCCCAGAGAGGAGGTGGTCCTTGGAGAGTTTTCAGGATTCAACTGAACAAAGCCCTGAGCAACCCAGCTGAACTCAGTGTTGTTCCCACTTTGGAGACCTCTCATGGTCCCTTCCAACCTGAGCGATACCATAGTTTAAAAAATTTGGGGTGGTTGGCTAAGAAAGAGACTGGAGGAAGACATGATCATCTTCAAGCATCTAAAGGAGAAAAACAATATTCCACCCTTCTAGAATAGAAATGGGCTTAAACTGCAGGAAGAAAGACTTAGGTTAAACGTGAGGATGATCTTTCTAATGCTAAGGGTAGCAAAGTCCCGGGATGGGCTGGTTGGGGAAGGGAAGAGATCCACAACCGCTGAGGTCTTTAAGTCCTCCTTGGAAAAACTATTAGGAACGTCATAAGTATGTTTGACTGCCCTTTGTATAGGGAAGGGACTTCATGAGGTCCGTTAAGCTCTATTTTTCACCGGATCTGATGTGTGCCACAAACACTTTCATATTCACATATGTAAATAATGGGTCTTGTTTAAGTTAAGTTATTCTACATCAAAGCTGTCTCATTATACTGATAGAAAATCTCCAGATAAAAGCTTTCTTTTCCTTAGCAATATGTAAATCACTTCCAACATGTATTAACATAATTGGGGAAAAAAAACCTGACTGGCAGTTTTCACTTACTTTTAAAAATTATCTAAGTGGAGTTCTCTGCCTTCTATTAATCTTCACTAAATTGAATTTTGGAGAAAATAAAACCATGGCAAAGTCTTTATATGGGAGCGTCCTTGGTTTTGTTTGCATAAGCAGCCCTTTTCTGCCAAGCCTGTGTAGTCTACCGAACACCGCCTTCACAGACAAAGCAATTCTTCTTCCCAAGGCTGATGAGCGGTGACTGAATTTTAAATAGACTAAGTAAAACACGGCATCAAGGTTTGAACTGTTTGACCGTTTTGTGGTGAGGTATTTTCCCTGATGACTACTCAATGCCTTTTAAACATTAAACCCTTTCTCCCCCAAATCCTCATTCATCGAAAGAAACCAAACGAAAATACTGTCGTTTATGGAGCTACCTTTATGCCTGAGATACCTTCACCGATATCTTGTCAATAGGAAAATACTTGGGTGGCAGCATCCAAGCGTGGTGGTAATGACAGCTCTGCTAGAAGATCAGATTTATCTACTGAGAGTTGCGAGTCCCATTCAGAGTTTCAGAGGTTAGAGCTGGAGTCTGCATCTTTCAACAGAAAATCTTCTGGACTTCGTACATAGCTAGAAAAGTTATTTTTATGGATAGGCTTGAGGTCTAAGTTCATCCTATGACCTGGACGATGAACTTAGATCTCAAGTTTATCTGTAAAAAACCCCTTTTCTTATTAATACATGTCTTGTGTGGAGCCACAATTCATCCTCAGCTCAAGCCTTGACTGTGTTCTCTGTTGACAGGAGGGCAAGAGAACCAGAATATAAGTAATTTTATAAATCATATGAATGTACAATACAACTGCATGCCTTTCTTTCAAAAAAGCAGAACTCTTATGGTAAAGGTTCACCCCTAAAACATTTCCCTAAATATTTTAAAGGGCCAAAACCAGTCATCCCTTAAAAAAAAAAACAAACCACACCACCAAAAAAACCCAAACCAAACCAAAAAAAACAGCCAAAAAAAGCATTACAGCACCTCAGGATATAGCATATAGTCAACACTGAGCAAAGTGAAACCTGATCTCAGTAGGATTTATCATTAAAGATTAAGATGAAGCCCTTATTCTTTTATTACTTATTGAGCAATTCAGCCTTGTACAAACCTGTTACATCAAAAATATGGTTGAGCCAAGGAGAGCCAGTTACAACGTGGCTTCCCTTTGAACCATTGACAGCACAGACCTACCTGGACTTCGTCTTGGATATACTTGAGACCTTTATCAGTTCCAGAAAACATACCACAGCTAAATCCTGTTCATGCTCCACATTGCAGGTGTGTTACAAGTGGGTCAGAGGACAAGAGCATTGCAACTGGAGCTCCTCTTCCAGTTGTGTTAGTAAAATGGCCAGTACTTGAAAGATTAAAGTAGCATTAAAACGGAAAGCGGGAACAGAGGAGTAAAAATAATCACCTCTCCTCCTCATATAATTTAAAGAGCATTAAGCAATACTTCCAATATTTTCTGTGGGGTTTTTAATTCTCTCTTGCCAAGAAGATAAGTGAATGTTTGCAAGGCTGCAGTGGTGATGGGGAAATAAAATTATTGTCTGAACTGAGATTAAAAAAAGCTCAGCATGACTGAAGAAGAGTAAACTGGCCTCAGGCTGCAACTATTACAGATTGTGTTACAGTGATAATTAGAACAATAAATAAAGGGAAACCATCAGGTTGAAGATTTTTTATTCTTTTTTTAAGAGAAGAACAATTTCTGAGGATTTAGCTCTTACATAAAATCATTATTGCAACTGTTTGGTTATTGGTAGGAAAGTGGGATGCATCTATTTTAGCTGAGATGCACAAAGACTGTCACAGCAAGATCATTCAGCGCTGCTTTACCACCTAGATTATTTTACATTTATTGGTCTTCAGAAAAAAAGAATTATCCAAGGAGCAAGAGAGATTTTAATCCCAGATACTGTATTTTTAGTGCTGTTGATGGTACATCACACTCCCACTCTACAATCTTTGCTATGACTTCAGATCCCTTATTACAGTTATGTTTTCTCTGGTTCTACTTTCTGTGTTTTTAAACTGAGGTTTTTTTGATGGAGGGTAGTGGATAAAGCTTTCTGATAAATGTAGCAAGCACCTGAACAGCTTTATAGCACAGACCTTTCATGAGTTCTTATGTTTAAAGTAATTTGTGTTACCAATTCACAATAAAACTATGTTTCCTATTAGTTATTTCAATTTTTTTTCTTTTTAAAGGGGATCAGCCATAGCAAGAATCATTGGCAAAAATGTCCAGAAGTCCAACAGATTTGATCCTACTGTCAAGTTGTGGGTATTTGAAGAGATCATCAATGGAAGAAAACTCTCAGAAATAATCAACCAGGAACATGAAAATGTTAAATATCTGCCTGGATACAAGATACCCAAAAATGTGGTAAGTTGGGAAAAAAAAAAAATCACTGAAACATTTTTATTTTTTATAAGGGAGGCAACATCTGGCAAAATTAAAACTAGGATGTAATTCACTGCTTCATTCTGGTTTGCCACCTAACTCACTCCAATATTGACATATAACTTACTGGAAGACAACTCACTTCTGTGACTTCTGCTTGTCTCATATGTCACACGCAACTGCAAACACCCAGCTGTGTCGGGTGCTGGTAACACACCATCCTCCTCTCTGGCAGAAATCAGCATAACTCTAGAAATGGCAGGCAGAGATCTGTCTACACAGAGCTGAGATATTTCAAACCCACAGCATCTTCTGGGGAAAAAAGGGAAAGCTACTGCTCTCCCTTCTTCTAAAAAAGAAATCAACAGCACAGCCTAACAGCTGTGGCTTACAAGGAGATGAATAATGAGCTATTGGCTCATGGGTGATTTCAGGATAGCAACACACTGCTATAATTAATAATGCTGTAAATTCCACCAAAAATATAAGGTATTTAATTTTCAGGAACAGTTAAAATACCAAGTTATGCATCTCTACTTAAATTAACCAGCTTAGATAATTTACTGCTACTAAAGCAAGCAAGGTGAGGGGTTTTGGCAGTTCAAGATTTTGGCAAATGCCACTGTTTTGTGAATTAAAGAAAGTAGCGCCACGTTTCTACAACAGTTGCAGTTGTAAAAGGAAGTTAAGATGCTGCACGTGGTGGGTCTCCTTGCTTGGAGAGTGGTTATATTTAGTACTCCACTTAGTGCTGCGATTGCATATTTGCACTCCTGTGGTTTGAACTTGGCACACAGTTCTCCTGGGTTACAATTGACTTGTCACTGTTATTTTTACAACCCTCTAGCAGATCAACAGGCTTGTCATCATCACTTGAGATCAGCCTCATCCTGTCTGTAGCAAAGTCTGAGGCTTTACCAGCAGAAATCAGCTGGTTGCAGTAAAGCCTGGAGGGACTCTCACACCTTCATCTCCAACTGAGAAAAAAAAAACAAACCAAACTAATTTTCTCCTTGCATTGCTCTGCGACATTTTGGAGAGACAAGAGCACTGCCTGTACAGCGCTGCCAGCCTCTGCCCCGCTCCCGCTTTGCCATTTTCCCGGAGAGGCAGCCGTGCTGGCAGCAGTTCTGGTTCTCCCGCCGGGAATCCCGCTTGCTCTAAGGCGGTGTGCTCCAAGGCTGCGTCCAAGGGCGACGTTTGCTCTGAGTGTAAACTGCTTGTGATAGCAGGCTCAAATTCACCTGCCGTTGCCTCTGTAGCCTGGCTTGAATTGTTGTTCTGAGAAACACTAGCATTTGCAGGCAGATACAGCTTGCTAGTTATTAAGCACGTTGGGTAAATTTTTCTAACTATTGGTCAAGTTACTATATATTTAAAACAAACAACCCATCCCACCCCAAATATGATAATAATTTCTGCCTTTTGATATAGTTTATTCCTGAGTAGCTCTCAGCTGGTGACTTATGGAAACTAAAGACTGCCAGAAGAGGCTCTGTCTCACCACCCTGCTTTGTTCCCGTGCTCTCTGGTGCTACCACTCATTCCAGCAGAACCACATGGGGTTGCTCAGTATCTTCAGGAACCACCTGAAGAAGCTGAACCAGCAAAGGGCCTTCCCAGGATGGTGCAAGTTTAGAAAGTATATCGTTTTCCCCAGGTTATCCACACAGGGCTGGGATGGGAGGCAAGTTAAAAGCAAAATTATAAAAAATCCAAACCTAAAATAGTTAGGCTGCTTTGGATGTTTCAGAAGAGAGCTGCAGTTGCTCGCATGAAGAGCTAGCAGCTACACCACACCGCCAGTTCAAATTAAGGACATTTGCAATGTGTCTTCAATGGCTTTGGCACGTTGGTGTCTTGCAAGGTGTGAGGATTGCTACCTGGGGCTCATTTTGGTTGTCACTCTTGTCCCAGGTGGCTGTACCAGATGTGGTCGAAGCAACAAATGGGGCAGATATTTTAGTGTTTGTTCTGCCACATCAATTCATTGGACGAATCTGCGAGCAGATTGCAGGCCAGATAAAATCCGGGACATTTGGGATTTCCCTGATCAAGGTAAGTTGTCATCTCCACAAGACTCAATCTGTACAGAGTAAATAAACAGCTTCAACTTAAGGGTAGGAGCTCCAGCCCTCAGCTGCATGCTCTGCATAAACACGAGCATTTCTTTCTGCAAGAGTTAAAACTTACCCAGCCTCTGCAAGCCCTTTTGCTGCTCACGTGGCCGCGGAGAGGAAAGGATGGGGCAACCCAGCCGGGCTAAGAGCATCCGTCTTTGCCAGCCATCTTTAGCCTGGATCACTTCCCGCTTGGACCAGCATGGAGGTGAACATGGCAGAGGGAGGGCTGCATAAGCTGGTGCTGCTGCCAGAAAAAATACTCATCAGACTACAGCCTCAATTAACTCTTAACTGGAAAGAGCGCTGGGTCAAAGTGCCTCTTTCAAGTACATGCTAAAGCTGTTCTTGGCAGCATTAAAATGGCACAGTAACACTAATGATTTTGCAGAACTGAAGCAATTTCAATGTGGCATGAACTGAGGAATCTCTTTTTAAGGTTAGGGGTACCAGATTATCATAATCTTAAAAGGAATTAATATTTTAAGAGAATCTCAAACTAAAAGCCAGAAGCAAGGCATAGGAATATAGTCTACTGCTTCTTCTTTTGTTTCCATTACAGGAAATATCCAATTTAAAATTGTAATGAAAGAAACGTAATTCAAGTTTTCAGACTGCTATACCAGCTTTTTCCCCCTTTTTTTTTTTCCCCTATAGAAATTATCTCATAAGCAGCAGTACACAGAGGAGAGGAGGGTGGGAGAGGAAGGAAATTCCTGCAAATTTACTTCTTTCTTTAGCTTTAAAAAACCCCAAGAGAGTTCAGTATACTCCTTAATACTAATGAAGCACTCAGATTAATGCTTAGATCTTGCAAAAAAGCCACTGCTTGTAGGCTTAATTTAAAAGTCTGGTTCTGTACTACAGAAATTTAACAAAGGAAAAATACAGCGTCAAAGAAAGCCTCAGGACAGCAGCACTGGATGTGAGGCCTCTTGCAGGGTTACCTCGACTGTCGCTACCCTCTCCCTGAACTTGCCTTGAATTTGCAGCTATCAAAGTACAAACCCAGAGCATTTGTATTAATGGCTAATGCTAGTGAATATAAGACCCAAATCCTTCCAATTAAAACCAGAGAGCTGCAGGCAACAGGACACCTTCTGCTTTATCGGTGCTCTACTGCTGTCATTTTCCTATTCTAATAACTTGGCTTTGACGATTGTCTTTTATTCAGGGGATTGATGAGGGTCCTGACGGCCTGAAGCTCATATCTGACCTCATTCGAGAGAAACTGAAAATAGAAATCAGCGTGCTTATGGGGGCCAACATAGCCAAAGAAGTGGCTGATGAGAAGTTCTGCGAAACCACCATTGGTAACTATTGCAAAGGGCAAACTAGAGCCTCTAGCTGTGGTTTAACTTCGCCTGTGGCTGGGCAGCAGGATAACCTCTGGAGGAAGCAGGGGGATGCGACGGGTCCCGAGTGGTGCGGTGGGTGCGGTGCCTGCTGAGCTCATTCAGGGAGGCGGCGTGATTTCCAGGGAGGTTGGTGCTGGCAGGATCAGATCCGAACTGACAGTGGGTTTCAGTGCTGAGAGCTAATTTCATCCATTAAAAAATTACAGCTTAATCCTGTTCCTGTAGGGGCTGGCAAGAGCCACCTTTTATGTCTGTACAGCTCAATGCTGAGTACATCGGTGGTTGATACACTATACAGTCTAGATAGAGAAGTGTAATCAGAAGCTCCTATGTGCTCACGCTCCCCAAGGTGTATTTCTCCATCTTCAAATTTCTTTGTTTGGGGAAAAAAAAACCCCGAAACCCAAACAACAACAAAAAAACCAACCCCGTAACATTCTGTTCCTCCCTCTCACTCAGACTGCTTGCCAAGACGTAGCCTCAGATCCTCCCAGAACTGGGTCTGACCTGACTAGGAAAGTTCATCCAGTAGTTTTGAAAACCCATTGATTTTTAAAGTCAGCAGAAATTCAAGTTACATAGCTAGGGAAGACAGAAAAATAAATTATTGTTGCACTACTGTTCCTTTGCCTTGCAAATGTTACAGTAACAGTGAAAATCGTACCAGCTGGGCATTTGTTGCTGGCAGAGCAACTAGGCACAAATAGGACTAGACACAATTAGGAGAGTTGAGCAATATTTATTTTCTTGGGGGGAGTTTAACTTCTGCTGGCCCAGTTTTAAGCCATGCTGTGATGATGACTCTGCAGAGAGCTTTGCCCCTTGCTTTTGTCCTCATGGAAAGCCACACAGCCCAGAAACAGCCACCTCAAAGAGCCTGGGTATCCCCCAACATCAATTATTGCAAAGGACAAGAAGCAAACCCAAAGTTTCTCGTGAGATGGGGCAGAAACCCCACAGCTACCAGAGTGCTATTGCCCAGGCTCTTTAATACTCAAAAACACGATATGCCCAGAACCCCTCCAGGAGCAACAGCTGGAAAACGCTACAGCTGCTCACCGCTGAGCTCTCCCTGAAGGAAACCAAGCTGCCTCGTGTGAAAATGAAGTGAAACTCCATTCAAAAGTCTTTGCCCAGCTGGCCAAGGACTCTCTGGATAAAGGCAAACCTCATCCCCTTTACTGCTGAGGGCTCTCTACCCTTCCTCTCAGTACCTAGGGCCAGCACTGTAATGACGTGATGACCTCGGTAGAATTGGTAACAAAAATGTTCCAGTAGTGCCAACGTTCAACTTCATCATCTGTGGATCTCCCTGGGAACTAATTGGGCATTAATCATTTGCACCCCATAATAATACTTAGCAATTACACCAGTTTACATTTTCAAAGCAGCAATTACACCACTGTGCTGTACAAAGCAATTTATAATTATTCTCTTTTGCAGGGTTTGTGGTTATACAAGCTTTCTCAGGCAGAAAGCTGCGTTAGGGGCTATCTACTTTTAAGCTCTTTAAAGTGTTATTAAGCGATGCTTGGTGGATGCCCTGGCACTTGCATACATTTAACACTGGCTTCCAGCAGCAGGAACTGCTGTCACACAAATCTCTTGTTTAGCAACACCCAGTTAGGTTTTGTGGTCCAGTAAAGTAGTCCCTGGAACCTTATTTCAGGTTTCAGTTAATTGTGTGTACTCTGAAACATTGTGAAAATGCTCTAACTTTCATCCTTCCTTCCCACAGGGTGCAAAAATGAAAAACAAGGGGAGATCTTTAAAGAATTAATGCAGACGCCCAATTTCAGGATTACCGTGGTGCTTGACTCTGATACAGTGGAGATTTGTGGAGCCTTAAAAGTGAGTGGCTTCAAACCAAAATGTTTTTACTAGGGCCAAATTCTACCCTCACCTGAGTCTTCTATAAGCCACAGGGTCTAATATGAGTCCTGCCACCGTATGATGAGTGAGCACAGACAAGATGTTCATGTGCCAATTTTCCGATCTGTTAAAAGGGAAAAATTACTTTAAAATATAACTGCTGGCAAAGCATTTCAAAATAGTTGTATTTTTATCTTTATTTAACCAGAGCACCTCTGCTTCTGAGGGCAGAATTTAGTCCGCTGTATTTTCCTGTCTCTGTATTGTGCGCACATGGAACAAAGACTCTTACTACATACAGTAGCTCCCACTAATAACTTATTGCCACGGTTCACGTAGTAACCTGCTAGAAAGTTTGCATCAGAAGTGATGCTCTGTGTTGGCAGCACATCTGTGCGGTGTTCAGCAATGCCCTTGGTGAGATCCCAGACCGGATCAGAGCAATGCCAAAATCACCAAGTTTCCAATGAGAGGGCACTTGAGTGAGATTTGGAGTTTGCTTTTAAATGTGCCGAAAGCAACTCCAGCCTGTGATCCTTTGTACTTTTTTATACATTCCATCATTTGTACTTCAATAATTCACCTTTCCTTGGGAGAGGGGGGATTACTGGCTAGGAAAGAATTGGTCCTGTTTAACCTTACATACAAAAAGAAAAGTTTCTTTACGTACAAAACCAAGTAGCCCTAGATTTTGCTTTCGGCCACAAAGTGGAACTGGAAGCCGCCACAGAGGGGAAAGACGTTGTTTCTGCTTTGTGGGAAATCTTCGTTCTTCTTGAAATCATTGCTTTGGCATTACCTTTGCTTAAAAAAAAAAAAAAAAAATCTGCACTGGGGTGCATGCGTGTCTGGAGCAAACACTTCAACAGCAGTACTAGGTGACATACTACTCAAATACAGTGAACTACACTTCTTTAGGGGCTGGGAATTGGGAGGTGGGAAGGGAGGTGTGCAGGACAATGGTGAGGAGTTGTGAAGATGTTTAGGATCCTGAGAGATTTGTTTAGAGCTGTAGAAAAGGGCAATTCTACTGATCGTTTTTGCAGGGAAAACCAAAATTTGATCTACTGCAGCATCAGTACATAGAACCCATGTCTGTTTAAATTAGGGACCCGCAGAGAAAACCTGGAAAGGCATGACTCCATGTGGGATATTTGAAATAGTTAAACCAGAAAGGTCAGTGAGTCCCAACTTGGAACTAGTAGAAAAACAAAACATTAATTGCATACACGCTATGTGATTGCAATATTACTATATTAAACAAGCTGCTTTGATTTTTGCCCATGGGAATAACAGAGGATACTTTATAATAATCTTCTAGAAGCCCAGCTACTTTTGTTCAACGGTAATTTACCTTCTTCATAACATAAACTCATGGCCATTGGAAACTGAACCTTCTTCTGGTGAATGGGGTGAAGACAGATTTGTAGGATTTTCTTAAAGCTCAGTGCACGCTGATGAACCGCACGTCTTGCCTGACCATTTCCTTTCCTCCTCTATATTTTGCACTAAACTGTTTTTAGAACATCGTAGCAGTGGGAGCTGGGTTCTGCGATGGACTGGATTTCGGCGATAATACAAAGGCAGCAGTTATACGCTTGGGCCTTATGGAAATGGTGGCCTTTGCCAAGATGTTCTGCAGGGGACCGGTATCAATAGCCACTTTTCTGGAAAGCTGCGGGGTCGCTGATCTAATCACTACCTGCTACGGGGGACGCAACAGGAAAGTAGCAGAAGCCTTTGCTCGCACAGGAAAAGTAAGGAGGATTTTGAAATATTTTACATTAATGCATGAAGAAATCCTTCTGTGTTTTACAAAGGCATCATTAGCTGTGTACCTTCTTGATAACTGCTGGTATCACAGCAGTATCCCCTCTGATCCAAGTAATCAGTCTCCTCTCTTCTAGTCCATTGAGGAACTGGAAAATGAGATGCTGAACGGACAAAAGCTGCAAGGTCCTCAGACGTCAGCCGAAGTCTACAAGATACTGAAACAGAAAAATATGCTCGATAAGTAAGTGCTTTGATTTAAAAAAACAACTGAATCAACAACAAATTATGAGTGATTCATAACCTCCTTAACGGTACTTGTGTTTAATTATCTTGTTCATTTCTGCAACGACTGCTTCCTATATCTTGGGCCACCGTTAAGCTCAGCTAAGCCTGACTCCTCATTGCCATGGTCACTAGAATGGGATGAAGGCTAAACAGTGTTAGAAAAAACAAGCCATAGACATATAGGAAACCAAAAAAATAATAATCCAAAGAAGCTACTCAGACATCCCCGTCCCCCTAAACAAGATGGAAGGCCACACACAGAGTCAGCTTGCAAACATGATCTATGGGTCAAAGGGTTTCTTGTTCTCAGTATATCACCGTTACAGCTTGCAGCAATACTGCTCTCAGTGCAAGCATTAACTAGGTTCTCTCAGTATAAAATTCAGGAGCACACTCCCAATCAAAAATTTTTGTATGCATTGAATAGGTAATATGTGCTGATATCAATGCTTTAGTGCCACAAATAATGCTGAGATAAAAAGTACTTCTAATTGTTTGGGATGATGTAAGATTATTTATAACTTGAAACCTTTGTCTCAGCTTACACAATAGAAAAGCTAAACTTCCCTCCATCCCATTCCCTCTCGTACGTTAGCAGTACTGAGAGGTCAAACACCGCTAAATGAATACTTAAAAAAAAAACCCCAAACCCTATTAGAATTATAACGGACACAGAAGATTCGAGCAGCATTCTCTTTCAAAAATGAGAGACAAAAGAAAAGCTCATTTTGACAGGACATGAACTTTAAATCAAAACTTGATCTAATAAGTATCCTGTAATTGCACTTGGTTACACACTCAGCTCCAAGTCATTCAGTGGACTCATTTTTTACCACAGAATGGCTGGAGGAAAGAACCCTTTAAGCCAGGAAAAGAAAATCGTTAGACATTTTCGTTCTTTTTAGTCTTTTAGATAGCAGTAATGAATGCAAATAATACATGCATTTTGCACACAGGAGGAAAAAGAGCATATGCAATTCAAGATTTTTTGTAAATAAAAAATACTGGATAGGAATTTTGTCTCCAAAACAGCTCGTTTCTGCTGTCACCCCCAAGAATTGCCCCTAGCTCCTCTTAATTGCCCTATATAGTCTTCCAGTAAAGGCACCTCCAAGTTACAATTACATTGTAAAGAGAGAGGAAAATTTTCCACTTTCCTTTTAATGTAACCAAAAAAAGGAAAAAAGAGAAAGATTTTTTTTTTTCCCCATTATAAATGGAATGGAAATGTTTATATAAACTTTAAAAACTATTTTCATTGCTACACGGTTCTTTTAGGTTTCCATTATTTACAACCATCTACAAGATCTGCTACGAGGGTCGATCGATCCAGGATTTCATCACGTGCCTGCAGAACCACCCAGAGCACATTTAGAGGTCCCCTCTCCTCACCTGGTTGCATTCTCATCTTCCCAGGACTTCTGTCCGCTCCACGGCAAATAAAGTAGAGAAACAGGTTGTGTGACAACACTTGCTGTAAAAGCAACAAAGAATGTAATTCAGTATCCTCATTCTGGGGGTAAAAATTCTGCCTTTAATTTCAACATTATACCCAAGGAACAGGAAACGAATGTAAAATTTAACAGTATTTGATTTGAGTTAGTGATGCGGACATTCCCCTAGAATTACTTTCTTGTTGATTGAAAACAGTTCCCCTTGTAATTTCCATAACAAGAGCTCAATCTAGCTCACGTGAACCTCAACATCTTGCCTACTAATATTACTTACAGAACAGCACAAGATGCAGAAAAATTGAAGAACTCATCCAAACAGAAAAATTATAGTAAAAAAAAAAAAAAAAGGTCTGACAGCAATAAGGTGCAATCACATGGGCAAATGTTGGGTTTCCATAATTCCCCTCAAACATAAATAACATTTTGTATCTTGTGACATTTAGTACTTCCTTGATTTAGTTTCCCAGTCTAAGCCTTTTTGGAAAAATAAGTGTTGTTACTAGTGCTCAGACACACACGAACGTTCAGCAGATGTACAAATAAAACAGTTTAAGGGGTGGGGGAAGGAGAAAGAAGGGGTTTGGGGAGGGGGGGTTGTTTGTTTCAAATTCAGGACACTAGGAATCCTCAGTAGTAGTCTGACCTTCGTTAAACTTACTGTATTCCGTTGAAATACAGAAAAAAAATTTGGAATAACCAAATACGTTTATGTTAGCGCCAGGATTTCTCAGCAAGTCATAGTCATTAATTGGTACTAGCTGAGGGGAGAACCGGAGGTTGACAAGGAGGATGTATGCACCACTCAGCTTGCAGCTTGTGCAATGCTGTTATTTTGAGGACGTAACAAGGAACAGTGAAAAACCCTCTGTGATACTTGACTTTTTATACATGCATGAAAATGACCGCTACAGACGCACAGAAATCCTGTAAAGTTGCATTTGAAACCGGGCTGCATTTTAACTCCACCGGCAAACTCCACTGGACTGACACCAGTGCAGCTCCCCGCATCTTTCCAGACTGCAGACTAACGCCCTGATCCAGCTATAGCTTCAGCAACACATCCTACACTCCGGAAGAGAGATCTCTCTATCTGCTTCTGAATTTTAAACACAAACTGGTTCATATACCAGTTATTTTTTTTTATTATTATTTTGCTACCAATGGCGTTTATTTTAGAAACATGAAAGTTTTTAAACCTTCTAGCTGTACTTGGGTAACTTTACATACCTGATGTTTTTCAGAGTTAAAGCCATCTATGAAATGAACAGTGGCACATTTTATAAGCTTTAATACCCTTTTGAAAGACTCCTATTTTAAGACAAGACAAACAAAAAGGAAGAGTAACCTACTTCTGCTGTGCTTTATCCGATTTTCCAAAATAGCAGAGAGGAAGGCAAGTGGTTTTTTTTAATCTCTCTATGTATTCGCTGACATAGTGCTTAGGGGGGGGGGGGCGGAAAAAAAAAAAGCTAGATTATAAAATCATCTCCACTCTGCATTTTAGAGGAAAGTTGTTATGTCTTTCACATTTATCAGAGTAATATATATATATATATTAAAAAGTGTCTTGTGATTTTAAGTATATTGTAAAAATGTCAGTCTCACAGCTAGCAAAGCTGGCCCGGGTACCAGAAACAGTGGCTGCAGCATCCCTGCTCCCCGCTGAACAGCAGCGAAGGCAGCTCACCTCCTCCAGCTCCGAGTCGGGTCACAGCCAACGGCTGGGGGCTCCGCAGGGCAACGCCACCATTCCTTCCGCTGAAACGGGAATCGCGTGGCCACATCCTTTACACAAAACAGGGAATTATGATCTTCCTTTTCAAGTGGGAAAAGACTTAAATATTGCGTAATTTTTAGGTATCAAATACATGAGGGTGGGATAGAAAATTCAGGAACCTCCTTACTTCACCGGCAGGCTGAACTTCTAATAAGTCATGTATGAGCTAATAATAATAGAGAACATTTTACATGCAAAGTGTATCAAATAACAGTTTAATAAAGTGATCAATTTGCAGACTTGATGTAATTTCATTTTTCAAAATTCTCACAAAATAAATGACTGTTGTAATGGTGGTCCTTTATTGTGCTTATTCTTGCAGTTAGTTATCAGCTCTCAAAGAAAAGGACAAGAAGAGTCAATTTTCTACAGACATTTTATTGAGGAACAATTTTTTCTTCTTTTGTATTACATACTTTTTTTTTTTTTTTACACAGTAAAATAAGGAAATTTTTACTCCATAAATAAAAAAAATTAGCCCTTATATCTCAATCCAGTTAAAATCTATGTAAAATAGCTTGTTCTATATTTACAGTCTGTACCAAAATAGGAAACACATGTTCAAGGTCAGCCACTTCTCTCAAAACAGTTGTTTCATCTCCAAGGTAAGCTTCACATTAAAAAGGCAACATTTGCACTTTGGAGGTCTGGTAGGGTAAGATCACATGATTTAACATACACATAGACCCAAATCCTGAAGAGCAATACGTTCGGCCAAGCAAAAGCTGCTTGTTAGATCTTGCAGGGGAAAGACCTTGACCTGCTCAGCTGGCTGAAAGTCACTCCTAGGAAACGCAGGGAAGGAAGGACACACGCCTCCCTCTCTACCGAAATATATTCAAGCAGGAAGATTTGCAGGACAGGAAGATTTAAAAACAACTGGCCCTTGTAAGGGAGTGTGGATACGTCTGGTCTTAAGTGACATCAGTCTTCCTAATTTACTAGTGCTCAGCAGAAAGAATGAGCTGCATTGGACTGACAGTCAATTAATGGGGCTCAAAATTCTCTTTCGGTAATTAACTTACAGCCAAGGCCGTGACAGTCTCCCAAGACCGCAACTCTTTTCAAGAGGAATGAATTGCCTGCTTTTCAATGTAATTTTACTTGCTGCGTGCTCCAGCCAAAAGCTATCCTTCCTCCTTGTAATTCTTTGAAACGCTAGAAAAATGTGTTCCTAAAGCATGACTTGCCTCGACTTCTAATTGAAATGCTACAGATTTGAACTACTGGGGTAAAAAAAGACTGCAAGACTAATTTACTTCCATAAGCAAACATGGAATGTTTTTAAAAAACCTAAAACTGTGGACATTATATACTGAAAATGTTTCTGCTACAGACAAGCTGACTCATTTATCTCTTAGCACTGTTTCCAGGGCTCCTGCTGCCCTATCTGCTCTGCTGAAAACCCAAAGGCTTATTTGGGCTATATTTCAAAGCTTTCACATGTAAGAGATGCAATAGGATGGCCTTGCCACAATACCGTCAGGACACCTAAAGCAGCTGCCTGCAAACTTTGTATTTATTTAAAACCAATACCGACGTTTATGGGGGAAACTACACTTAAGGCTACATAACGATTGGTTTAAGCTACAATTTTAGCTGTGTTCTACACTAAAAAATGGCTTATGCTTCCCACAGTATTAATTTTGCTCTTAAAAACCTGAGATATGTTTTTACTTAATTCATCTTAAGATTTGGAAGTTCACAGCAGGCTAGAAGCTTAACTCAAACAGAACTGAGGTAGTCAGTTTTACTCAAATACTCTTTTTGACAGTCACCAATTCATTCTCACTTTAAATTGAACTTGACACATTTCTTGGCAGTTCCAACACGGCTACAGCTGCTGACGCACTGACAGGATATAATATGTTGGATTTTGCCCGCTCAAGTACCTTCCCCCCGCCCCGACTCCCCAAAGTCACGTCCAGTTCTGCAATTCACAGCCAGCTGAAGGGCTGCACGTCAAAGAAATTACGACTGAAATCTCAGATTATTAAGGCAGTAATAGTTTTACTTCACTGGATTCACTGATGCAGCTACTCAGCAGGTACTGGTGAATCTGACCACAAGAGCTCTGACAGGCAGATAGATTTTTCCCTGTAGGTACAATCCACTACAGCCTCTTTCTTTAATTAATGCATACAATTCAGAAGTAGGTAAGCATCGACTTTTTAAGCCACCTTTCAGTTAATTCTCAGGAAGAGAAAATAAAAGAAGAAAAGCCCTCAAGAGAAACAACTGTGTAGAAGATAAAAATATTCACTTAAATATGACAAATTTCACACTTAACACAGACAGGAGACTAGCATATCAAATACCGAGCACAATAAATTAACACCAGTAAAAAAGTTTAACAGTTATAAAGTTAACCAGAAAGTTCAGACAGTGCAAATATTTCACAGTAAGAAAAAATAACCAATAATTTCTTTTCAAGTATCAAAAGCACTGTTGTTGAGTGATACCATTTAAACTGTATTATTGCACAACAGACAAAAAATACAATATCAACCTCTGGGACCTAAGATGTATTCTCAAACCTTTACGTTTTCAAGGAATCAATTTACACTGACTGTTGATTGTGCATATATTAAAATAATCAGTATTCACTTATTAATCTGAGTGTTTCTTAATTCAAACTTGTACACATTTAAAGCATTTGATTCCTAATTTGTATTGCTTCTCAGAAACACCTATTTAAGGCTAGCCTAGGCCTTGTATAATTCAAAGCAAACTTAACCTGCAGTTAAGAAGGGGAACTAGCCCAGTGCAAGGTACTCTCTCAACTGTGATGCCTTCAGACCGTTTTAGGTTGCAGCTTACTCACCTCAGCAGTGTCCTAAGAGTTTCTTTAAATAAAAAAAAACCAAACAAGTCCAGTAGGCACAAAGATTTTCTTACAATTACAATGGAAGTCCTATTATTGAACGAGTTTAATTGTAGCTAGATAAATTTTACTCCATACCCTTTCCATCCCCCTACCTTTAATTTTAGAAAGGGATCTAGTCACTGACAATTCTAACATCACAGAACATTTAACAAGCAGAGTAACATCATCTTTCTCCCTATATTTGCATTTTTTAGTGCACTGGGCATGTCTGCTCCCTCAAGTCTAACACTTTTCCAAGAATGAAAACTATCCTAACAGGACAGACAACGGATTGGACCACATAAGAGTTTCTTTTACTCCAAACAGGATTATTTGTAACACATTGTAGAGTCAGAAACAAATAAAAACATTCTTACAAGTGTCCTATAGAGCAGCTGTCCTTAGGGAGACAGGTTTTGCTCATTTCCTTCCTCTTACATATTTTGTCCATCAAGTGATTAATTTTGTAGCAAGGTGTGCCCTCATGTGGTTCAAAATGTCTGATTCTCTAACTTACTACAAATACTCAAATAATCCATAGTATTTGGATTATCAACTATATGTCCAAGAAAAAGGGGGGGGAGGGAAGACAGATTAGACTTTTCTTAACACATTCAATATAGTTTTTGGTCTAGAGAAGTCAATATGGTCCTGTAACATTATAGCTGCCATCGCTACTGGTTTGCCCTTCAACAAAAAGTGACAACAGCTGCATTTATGTTCATACTATTCAAAAAATAATAATGCCATTATTTAAGAAACAAACCAACAAAATTAAAAATAATCAGAAAACCTATCCCAATTTTACAGACTGAGGTCAGTACTGAAATGCAAATTACTCTGAGAGTATTCAAACATTTGATGTATTAATTTTCACAGTAGAACTGGCACATGCTAAATGAGAATGGGATTTCTAGACAGTTGTCTTGGTTACCAGTCTGAAATTCCACTTTGTGCACATAGGAAGGTTTAAGCAAACCCCAAGCATTAGCTGCTTTACCGCAAACTAGTATGAATTCTGAGAAGCCTCAAAGCTGCAGAATCCAGTTGTGGAGACAATTTCCAACCACTGGTCTATCCCATTAAATTATTTCTTCCCCTCATAAATTGCAAGAATTGATAAAACAAACAAACAAACAAATTCCCACAGCTGTTTAGGCCTGGGTTATTAGCAGTGATGACAACTGATTTTTACATGGCTTTTGACTAAACCACTGAGGTATATTTCCAGTTTGAGGATGCTTTGCTACCAGTCACACAGAGGACATAACAAAAAAACAACCCTCAGTTCTATTACAGAAGAGTTCTCACTTCAAATCTTGACCGAGTTGCCAGGTAGTTTAACACAGTTGGCATAGTGGATCTTGTTACTGCGTCAAAAAAAGCAAAGGTTGCAATTCAGGAAAATACTGGCACTTATTGAGATGACAAGGTAAGTTTTCCTCCTCTCAAACTGCTTTTGTCAGTACCTCCCTGACTACTGTCTGCACCGATACTTGCCAGGAGAGATGAGGTTCAGCAGAAGACAGCTGCCTGCAGAGACAAAAAACTCAGTGCTCCACAATAGGAGTGCAACATGATGGTATATCATCTTGGAACATCTTCTTGCCTTGTGCTTAACTTTATGTGCAGAGAAATAATCCTGTTAACAGGGGAATTAAGTTAGCCATCAATAGCCAAAGGGTTACAACCAGGCTAGACGAGCAGGAGCATAAGTCTAAAATAAAAAACAAAACACCATAAAGCTTATAAATTTTATATTTAATGAGAAGATAAAATAACAAATAGAACACTAAAAAACACCAAAAAGCAAAAACATATTTGCAGTAATCTGCACTGATTTATTCTAGCTTTCAAGGCTAGGAATTCAAACCGACCAAATAACATGATTATTCCCTTTATAAATAAATAATTTTCTGCATTCCTTCACTAATAGCAATTAGGAGAACAAACGAGAAAAATTTACTGGTTTTGCAAGAAAAGAACAGGAAGTTTCCCATGGCATGACTGGGGAGAAGCTGCATTTCAAAACCAAAGACTCTCAAAAGACTGTTTTATGACTACTTTTGATCTGTACAGCTGTAAGTCATATAAAAACCCAAGCCACAAAACACAAAAATGAAGAAGAAGAAAAATGAAGGGGGGAAAGAAAAAAAAAGGGAGAGGGAAAACTCAATACATGAATCAGGGAGTTTGTCCGTATGGTAGGTAATCACACAGCCATGAGACTTAAGAAAACCACGGACACAAATGTAAACTTGCACAGATAAAAACCTTTTTTTATATATATACACACAGACACACACACACGTGTGTGTGTGTCTGTGTCTGTGTGTATGTGAAACACCAAGCATGAATTCAAATAGATGCTAGAAGATGTGAGTCTCCAAGGTTACAGCTTTCTCATTCTAAAATCTAAACTACAGGAGTCATTCCACCAAACACCGAAATGTTGCCATCTCTGAGACAAAACAAAACTATTTGAAATGCTACACACAAACCCAAGTGCACCACTTTGAAAAGAGAACTGAGTGTGCAGGTAAACTAAACAGGTTTATTTTTTCCATGAAAACTGCAGTAGAGACAGCACATCCAACAATTAAAGAATTGGTTAAAGGCTTAAAAATAAGCCACTAGTATGATCTCTTTCATCAATTGGCTTTTTAGAAAGCCATCTGTTCTTGACAAAACGTTAACTGGTAGTCAGTGAAGCAAGCTTTCCTCCTCCCTCAAAAAGCAAACTGACACCTATCTTTCATGTTCTGGATTACAGCATTAACATTGTCAATGGGAAGTTATACAAGTGAGAATTCCCTTTCCACCAAGGTGATCATTTTGAAGGTTATAATAGTGATACGGCCTTCAAAACACAGATCAGATTTTCTAGCTTTAGCCTAGCAACTTACCAGATTTCTGGGACGATTACCAGAAGGAAACATGACATGAAGTAGTTATGTTTCAGACACATTTCTCCTATGTTAGCCACTGTCCTGCACAGCAAAAAGCTGGGCACCTTTGCCATCTTCCTTTAACTTCTACGCCTAGGATCTTAGAATAGCCAGGCCATGGCTCTCCTTTCCTGTTCCCTGACAGTCAGAGGTGACACAAACCTTTATAGTTCAGACATTTAATATTAAGTTTCACTTCAGCAAATAAGGCAACCTACCGATTGGTGCAGCTCTTGTTAAGTTAGAAGCTGGAGGATCCCGCTCTGGGGGACAGGAGTCACAGAAGTCCGAACAGGCCGGGCAAATCAGATTCCCAACATGTATCCAGCCATTCATCTGAATGCTCACGGTTAATACCTGACCTGAGCGGCTACACAAGTACGCAGTGTCCTTGACCCAAACATGCAGCCCTTGTGGAGAACAAGAAACCTTAAAATAAAAGAATAAAAGTCAAGCCTGTATTCTGATTTATCAGAAATATGTTTTGGGGTTTGGAGGCTCTTTCAATAAGTAAATACTATGTTCAGTAAACACCTGGTATTAGAGCATACATTAACTGCAAGTATTTTAATGCACTCAGAGCAACGATTTGGTTCAAGAATGTTTTAAAGCACTGACTGTACTCTTTTCGTGCAATTATGCAGATCATCAACTGAGTAAAATTCAGCTTCTGCTAATGACTACTTTTTTAGAGTTGTGCTGTTGTTGAAAGCGACACCTTTAGTGAGATAGTCCTGAAGAGAAGGAGGATAATGAAAAATAAGTGACATGTCCACAGTGCTTTCCACCTTTGAAAAATCAGAGTGACTAATTAACATTAAGCTTCAACAACAGAAGATTCCAGTATAAGTATTCCTACTTAGCTGTGGAGAGAGTGTCACAGGGGTAAGACAGATGAAGTCCCTAGCAAGACTGGAAGTAACATACAAGCCATCCCAGTGGTCACATGCTTAACTTGATGTGTGATCTAAACCACAGGCTCACGGTTGGAAGATATTTATTTTCAAAGCATGCCATATAATCTAGTGATTTAAGGCAGAGAAGATCATGTACAGTGTCCAGGTGCAAAGTTCTAACAGTCATAGCCTACATTTTATGCCTGACTTTTCCCTTTAGTGTTATTTTAAAAAAATAAAGATAAAACCCCAACACATACTTACTTGATAACATCCACTACCCCAGTCAGGGTAACTGAGTTTCCTCCTGCACTGTTCCATGACAAAAGCAGATTTCTGAATAAGACATACAGAGTTTGGTCCATATTTCTCTGCGCCATAGTTTTTGGTGGGATCTAAGGTAGAAAGAAGATACTGAATTGCAACTTACTAGGGGAACAGAAAGTCCACGTCAACTTAATATGCTATAATTAGTCAATGTCCCCACACAATTCAAGGTTTACTTTTGGAATCTTTCAGACTGTTAATCATTATCACTTTGGGAATTATACTGTCTTGAATATAAAGTGGGAAGAAACCCAGGATTCAAAAGGGGGGGGGGGGGGGGGGGAAGGCAAGCACTTTCCATCAGAACTATGTGGATATGTTTGCCCCCAGGGAGTGCCGGCTCTGGTTGCTGGCTTGAGAGCAGAGGGTGTTTATTTGTTTGGTTTTGAGACAACTGCACAGACAGGTAATATCCTACAGCATTCTGGAGCTCCGCAATATTGAACACTCACGCACTACCCTAGGAGACAAGCCCATGTTCTGCTAATTCGCAGAGGTCCTTGCCTTGAACAAAAAACCCATAAAGGTGGAAAGCGGAAATATTTTTCAGAGACTCAAAAAAACCACCAACCAACCCAGCCCCACCCTTCATCTTATATTCGGATCATTTGGGGTTAATTTCTGTTCAGCTCTTATGCAATTCTTGTATTAGATGAGAGTGTTTGCTTCCTAGGTGTACAAGGTAGTTGTGCTGTGCTTCTCACCCCAGCACAGCTTTTACACAGCTCGTAGTATAAAACTGATTTCACATCCAATTAGTTTGGATATATAGCAAGTCCATTTGAGATTAACAAATGTAGTCTCTTAAATACCATACTGAAGTCCTGAAAACCGACCTGGTTGGTTTTCAATTATTCTACAGTCTGAGCTGCGTTGAAATTCACCACTTAAATGCCAGCTGAATTCTTGACTAAAGGGACAATAGTCAGCAATTTCTACTGAGCCACCATAATAAGGCAATTCTTCTGCTGGTACTCCATTAAGATTGTCAAAATACTGCAAAACAAAATAGGTAGTGAAGCAGTTTGCGCAAAGACAAGTGTACAACTGGAACCAATCACTACAGCTGTAAGAACATCAGCTATTGCTACTCAGGAATGCTATTAACAGTAGCTTACAATACCCATGAACCAGATGAGCCAGAAGCATTTAAGAATACTTAAATAATGCAGACAGATTCACGTTTGGATGTATCGCTCTCCACCCCTTCCCCTGCCTGCCTTTGCAATCATAGCATTCTCTGGGACGAAACAGAACAAAATTCTCAGCGTGCAGTGACACAGGGCAGCAGACTGGGTGAAGAAACACCTCACACAAAGCATTCTAGGGGACTTCTGTTATACAGCAACATTTCCATCTGATATTTGGCTAGATGGCCAAGCAACATCCTTACTGTTTTATTAAGATCACAAGGCTTTTTTTCAGCCTCCAGACTTATAATAAACTAAGCAGACATTTTTCACAGTATCTACTCTCATCTACTAGTTCAGAAGAAAAAAAATGAAACAAATACAATCAACCACCTGCAAAGCACAAGAATGAAAACACTTAGTTATTTGGCAAAGTAAGATCCATTATACCTGATATTCCTGAGGTAACTGCTTTGGAAACTTCTGCAAGTTGCACACTGCTACTGCTCTTTGGTCCTGCCTGCAGGTTAACTGCAAAGGATTACTCCTCAAAGTGTCGCAGTATGGACTGATTAATTGCCTCCTCAAAAAAAAAAAAAAGAAAAAAAAAAAGAATAAAGATCACATTAGATCACTAACTGCTTTTCATAATTTAACTAAGCAGTCTGTCAAGACTGCCTGTTCCCACTCTCCCCCACACTCGGTCAATCACACAAAGAAGCACCAACTTCTTCTCTAGAGGCTAATTATTGTTATTTGTCTGGTTATGACCTTTCTAATTTAAAGAATATCAAGCCAGCAAACAAAGTTACAATGCACTCACCTATTTAGTTTTAATGACAATGCTTTGTAAACGTCAAAGAAAAAAAAACATACAAGCAAAACAGGCCCACTATGCAGCTGTGTCCTAGAAATTTATGAGTATTTTAACGAACAAACAAGGAAGGCTTTGTTCTGAAGATGCTCATCATCCCCTTCTGTTGCTTTAAGTACAATCCAGTAATGCAAAATGACACAGACTGCATTTCCAATTAAAAGGGACAAAATAAGAAAGCAAACACTTTTAGATTAAGTCCCTCCCCTCCTCTCTAAAGCATAGCCGTCTTATAGTGTAAATGCATTCTACACCCTAAGGTGTTTGGCTCTGTATTTATTGGGTGGGATGCTTCTGCTCTTAATACATTTGGCGTGCTCCTTCCTGGGTGCATTCTGAAGGTACTTAGGACAGCATCCCTTGTTAATCTGTATCTACCTCTACTTCTTTTTACTGAGTTGCATTTGAAGGACAAACGTAAGCAAGCATCAGAGTTTCCTCTTTATTTTTTTTTTTAAAAAGACTGTATTCTTACTTTTGTCTCTTTTGGTCGATCCAGAATTTACAGCTTTTCATTACAAAGTCACAGCCTTTATTGCGTCCCCAATCTAATTTCTCTGCCATGCTGTAATTTGCTTTATACCAGCTGTAAAGGTATTTTGAAATGAGAATATAGTTACTTCACAAATTAGTGTTCTGATTAATAAAACAGCAGTTCAAAGAACTTCATACTATGCCTTAAGGTCTTCAAATGAAGAAAAAGGGAAACTGCATCCCTTTCTGCCTATAACAAAATATATTACAATTGCACTATTTTTCAAGTCATAATGAACTGAAAGAAAATTTTATTGCTTATTTGTTCAACAGCAATGCACCTTGATCTGCAAAGGAACAATGCATACAGAAAGATGAAATTTTATAAAATTTATGCTTTCTATCTGCAAGAAGAGCGGAAAAAATAGTCAATATGTACTGCATGCAGCTGAGAGAAGACTATTAAGAAAAAAGTAAACAGACACTACAAACAGTACTATGCATTGCAATGCATGTTTTTTTTAAGGCTAGATTAAGAATGGATGGGTTTTGAAATACATGAAGAAAAATTAACATACTAGGTATAACTCCTTGTCTAATGTAATGCTAATTATGCCAATTATCTACTGTGTTGCAGATGGATAAGCACAAGTGCATCAATTCCAAATAAAACGAAGTACCATGAAAACCAAACACAAATGGACCAAAAAACCCACCCCATTCTTATTAATTCTTACCCTGTGTCTTCCATTAATGCTAAGGTGATCCTGGAAAAGACTCGATTCTGTGTATGGGATCCAGTCATTGCTTCATTCTGAAAGTTACCAGTTACTATTAGCAAGCCACTGAAAGTCATTATTGTAAGAAAATGCTTCCTATGAAAAAGCATTTTATCTCCAGTCTCTTCTCACTATTGACAATCAAATCCCAACCTCTTTCATAAAAGGGATCAAAAGTGCAACTCCCTTCCCCACTCCACCCTACAAAGCTTCAGAATTCTAGAAGTCAGAAACCTCATTCCAAATTCCAGCTAAACCTTATTCACGACCAACATGTACTCGTTTTTCTTTAGGTAAAATAAAACTCTTCCTTCTTCTAGCATATTTATCAGTAGCAGTCACACCACATCTTCTGTCTCCTTTTGGTAAGATGAAAGCCAAGCTCATTTAATTTTCTTGTGCAAGACAGATTTTTAGTTTTCCTAGAATTTCTAGTAGTCCTTTTCAGGAGTGAGGTGCACAGGACACATGACTAAAGGCACACAGCACTCCAAAGGAAACTTTATTAGTATGGCAGTGGAATTTTCCATCTCATTTAAAAATAAGCAAGTTCACACCATCCTCAAAAGAGCAACTCCAGTCACCTTGGAGTTTCCTAATCATCTTATAACTGGCAATCGTAACACCCGTGTCTTTTTCCTGCTCATTCATTTCCATCTGATAAACTTCAGGCTTACAGCAAAAGTCACTCACCCTTAATTACACAACTCTGGGATTTCTATTACTGAACTTCATCTCATTTCTATTATTTCTTCAAAACATGTAGTTTTCCAGCCTTCCCTCTCCACTAGTCTAGTTAGGAGGATTTACCACCAGCAGACTTATTAGCACCAAATTTGCTATCTCTACAGTACTTAATGAGAGTTGGATCAAGACCAAAACCAAACTATATGGGTTACTTTCCAGATTCCACCTTTCCAGAGAAAGTTTGTAAGGAGACTAGCAATAATCTCCTTTTTGTTTTTCCTATTCAATCCTTAGAATTATCCTCATTCTAATGGCAGTCTTTCCAGTTGGCTTTAAACTACTGTTCCACACCAAAGGTTACTGAAAAGCAGGAAAAGCTAACAATTTCAGTCTCAAGAAATAGGCGTTTTTCAAGATTACTTCCACAAAAAGGTCTGTCCTGAAGCATTTCCCTTCTTGTTTACCTCACTGCATACAACAATAACCAGAAAGTGTATCTCTGCCAAAAATATCACTGAATGTAAAGTTATAAATAAAAATAAGCTTATATGTCAGGAGAGAAATAAGTGTTTCCTTGATCAGATGAGCTTCTGGAATAGAGATGGCAAAAGCTAACCCCAGGGCACATGAATAAAGATGAAGTCAAGATAAGGAATAGACAGAACGATCAAATATTTGATGTATAAGAGGCAGAGGGTGACAAAGTTGAATTGACTCAAAGGAATACACCCTTTCCCCTAAAAAGGGAACCTACCTTCTCAAAAGGGTAAATGGCAGACAAAAGCAAGAGACATTTAGTTATTTAGTAATCAGCTTATCTCAAACTCATACTCTGAGACTTAGCAATAAGGTAAAAAGATTGATTTATCTAGAAATTGGATATTCAAGTATTTGTAGTCTAGTACTCTTTGTGATATATTTCAGTGAGGTTTGATACACCTGCATTTTCAAGGCTTCAGTCGGTACCACTATAAACCTAAAAATAAAGGCGGGGGGAGCAGACATTCCCACATTCCCCTCCATTCCTAATATCAGCACTAACCTCCAACAATCTCTTCTCCCAGTGATTGAGCTCAGTACCCATGCCACCTTGATTTTCAAGCTCCATTCCCTCTAGAACTGGACAATTAAAATGTTTTCGGGCTTCTTCCTAGAAGGAAAACATTTCAACACAACTCTCAAAATATCGAGACGGATAGCCATATGCAGTCCTAATGTTCTAGAATTACCTTTTAAAAGTATTTCAGCATTTCTTTTTCTGCCATCTTGTTTTCCTCTGAATGCAAAACACTTCTACTAAGAGGCTGACTAAGCCAGCAAGTACCCCAACACCAAGCCTAACAATCTGTCTACTTATCTCCTGGAAATAAACGATGGAAGTTTACAAGAATAAAACCGTGACAGAATTAGCTGAGAATAGCATGCACGCACTAAAGACCATATTAAAAAAAAAAAAAACAAAAACAAACAACAAAAAAACCCAAACAATGTAGGAACACTACAGTCCTGCTTCTGTCAAATGTTTCAGAGAAAAAACACTTTTCTATTAGGAAGCTGTACGTGTCAACTAGTTTTGCACTGGGAAGTGTTTTCTGCAAAATATTTGAAAGTCTTAAGAGGCATCACAACAATGCTGTGGTCTCACGGTCAGGAGCCCAGCCTTTGCTGGTGTGGCACTACCCAGGAGCACCCTTAATGCTCTGAACAGTTTGACCAGCATGGCCAATTTTCAAAACAGGGGTAATTAAACCAAGTTTGCTCTATATACTGTGTTAGATTTAAAACAAACACAAAGATTATTTGTGGCCAAATATGACTAACACTGTAACTTATTTCCAATACCAATTTATTACACTTAAGCATATGTTCTGTTGGGGGGGTGGGGGGGAAAGAGTCAGAGGCGTGGGAAGCAAGAAAGGTTTCCAAGAATACTTGAGGAATTTCTTTTTAAACATGACAAAATGTTAACTGCATTCTTTTGTAATCAATAAAATTAGAAAAAGATTAAAACAATGCTTTTAAAGAGAAAAGTAGAAAATAGGATGAACTTATAAATGAGAAAAGCAGTGACAACACTATCTGTTAAGGCAACGGGAATACTAGGTGTCTAAGTCTGTAGGAAAACATCTAAATAGTAGGATTAAGGCATCTATTCAACATGAGTTTTGCTTAACCTTTTATAATTTACTTCTCAGTCCCTTCATTGTCTCTTACCGTGTCTATTTATTTCATGCTGTCTGTCAACCATTTTCCACTTTACTTTGGATACACACTCTCAACTAATTATACAGTGTTAATCACGTAGTCTTTGGGCCATACTTTCAAGAAAAGAGTATTCAATGTTAGGTTATTACTTCTTAAAGAATAAGAAATATTTATGACTCAAGAATGTGATGGTAACCTTGGCATACAAAGTTTAAAAGTTTAAGTTAATCCACACTTACAACTACACGAGGTGTTATCAGAAGATGAACAGCATGGCGCAGCATTTTGCCACCACGTATGTCCCATAACCTCACTGCTTTACGAATGACTTTATCGCTCCACTGATACAAACCTAGACTGTAAGAAGAATGTATTGGTTACAAATCTTTCCCACAAATACATGGTACTGTGCAAAGATTTCATCTCTGCAAGAAACAGAATCATGAATAATCTCTATACTTACTCATGCTTTCTGAAGTTTAAATTTATTATGCAACATTTCTCCTTTGTAAGACATGCGTTCATTATATACGCATCTCTGATTTAATAAGCCAAAGTAAGATTATTAAAAAGATGTCTGTAGACTCAAGACTTACTTTCTACAGTTACTGAAAGTGTAAGAAATGAAATAAAAATCCTCAGAATTGCTATTATAAAAAGGAAGGTGAATAAAACCAAAAGCTCTCTACCCTTCCACCTCCAAAAAACCCCTAGAAGAACATTTCTACAATATCAACTAAATGAAGAAAAAAATGCAAACTGTTCATTCAACAAGTAGTCAGAAAAATCATGCAGCAGACTACACACATTGTCAGTTCTGCATAACTATAAACCTTGAATGATATATGTCTTAAAAATGAACTGCACTGACATTAGACAGACTACAGAAAATACAAGTCTCAGTTTTGTAAGGTGTTTAGCAAGCATTGAAATTTAAGCATGGGTAGTTTTAATGCTTAACTTCAAGCCTCCTGATAAATGAAATCCTGCCTTAATTTGTAATATATGTGGATAATACAAGTGCTTAATGCCAATGTAAAGACTAAAAAAACACCACACACCAATGTTTGAACATAACAAAGGTAAAGCATTCTAATAATGGAATCAAATTGGATTTTCAAAAGGCAAGAATACATCCTAAAAAGGCAATATGAAAACATGCCTCAATGGGAGTACAGAGGTGTCCAAAAAAATAAAATACCTTTCATTAAAAGGAGGAAGTCCATCTGCATATCTTGTTGTCAAAGGTTTTCCATCATCATCACGATAAAACGCAAACAGTCCAGCAGAGAAACCCTTCAAGTTAAAAACCAAGCACACAGAAACCTTTGGTAAGACATTCACATACAAAGTCAAATACCATGAAAGAGTTATCACACCCACCGCAGATACACTGGAAGTACTGCACTTGAAGGCAATTAACACACATATTGAAGGAGGCAAAGCAAGAGCTTTCCTCCACCAAACATCCTTCCCTTGCAACAAGCTGGAGGTATGTGAGGAAGTAGGCACAAATTTCAGGGAAACACATTTTATAACATCAACCCTTACCAGTGCATGGATGATCTCATGTTTCACTGTAGACAACATGCCAATGAATTCTTGAGCTTGCGTTGAAATCATATTTGGACACAAGTTAGCATATCCTGCTATTGGCCTGGAAGACAGTTTTAAAATTAAATTGTTTTCAGTAAAATACTAGCAAATTCAAACCATATTCACTTGAAGAGGCAGAATATTTAAAAGAAAATGGAGACTAACGTAAAAAGAAGTCCTTCCAAGCAACTTCCCCAATCATTTATAAATAGTCTGTTAACAACACAGTGAGTAGTTTACTGTCGAAATGGGGAAGGATGGGATCAATCTCTATATTCAGTATTTTGCGCAGGTGTTAGTGACAACAGTGCAAGAGATTTGAATTTTAGGTAAGACACGATAGAGGTACAAAGTGTCTGTTACAATGACTACAACCAAACTAGAAACAAGGGCCACATAAGTAGGGCCCATTTGCATTCTCTAAGTTTGTGAAAGTATGACATTCACTTCAACAGAAACAGGATCTTGAGATAAAGTTTAGGCAGTAACAGGAGAGGATTAGCTTTGCTTTAAATGCCTCAGCTTTGCCAGTTAAGGACTATTTGATGGTCTTGTGGTTTTACACAAATATAGCGCTTGTCTATTTCAATAATTACTTCTACTTTGCTATATTATACAACACAGGCAAACAAACTCCACATCTAAACAATTAAAAAACTCAAAAGTTTAATTAAAAAAAGAGTTTGTAACAGAGGGAATACTTGCCTGTCCATTTCAGCTTCCAGTTGGCAGTAGGCTGCATATGCAATGATATTTTCATGGCCACACCTTTCAGTAGTGAGAGCACTAACGTAAAGTACAAAGTCAGCATCTCGAACCCCTTCTTGGTCAGGTAAGCCAGTGGGTCCGCAGTGCCACTCATTCTCATTGCACACTCTGCATTGCTTTGACAATGTTCAAATGAACAATTAAAATACTTTAGCTATGACCAAAATTTTGCATGACAAAATTCAATTAGCTTGAAGCCAAGAATAAATCCCATTGTAAAACAGCAGAAGATGAGAAAACTCCCTATGAAGACAGTAAACAAAACCAGAGCCAAGGAATAACTTTCAAATGACTGGCTCTTTTGATTTATTAGACACCAGGAAGGTGGCAGCTTTTGGGGGGGGGTGGGTGGAAAAAAGGGGGGGGGGCCTGCCAAGCTAGATATCCCGAAATTAGCACCCTTTATTTCTTACAAATTAAAAAAAATTCTGGCTCACAGGAATAGTATACACAAGTAGCAATTGCATTTCACATGTAACCTGGTACATTTTTAATACCATAGTTGAAACTTCAAGCTAAGAGAAAGAAAGAAATCTACTGATCACTTGCTGTAGTTGAATCAAAAATTCATGCAAGAAAACAAGTTAGAAGCATTGCCTGCACCGTGCTCCTGGTTCAATGGATAACCTCTTCAAATAAGGTCTTCAAAAAAAAATCAAAACTTATTATTAATTTTGTGAAAATCTGACTCATTGACCAAGGTGAACAATGAAGTGACTAGTAGCAATTTAGCAAGCTTTGAATCTCATCCTCTCTGTACAGTTCATTATAACACAGGCTTAGAGAACAGCGAACAGTCCAGTTTTACCTGACTTTTGGTTCAATAGCATAAACTAAAGAAACTCCCGCTAACTCAAGTTGTTCTATTCTGTCACTCAAACTTAGTGATCTCCCACAGTGTGGGACATATGCGCAGTTAGCAATATTAACTTTTTTATTAATTTCCACAAACAATCATATTTCAAAGGTTAAGAACTACTTGGATGGTTTGGCTTACTTGGAGGTGCTTCTCAGGAACTATAACTGGCCCACATCTTGTATGGTCTGCACAGGCTCCTCGGCAGTATCTGTGAGGGTCAGCTTTCCTCCTTAAATATTGGTTTGTCACACACTGCCTTCAATCAAACATGAGAGACAGTCAGCACTGTTTTATTATTAAAAAGAAACTGTAGAAGAGTCTTACAGCACCCAACAACACTGTAATACAGGTACTTAATGTAACTTCCACTGTCAGAATTGTTAGTCACCCTGCTCTGGAAGACATACTGCTTCCAGTTGTTAGTGGAATATCCACAGGTTCAAAGAGAGATTAGGAACAGGTTCATAAATGGGAGTACATATAAAAGGAAACAGGCAGCATGTATACCCTTTAACATCTCTGATACAACAAACGTAGATGTTGATCATGGAAGGCTGGCAGATTTGTGTATGCTCCCTAAATAGCATCTGCTACCATCACTGGGTCAGATGGGTCACTGGTCTGATTCAGGAGGGCATTTCTTACACTCTTATTTTATTCTTATTTTAAAGGCTATACAACGCAATGTTAAATATCAAATATAGCAAGTGATTTTCAACATACTTTCACATACCTGCTTAGTAATATAGTACCCGTGGATTTGCGCACTTGAAACGTCTTCTCCAAATACGATATAGCTTGTGGAAAAAGTTTGTTCTGAACAGAACAAAAACAGAAGTTACCCAGTAGCAGTGCAGACATAACTCACCTTAAAAGCGTTAACTACCAAGTTACATGAAACTTGCTAGATGTTGTGGTATAGCAGAATAGCGGAAATCCAGACTTCCTAAGAAGTTCAATTATTATCAATGTATTTAGGGAATATTTTGTTTCAGTATTCCCATATTTTGTTATTGGAAGGACAAAATGAGAAGGGAGCCAGTATTAATTTGAATGTACAGCTTCAAAGAGGCTTTAAAAACTATATACATACTGCTCACTACCTTAAGATACAGCAAACACCTGTCAAACAACATTCAACAGAACATTGGAAGTATTTGGAATGGAGGCATAATCTGTACACAAAGCCTTGGTTTCCCAGACTAGAGGATATGAAACTGCTGGTATTCAAAGCCTTTAATTAAACTGGCCTTAAACTTAACTTTATCCATGTAATAAAAAATGGACAAACAAAAAGGGGAAGCAAATATGACATACCTTTATAAGGTGTCTTTTCTCAGGTAGCAAACTATATTTAAAAAACAAAACAAACAAGCTTTAGTTAATAGGATTTCCATTCTCAGATATGGAGGGGAAAAAAAAAAGTTGTCACAACTTCATACTCACTCCTCAACACTTCCGTCATATATAATCTTAATTCGTAGCTGTTGATCCACATTTCTCTTCAAGACATGATTTTCCTTTAGAGGAACTTGATAGACAACCTGGCAGGGAGAGGAACAAGCGGCTGGATTAGGCGGCTCACCTGGAGAGCCACACCGACGAGCGCTCGCAGGCCCTTCCCTCCGCCTCGCCTGCGAGAGCGCCTTTCTGTCTGTTTTTAAGCAAAGCCCCTTCCCGCCCTTCTCCTCACACACTGCCGCGCCGGTCAGTCAGAAACCGCCCCGCACCCGCACGCCACGGACCACACCCCGGGGGGCCGCGGGGCCAGATCCCGCACAGCCCGACCCGGGGCAGCCGTGAGGGGACAGACCCAACAACGGGAGCGGGAAACGGAGGACCTCTCGCCCCGCAACCACCGCCGCCGACTGAGGACGCCCGCGGCGGCCCCACCTCCTCGCCGCTGGGCACGCGATGGTGACAGGACGAGGAAGAGGAGGGAGAAAGGGTGGCGGCGCGGCCGCAGCCCAGCAGCAGCAACGCGGCGGTCAAAGCGGCGAGCAGCGGCCGGTAACACCGGTAAGGCCAGGGGCGCCCGCCGCCCGGCTCGGCGGCCATCTTCGACTGCCCTTCCGCCGCGTCGCCATGGAGGCAGCGCCGTTGGTAGCGGCCCCGCCAATAGGCAAGCGGGGAGCGCGGGAGAGGGTGGGGCGGAGGCGACGGGCGCTCCTGATTGGGGCGGCTCACCGAGGGGTGAAGGGTGGGGCAGGGGGCCAGGAGGTGAGGTGAAGTGAAGGTGAGGGAGGCGCGCGCGCGGTGAGCGCGCGCGCGCGCCGCAGTGGCGTGCAGCGCTGTGCAGTGCAGCGCGATGTAATGCAGTGCAATGCAGCGTAGCATTCTGCAGGGCAGCGATGCAGCGTAATGCAGTGTTTGCAGGGGCAACGCAGTGCTGTGCCGCTGCGCGTTCTGCGCAGTGGTGCAGGGCAAGAGTGTGGTGCATGCGGGGAGTGCAGCGCAGAGCAGTGCAGTACCGTGTGGAGCAATGCAGTGCATATGGATCAGTGCAGCGCTGTGCCGAGAACGCAGTGCACGTAGTGCAGCACAGCACTGTGCAGAGAAATGCAGTGTGTGCAGGGCAACGCAGCACTGTGCGGTGCATGCAGTGCTGGGCAAATGAATGCAGTGTGGTGGGGGGCAGTGCAGCACTGTGCAGAGCAATGCAGGGCGATGCAGTGCAGGGCGATGCAGTGCAGTGCAATCCAGTTAGGCGCAGTGTGGCGCAATCCATGTAAGTGCAGCACAGTGTGGTGCAATCCAGTTAGGTCCATGCAGTGCAGTGGAGAGCTGTGCATCACATTGCTGCATGAGATTCAGTGCACCCCACAGGGCTCTGGTTGCCGTGCCACTATTAAAGCCAGTTTCGGGTTGGGGCGCCAGGTCCCCAGCTCAGCAAGGCCCCTCATTCTCTCCCCAGGACCGAGCTCCTTGTCCCTGGGAGTCCTGTGCCTTGAGGAGTTTGCTCCAGGCCGTGAGTCCGAAATCCTGCTACCCAGAAGCAAGGGTCCACCTGCGGCCAGCCTGCTGCAGCCAGCCCATCCCAGTGCTCGAGTCTGGGGCTGGGATTTCATTTTTCATACACAACATGACCTTTTTCCAGCTTCTCAGTCCACAAACACTGTGCAACAGAGTATCCCCAAGTTTCTAGTACAGAAACTAGTAAAGAAACTTGTATCACCACCACCGGGGACAAAAATCGTCTGGGTTTTTGTAGCGCTTCATCTTGCAGCTCCTGCTGCTTTCCAAGGCATTCAATTATAATGAGGGCCATGCAAATAGAAGGCGGTGTGTCCCGGCTCATCGGGCAGCTCAGTGACAGCAGGGGGAGAAGCCGGCAGACGCCCGGTGCCGTCAGTTAAACCGAGTCGCTCTGGCTGCTGCAGTGTTTCCACAATACAGAAAAGCATCCAAAAAAGCAGAGAAGGGAGAAAAGCGTCCTCACCTTTTCAGAAGGAGCAAAATCTATTAAAGCAGGAGTGGGTTAAACTCTGTTTTGCTTTAAATGGGAATTTATGCAGGACAGTCATCTGAAGTGCTACGTGGGCATCTGCTGTGAAGAGCAGAAATTTTTTATATTGCCACCTGCTACCTACAGATACCGTAAGCACTTTTCCCCTTCACAGGCAATGAGAACATCGCAGCAGGGTTTTAAGACATCCTGGCAGCTATTTGCAGCACAGGTCTCCTTTGGACTAAGGCAGAATAATTTCACCTGGAGTCTGTATACACAAGTCTGTCACTCAGACAATACAAGAAAACAATTTTGTCTTCTAAGCCTTTTCAAGCTTCTCGCTATTTATAGCATCAATGAAACATAAAGATATTCAAATGTAAAGCAACACTTCTACTTGAAGTGTGTTCCTTTGAGCAAATGACTCAGTGATACAACATAGCTGTTTGAAACTACTTTTATTAAAACCACGTGTATATGGGTTTTGATTGGCAGTTGTAAGATTATCACTGTAATAAGTGGACAGCTTGCAAAGATGTACAAATGCCATTATTTACTTGCTTTACAGAACTTTAAAATTTTTCAAATGGTTTAAGCATGATAACTGAGTTTTGCCCCTGTAGATGACTCGCTGCAAATTGGTAATTCTACAGAAGGGTTAATGTTTCGGTACCAACCAGAAGAAATTAAAAGTCCCTCTTTGCTGTCTTGAAAATTTCAGAAGCAATGACTTTGTATGTGGAAGCTGGATGTACGTAATGCAGGGGACCACGGAGAATGCCCCTAAGAAATGGGTATGAATATAGGAATTTACACATAGGGAGTAACAAAGTATGCCACAACAGCATAAGGAGGGTGAAACAATGAATGCAAAGTGCGTGTTCAATATTGGATATTTTTCCTTCTGGACGCTAGCACCAACAAGGGTGAGTGAATGCCCGAGAATGACTGAAAACTCTGCTGGCGAGCGAGGTTATTCCCCCAACACAGAGTATTTTAAATAAATCCTCACAGGCAGAGAGCCACTTGGTACTTTATGGTGAATACTGGAAATAGGAACATGCATAGGTGCACTGACCTATCCTACACCTCTTACTTCAGGCCACAGGTGAGGCAGAGCAGCTCCCTCTCCTACCAGCCCCCTCTGCCTTGCGTAGGAAGAGGTCGGGCTGTTCTCACAGTCCTTGCCTACACCTCCGCATAACTGAATTTGAAATGTGAGTATTGAAATAGCATGTTCTAAAATATTTGCTTATCCTGGCCTCATTGTGTTGATAATTTGAAGACATATTTAAAGACATGGATAGATAAATAACCACTTAGTTTAAGAAACCTAGATGTAAACAAGAATCAAGAACTGCCCTTTTAATTCCCACATGTAAAAGGCACTAAAATTTTCCAGACTATTAAGAATATTCTATTTTCTGAAAGTAATAAGGTATTCAGGATATGCCTGAATGTCATTAAATATGACAAACATTGTTGGATTATTCACATTATCAACCACGCTGTCATACAGGTCAGTAGGATCTGCTGGGTTTTTTGGTGGTGGAGTGATGAGTCCTCTGCTCCCAGCACAGTACTGCCCAGTGAGGACCCGAGCCAAGTACATGTATCTTTTGCCGTTCATATCCGGTCTGGAATAAATATCCTGAGCGGAATAACTTGCATCAACAGCAAAGTAAGTTCCATTTCCAATGGTTGCAGCTGTTTGGAAAGACAATGTTTTCAAATATAGTTAGTGTTCTTATTCCCATAAGAATCTCTAAAGCTCCCCCCCTTTTTTTTTTTCACTCTGCAGAAGTTATAAATTCGGTTAGAGTTTAAACAGCAAATTCTAGTAATAATCCTGTGTATCAGAATCAAATATAAATCCACTTAGATGTCGGGTAAGTATCAACACCCAGGTTTTGACTGCCCTTTCCTATGGGGAAAAGGGTTCCTCTCTCTGTTTAGCCTTGTTTAGCCTGCAATCCATCAAATTGCAAACCTTCAGAGCCTTTTCAACTTAAAATTACTATATAATTGTAATTACAGTTTTCTAGTTACACTTCACAGCAAGTTAGAGGAATCATGTTTCTTTATCTGAGACAGATTTCTTTTTTCTGACATTGGTAGAAAGCTGTTCAAGCCAGACAGGTCCTTCCTATCTGGCTGCTCTGATCTTTGGATATTTTTGCAAGGCTACCCAGCCTGACAGAAAGGAAGCGTGCCTTTCCTATCATAAATCGTGGCTGAGATGGAGAGGTGGATGTCAATACTCACAGGCAGAGAGAGGACATGGGGATCTAGGGCTCTTGCTTCCCGAGTAAATCCAACCTCCTCGCACTACCAAAGAGCAAGAAAGCAAAACTACGTCTCCTCTGGTCATGTTTTAAAAAGAAATGGTGGCTGCCATTTCTATCTGTGTACAGCCTGGTATATTTTGTGTAGGTTGGGCTTCGTTTTCTCAAGAAAATATCAGCATAAGTACCTCTAGAGGATCCAGACAGAGAAACATCTACTTTTGGATCCAGACCACACTAAAGTATCAACTAGATCTGAGTTAAGCTGTCCGGCTCTCTCAAGATCAAGTCAGCCCTAGGCATGTACAATTGTGTCTTAAGGAAGAAAACATTACGAACAGAAAGTAAGGACTTTTGAAGTAAGGTTGCAGGACCTCTAAGAGCAACTGGCACCTCAATTCAGCCCAAGTTCCACTTCTTTGGATCCTGTCCTTCATCTCTGAATGCTACCAAATAATAAACATAACATGACTGTACTAGAGGAACTGGACAAAACAATCTTTGAACTAATGCAGAACGTCTTTCTGCTAAATATTTAATAGTTCTCCCTAACAACTATTAAAGGGGAAGAATTAATTCATGAATTTCAACTGATTTCATGTGCATAAAAATGGTAGGGGAGTGGGATCTTCTGATTGCTTGTGCTGTCCTTATCTTTGGGGGTGACAGAAGTATCTGCACCTCTACTTTGCTACCTGCCTTTGTCTAAGAAGAGAGGAGATACCAGCAGCTAGTGGTTGGTATCTCAGCTAAGGATGTTGAACGGCAGTCCTTGTTTCTTTCTGTAGGCAGATCACACAAAACATTTCTCAAAAGCTGCCCAGGCTTGATTTCAGAGTAGGTGAGCTTTTTCTTATACCCTCTAGACGGTGCCATTCATCAACACAGGATTAATTGAACAGGTTAATTCCTCTGTCCATATAGATTATGCTCTGGAGTTGTTTATTATTCTGTTCTCCAACTTTATTCAGTCTTCATGTTGTACTGACAGCACTATAACATTGACATTCCCTAGCACCTCATACATGTCTAGGCAATTAACTGCTTTGGATAATGACTCACCATTCTTTCCAGCAAACCCACGATTAAATCCATTGTAGTTGATTGTGCTCAATGAGGATGCAGCTGTCCCATGAAACAGTAACTTCTCATTATTTTGATTTTTGTTCTTTGTACAGAGAGATTTTTTTTTTATTTGGTATGTCTGCCAGAGGAAGGGATTTTGTATTCTTTCAATCTGCAAAGTTACAAAATAGAACTATATTTATACTGGTAGAGACCAATATTTATCATGGCAGGAAAGCATTAAAACCAAACCAAACTGAAAGAATGACAGTAATTTTCACTATGCCCTGTTAGTGTGTGGTTTGGGTTGGGGAACTGAATACGTGAGCCTCCTGAAAAATCAGAAACCAAAGTAGCTTACAAGAGGTTTTCAAGCTTGGTAATTTTTGGCATACATTTGTCTTGCCTAGTATACCAGGTACACAGGCAATCATGGTAGCTGTGCATTGTCATTTTTAGAAACAGGCTGTTGTACCACTGCTAGAGGCAATTACCTAAGATGCCTTCTGTACATCCTAATCATCTTTACTGATGATTTTCTCACTAAAGGGTAGACTGTAGCGATAGCATTACGTTGAATTTAAGTTTCTCTTTTAGATCTCAGCTTGGAAGTCAAAATTACTTCCTTTACTGTGTAGCTTAGCAACCCATAAGAAACTCCTATATAAAAATAAATTGGTGGGAGGATAGATGTTGCTGGCTCCCTATGCCAACAATGTGAATGTAGCTCAGGGAGAAACAGTGTATCTGCATCAAAGTATAATCTTAAAGGCATTGCTGTAACAGCTTTCCATTTTCAATGGAAAAAGACTTCATGTCATTACCTAATTTTTTCTATTGTACACTAATATTTTCTTCTGTTTGTGTCTTAGTGCCCATGCTCATTGATTCTCATGATGGAAGAAAATTTTTCAAACACATATCCTCACTCTTAAATTCATCGTATTTTCTCCTATTTATCGCTCCTTCTGATTCTGAATAATTCTGTCTTCTTCCTGGCAATTAAATCTCTGTGCACTGTGTTGCAGACTTTTCAATAAGCAGGACCAAATCTTGACACTTCTGTTAAAACCAACAGTCTAGCCTGAAAGGCTCTGGGACTGACAGGGAAGAAGTAGTAAAATAGTAAAAAGCTTTATGGCCAGCCTGCAAGGACTTTGTATTTTCCTTTGTATTCGGAATGCTTTTGCTCATGCTTCCATTTCAATATAGAATTTTCTAATTGGAAATACCACATTAACTAGTGAGTACACATTAGTTGAACACAGAGGGAGCCTGAAGACTGATGGTCACTGGTTCTGCATTATTAGAAGGCAGAAATGGCAGGGCAACTCTTAGGAAATTTGATTTGATTTATAGACACCCTGTACAGTGCTGGGGAGACTGACATATGAAAGGTGTCTGAGGTTGCAGACACCTTACAAACAAATATTTAGAAAGTATATTAATGTTTTCAGCCCAAGAATTCACTTTTCCGCCCCCCCATAGGATTTCACCTTCTCTATGACAAAGCTGGGACAGGTATTCTTAAATGTGTTCTGAACTTCCAGATATTCCCGACGTGATGGCTCAAGATTCACCAGTTTGACCCGTTCCTTTTGCATGTCTTCCCACTGCACAGGGAGCTGTATTGACTGCTTATCTGCAAAACAGAGATTGCATTATCACAGATATCTAGTTCAGTTTTGTAGGCACATCTTAGAAACCAACTGCATATAGAGAGCTGAGAGGACAGTACCTTATGCAATACTTTATTCCAAGAATACTCTCTCTCTTCAATACATCACTGGCTCTGTAATGCACTGTTAAGACTTTACATTTTCTCTAGTCTAATTATCCCCATACCAATATCTAACTAAACCAAGTTTGAAAACCACAGAAGAATTTTATGCATTCTTCACACACAACTTCCTTTGTCAGACTTAAGCATGAAATCTATGCTAACTAGTCACATACATACGGATAATATTTGTATTTAAAACAGATGTTCTGATTTCAGTCATACCTGCCACCAATTATGAAACTAAAACTGCTGGCTATGGCATGCCCAGGGGAGAAAAAAAAAAAAGGGAAAAAAAAAAATGAAAAAAAGCTAAGGAATAGCTTACTTCTTTGGAATACCTGAGTTTGCATTTATCAGAATTATCATTCAATAATCACTATTACATGCTTTTTTATTAACAAAGCTGTAATTTACCTTCATTCTTTGGCACACGTTGAATGTTTATAGTTTTTCCTTGGTCATCATTAGCCTGTAGAGTATTCAGATCCACCTTGTAGTTGGTCTTGTTAATTTTGACAGTAAGATGTGTTTTTTTAGCTATTTTGGCATCCTCCAGCTGCATATTTGTCAGTTTATCAAAAGCAACAAAGCTATCATTGCTTCCTGGATACCTCCATTCTACCAGGTTATAAACAAGTTCTGCCTTGGATCGTTCTTCTTGAGTATCCTTAATTTTTTGGATCATTTTTTGAACTTCCACAGAAACAAAACAGACGTCCCTGCTAATACCAGAAATTTTAATGCAAGGGGGGGAAACTTTATTTTCAAGAAGAATGGTAACATGCTTTCTTCTCTGGAGATCTGCCAAAGTGTCAATTTGCCTCTCATCAAAATTTTCAATTAGCTCATCTGAAATACTGTTTTCAAACTGTTCCTTTAAAATTAAATTCTTGATCCAGGACTCAGTTGCATCCACATTTTTTTGGCTTTCTCCACAAATTTGAAATGTGGCTAAATCAACTTTCTTCTCCAAAACCATGAGCTTTTTCTTCTCAGTGGGTTGTTTTTTGCCCCAAAAAAATGCTGTGAAGAAATACATGTTAATTATTAGTTTTAAATAAAAGATCTTTAGTTTTGTTTGCACATGCGTGTGGAAAACCCACCTACTTACATTTAAACAGAGACATCCATGAATCTGTTGTGGATGAATCTGCATCTTCTCTTTTCTTCATGCTTTTGTAAAAGTCTCTGAGCATATTTGTCTGGAAGATGACGATTTTAATTCTTTTCAAATGCTGTACTGTTCTTTTGCTTGCAAATTCCACTATAGCATCCAACATGTTATCAGCTACCTTTGCTGGACTCTGTCCTGCTTGACCTAAAGAAAAATAACAGGCATGTATCAGTGAACAGTACTTAAATCAAGGCAGCATCCAGAAAACAGAGACCATGTCCCCAGCTCACACAGACTGGTGTCCCTCTCTCCTCCCCCATTATGCTTTCTGGCCAAAGCCCCAGGCTTAACCTCAGCTTTACACCTAAGCCTGTGAGCTCCAGCAGCTGACACCCTACACAGACCCAGGAAGCCCTTCTGGGATTCGCCCCCTGTTTATTTTGAGGCTCCAACAAGCACTTCAGCCTTAGCATCCCCCTGATATTTTTAAGCCCACACATCACTAAGTCTATCCCCATCTTTAAACTGGGTACCAAGGTAAAACCAAATCAAAATCAGCGGAGGATTTCGGCACAAGCCTGCAGTGTATTTCAACACACAAACAGGAACACCAAGCTCAAAACAACTGCTCTCATCCCCCTACAACAAGCCTGAAGTGCAACCTAAAGCTTATCCTGAAACGTTGGTGGGACCCCTGCCAGTTTCAGCCACGGCATCCCTTGGACAGCCATCGTGATACCAGCATGCAGATGATTTTGGCAGTTCAGGGGACCTGCCATAACTATCACTGTGGAGTCCAAACACTGACCCACTGTCCTAGTTTCAGTTGGGATAGAGTTAATTTTCTTCCTTGTAGCTGGTACAGGGTGTTTTGGATTTAGTGTGAGAATAATGTTGATAACCCACTGATGTTTTAGTTGTTGCTAAGTAGCGCTTATCTTAAGCCAAGGACTTTTCAGTTTCCCATGCTCTGCCAGCAAGCAGGTGTGCAAGAAGCTGGGAGGGAGCACAGCCAGGACAGCTGACCCGAACTAGCCAAAGGGGTATTCCATACCATAGAAAGTCATGCTCAGTATATAAACTGGGGGGAGTTGGCCGGGAGGGGCGGATCGCTGCTCGGGCATCGGTCAGCGGGTGGCGAGGCAGGGCCCCTCTAGTCCTGGTCATAGGATTCTCCACTCACTTTTTTTTTTTTTTTTTTGAGATAAGAACAGTTTAATAATTAAAGTAAAATATAATACTAACAACAACAATAATAATGAAATATAATAATAATTGTAATGAAAAGGAATATAACAAGAAAAAAAAATAAAACTCAAGGGAAAAAACAGTGATGCACAATGCAATTGCTCACCACCCGCTGACCGTGAGTTATTCTCACACTAAATCCAAAACACAGCACTGGACCAGCTACTAAGAAGAAAATTAACCCTATCCCAGCCAAAACCAGGACATCCACACACCAGCTCCTACCCTAACCTGGCACACTGAGCAAGGACCAGCTCACAATTTCTTTTTCCAGTCAAGGGCAGCCTTGGTCTGAGAAGGATACCCTGCTTTCTTCAAGCCCCGCTCCCCAAGCTAACCAGAAGCTTAAGCCAAATAAGCTACCCTGCCTCTAGCCCTCCACTGGAGCAGGTAGGCTGAAACAAGACCTATAAAAGGTGTAAACTACAGGTATTCTGTACCCAGCCCACAATTTCCGTAGTCAGCCAGGCAAGGTTTTGGTCTCAGGACAACTCCAGCTTTCTTCGCCTACAAACCCCAGCCCCAGCCCTTCTGTGTGGCTGAAATCCCAAAGCAAGGTCTATGGGAAGTTTGAAGAAAGGTGCAGGGTGGCCAGCTGAGACACACAGTCTGTTTTGGGGCAGATGTCTTTTATGGAGCAATACCTTTTCTTTAGGTGTTCTTGCTCAATCAATATCGACTGTTAATATTTATACTTTTAAAAAAGCAGCATTTTTGAAGTGTGCAGGTGGTGTTTGAACTGACTACAACGATCTTTGACAAATCACAGTTTACAGAGTTTCTTGTACAAGTCTACTGTTATGCATATCGGAGGTATTAACTTTGTCCCAGTTTCTGAACTACCCCCATCACAGTCCTCATCACTTTCTCAAGAAAATGCAAACCTGTTCCGATTGCCGGGAAGGCGACAGATTTGTACCTCCTTAGCTCACACTCGTTAAGCACTTTGGAGACCTGACTCTTCACGTTGGTATCGTGAATCAAGTGGATGATTTTACTGCACAACAGTTTTCCACCTTGTGTAGTAATAAAGCCACTTTGAGACTGCCCAGCTGGAAGAGAGAAGATAAAGAAGGAGACATAACATTTTCAAAGTGGCTATCTCTTTTGATAAGACAGCTGGTTATACTGATGCTAGAAGAGAAGTGGAAAAAGTGGAAAGAAATCCACTGTGAGCTGTATTATCCTGGTTTTAGGTGATTCCGGTTTTCTCTGTAAATGTTCTGATTGCAAAATTTCTTTGAGAAAGTAATTCTAGTAACTGTCTGTTCTCTAATTTCCCAAGATCTCTGCTACAAAATAGTTTCCTATGAAGTACAACTTAAGAATTTATGTTGAATTTAAATACAGCTCACTTTGATTTAAAAGCACGCCAATAGAATGTACACAATTCATTTATATGAGAAATCCTTTCTTATGCCACTTATTCCTTGAAAGCTCAGACTCTTATTCTGCAGAAGAGCTGAATGGTTAAAATAATATCATTAAGATAATGACCAACTGATCTAAGAACTGTGGTATGGAATCTTTAAAAAGACGTTCGTGTTTTTTCAGAGCACTCATGTTTGATCGTAAACACCTCAAAATGGAGTCATATTGTGAGGATGAATGGACTGATGAACACACGAGTTACATACCGCTTCACTGGTCACAAAGGTAACGACTGATTGTAAGATGCTCTGCATGCACTGAGATCAGGCTGATAAACGGGGAGAGCCTGCAGAGCCAAAGGCTGGGAAAAATATCCAGGGAACTCCATCTTGAAAGTGAACTTCTGGACTCAGAGCAGGAACATTTTGTTTATGAAACCAGAACGTGTTCCTTTCTGTGCTTGTAGAGGCCAACCACAGTGAGGTGGGATTTTACTGTTTTACTGGTCTGGCAGAATGCAGACTACAGAAGAACTCATGATCAGAGTGATAAGCAGAGTTACGTTATTTCAATAAATAGTAATTATGTATTTGTGAATATAAGCCTACAGTTGCTATTAGGTTTTAAAAGCCAGTCCTGCACATGCTTACACCAGAAGACAGCCTTCCACCACTTTGTTCAGTTTCAAAACTTCAGCTCTCCTGTAGCTGACAGTAGATGAGCTTAAAAAATATGCTCAAGTCAATGGGACTGTTTCTGTTCTTAAGTCAGGAACACGCTTGAGTAATTTCAGTGGTAAAGAACTTAAATTACATTAATTTCCCAGCACTTATTAGCATCAGAAAACTGTATCCATCTTCTGTTCAGTTGTGAAAAGAAAAATTTTCAAAGTAGGTGTCAAAATAACAACAGGACTTTTCAAAATTCCTAAAAGTGAAAGCTATTTTTTCAGATAAAATAATTATACCATCAGAGTAGAGAATTATAAAACAACTTTAAGTTTTCAGAGAGAACAAAAAAAAAAAAATTAATCAAACAAAATAGTATGCTTTAACATACCATATTGAGCACATTCTCCTTCTACCTGGGAACCAGCAGCATCCATAATTGCTTTGAAGACCCCTTAAATTATACAAGAAAAGCATACACATTCATTAAGTCAACTTAGCTATTTCTACTCAAAACTCTACCCAACTTCTGTACTCTACAAATACCCCAAATTCTCATATGCCAAGATCCCACAAAGTGTAAAACCCTGCCAGTTCCCCTAAGTACCCTCCATGACACGCTGCACTGGCTGCAAAGAGAACACTGCCTTCATTATTGATTAGAAATCATCAAGAATAACTCCTATTTCATTGTTTCACCAGCCAATAGTATGCCCTTCACCAAACTCTCCAATTGCTTTGAATTATATCATTTGATGTCTTTCATGCTTGCAATTCACAATGTCACCAAAGAATCCTCTGCTTCTTACAGGTCAATTTACTTAACCAGGGCTTTGGCTTACAGTGAAACATATTAGGACAAGAGCCATTTTTCAGAATTACATTTGATCTAAAAATTCCCTTTTATTTAAGCATTTTTGTTTTTAAACAAGAAAAATCTGGTCAGATGCCTTCTGTTTGAGTAGTTTGGAAACTAAATGGAATATTCAGGACACGTAAAAAAAACTGTTTAAGATCTATTTCCTGATGAATCACAACTCACTCTCTCATCTGAAAAATACTTCACAAAAGTTTCACATGTGGACAATTCTTTCTCCTACCCCTGTCTGAAAACTAGCCCAAATTTATCACTAAAGAACTACATATTCAATAAAATACCTGAAGTGGCATCAAATGTTGAATTTGATATGCTTACAATAACCTCTGTATCTTCCTTGGTAATATCTCCACTAATTACTTGGAGTGTAATGGAACCAATCTGCATCTCATGAACTCCCAATCCTTCAGTTGAAACAGGCCTAATGAAACCTGCAAGGGAAAGAAAAATACCTTAAAACACTTGCCCTCTAGTTTGGGGTATTATTCTCTTCTACTGATGGAAACTTCAACTTATCCTTTTAAGGAATATGCTCTAGATCAGTTTGATGGACGTAGAGAGTCTCTGCCTTTCTCTCTACTCCAATTCTGAAAGCAGGAAGGCACATTACTCTTCCATGTAAGTACTGTGAAAGCGAAACCATTTCTATTCCTGTAAATGCATGCAATATAAATTCAGAAAGGACTCTTGGGGTTATCCGATCTGACCAGCTCTGTAACAGTTTCCTGAATTAACTCTTACAAGAAATGGAGTATCCAGCTTAAGCATTGCCAGTAACAGAGATCCCATCACACCACTTTTGTAAGTCATTTCATCTTTAGCGTCACAGATAGAAAACCGTTCCTTACTTCTAGTCTGAACTTATCTAATTCAGATTTTATCTGCACACTGTTAACTTCATCTCACCAATACTCACAGCAATGGAGAAGAAAGAGTTATATATTCTTACAAATAAGCCTCTGTCGTTGATGCAGTTCACTCATGTTTTTGCTATTGTGTCACACTACCGTCAATTAATAAACGGAAAGGAAATTGTCCATTCTGTATATCTCTATATAGATTAAAGGTACAGAAACACATGTTATTTATGGCTTGTTTGGCAAAGTGATACCAAGTTCTTATACCCTTTGAGTAGGACAAACTAATGTTCTCCTACCAGGATATCCTCTTCCATGTGATAAGACTGGCCTCACTAAGAGATGAGCGTGCCCTCAACAAAAGAAATTCTTCTTCAAGTTTTTTACAAACGCAGTTTAAGAATGCCAGTCCATTAGGAGGAAAAAAAAATGCTCTGTGTCTTGATGACATTTCGTCTGTTTCCTGATATGTATAAAACCACTTTACAGTATTTACATTCTCCCCTGTGTCCCACCTCCTGCCCATACAAAACTTACTTGGCCTTGGTGCTGCGGCATTGCAACTGTCAGCTATCCTATGTTCTAGTTCAATGGTAAAAGCCTAAGAAGAGAAAAAAGGTAACAAAGATAGTATTTTAGAGTTTATATACTGAATATTTCTATAATGAACATTAACAGTCACGTAGCTCTTGCTGAGCCATCTGACACATTTCACAGTTGTGTTTAGGTATCACTAGTAACAGTGGAAGACTCAGTGTGGACAGCGTGATAATAGATACAGTCTTTGAGTTGCCAGAACTCTGTCAAAAGATGAGTGAGCATTTACAGGTGTTTACAGTGTCAGCAGTGAGGCCACTTTTGTCTGCAGCTTGTGCTTGCTGAGAATTTGTATTTCAGAGACACTGAATGAGACACTGGAGAGACATCCCACTGTCACCGGCCCACAGCAATAAGAAAGTGCTAAATTATTCCCTTAAGAAAGCAATATAACTAAAGTATATTGTTAAGGCGTAACTAGAACCGTATGTAACATAGATGGCTTTGTCCTGAGAAGAACTACCTGAATGTTATCCATATCTTTTGGATTCAAGAGAAAATGAACTTCCTGGAGAGTCTTCCGAGTGTGACTACTACTAAACTTGAATACCACATCAAACATTAACTTGGAAACAACGGTTTTAGGAAATCCAAATCCTCCAGTTCCAATAGCTGGGAAAGTGATTGATTTCAGTCCAAGTTCTTCAGTTTTCTTCAAGCAGGAATGGATTACATCTTCTAGGGTCTGTAAAACACAGCAAAGATCCTTTTTTTTTTTTTTTTTTTAAAAAAAAGGGCATCATTTCTTATTAGTTCCACAGAGACTACGCTGGTATGAGAAAAAGCTCTCAGTGCATCAAGGCATCTTTAAGGTCTCTGCCAACAGAAGTAAATGGAGTTGAGTCATCTAAACTAACTATTTTAAATCCTGAAACTTCAGGATAGGATCCCAAATAAATCTGTTTTCAAAATCAGTATTTTTTTTTAAAATAATTGAAATGTACCTTCAGGGTCTGTCCTCTTCCTCCATCCCACGTGGGAAGTATGGCATGAAGCACGGACTTGCAGGCCAGAGCACATCCACTGGTGCAGAGCACACTCCCTTGACCAGCAACCTGTCTTTGTTTTTCATTGTCAAACTCTACTTGGAGTGCTGGTCCAGCCTTTTCCAGCAAGGCTTTGCAAAGAGGCCCCACACCAAACTCCAGATCTGTGCCAACACTGTTGACAATAACATCCGTCTGCAACAAAATTACAACAAAAATATCTATAGCCAGACTTCAAGTAAAAATACGCATCAAGACTAATAGTACTACCAAAGCAATGCACAGCACAAAAAACAAGATGCCAATGGAGAAATAACCTGGTTTTCAGCACAGCTTCTGCATCCTGAGTATTCCTGGACTTGTAGGAAACCTACGGTAGGCAGCATCAGATCCACTGTGAGTGCCAACACCACGGGTATCTATGTGTGAGCAGGTCATCCATCCATCCATCCATCCAGGCAGAGCTGTCAAGCCCTCAGTGGAGGTAAGGCTGTGACTCACCTCGTCCTGAGCAGACGCCAATGTCTGGGCAGGTGAAATAAACCCAACCTTTGCAGTCTGCCTCATCCCCTCTCCCCAAACCCAGCCTTTCCTACATTTCCTTGTGAAGAACTGCTGCAGTATTGCTCCTTCTTCTCTAGCATCATCACAGGATGCAAAATATATGTATTGTATAAGGTACACGTAATGTAGAAATTTTAATGTCCCTTTCCTCCTTTTCACTGAAGTGGGATTGTCTACACCTTATCAGAAAAGCAGCACCTCATGCACTAAAATGAGGTGAAGGGAGGTTGTTGTGCTCTCATGAAGTAAAACAGGCAAAGCGCTGAAGTCTGGTGTTTGCTTTGCTTTTTTCCACTGGAGACGTTTTAATTACAAAGTATTTTAAATGTGTGTCATATTGAGTTTTTTTTAAATCTAGTATTGCTCTTTTATTGGAATAGGCTTTTACAGGCACCAAAATGACAACTGAAGCAGCTAATAGTGAAACAACAGGACAATAATAATAATTTAGGGAGATTTTAAACTCCCAAAGTATAAAAAGCAGGGGCTGTTGAAAAAGAGAGATTTATCAAGATGCACTTTGCATCACTGAAGAAAAAAACATAAGGGAAAGAAACTACGTCAGAGGTGTAAATTGAGTCTTGATGGTCTAGATGAGTAGTAGTTAAACTCTTTGTTAGCAAAAAGAATGAAAAAAGAAAATGGGGGAAAAAAATAAGAAGAATCAGGTCTAACCTTTGGCAAAACAATCTAAGCATGCACTCTTCTATGGGGTCACTTTTCTAGAGCCCAGTAACTTCTTCATAGACTGTGTCTTTAACCCATCCAAAGAGAAGGGAACTAAAAAAAATAAGCTACATCCTCCCTGTTAGCATGACTCACAACAGCAGTCCAGACAGGTGCTGATTTCCCGTAATATCCAACCTAGATAGCTACAGATCATATAAATACTTCTAGAAAGTATTTTAATATTTCCCTTTTAGAAAAAAAGCAAACTGTTTTACATGTTGACCTTAGATCTGGAGAACGAATAAAACCTAGCTGGGAACGAAACATCCCAAAATTCACAGCTGCCCACTAGAAATGGCTGCAGAGTGACAGATCCCAACCTGAAATCCATCAGTTTTGCAAGCCTGCATCCTTGTTTAGCTAGCACATAGCCGCTGTTTCCCTGTGTACCAATTGCCTTGTAAAACATTATAACCTACTGTCCTTCCTTTTCTATTTAAATTTAAAGATCTTCACATCAAGTTAGAGAGGAAGCAGAAAATTAAAGACCTACCGTGGCTTCCTGAACGTTTTTCTCCTCTACTTGGATGTGAAGTCCTTCATTTGTCGTAACCATCTGCAGATCATCTCTAGCCATCTGCAGATCCTCTTTTCTCTTCTCCTTCTGGCTTTCTCTCAGCTTACGGTTTTCCGAGCGCGGTGTCAGCAGTATTGGGGAGGATGATTTAGCTGTAAACACTTTTTTTACCGTCTCACTCAGAACCTGAACTGTTTCTTCCGCATCATCTACAAGATGAACCTCCTTCAAGCTGCTGTCCCCCATGGATTCTTCCAAGGTCTCCTTGATGGAGGATACAATTGAATCTGCACACGTCTGCAGTGGGAAGCCAAAAATCCCTCTGCTTATAGGGGGCAGAGCTATAGAACTATGATTGTATGTTTCGGCTAGTTGCAGACTTTTCTTCACTGTCCTTCTTAACAAGTACACGCACTTTTCTGCTTCATCCTTCCTCCACCTGGGCCCAACAGCATGAATGATGTTCTTGCAGGGGAGTTTCCCAGCGCCTGTGATAACTGCGCACCCAGGCTGCAAAGTCCCGTTCTTCCTCACCAGCTCGTCGCACTCCTGTTGCAGCTCTGGACCAGCCGCTTCTAACAGTGCCTCAGCCAGGCCACCGATGTGTTTTAAGTCTTCATTAGATGCATTTACCACAACATCAACAGGATGAGTGCACAAGTCAGCTTTATACACTGCTACTACAACTCCATCTGGCAGCGTTTTCTTGTAGTGGAGCTTTCTTTTCTCTTTATCCCCAACTTTTTCGCCCTTCTGTTGTTGTTGTTCTTCTTCTTCTTCCAGCCTAATCAAACAGCTAAATTTCTGCTTTGCCTCAAAAACACATGAATCTTTCCTCTCAATGAAGAACTCTTTGGCTCCCGGTTTATCAATTGGCACATTTTTTGAGTAAAGGGATGAGAGAATTTTTTCAAATGTGGTGATTGCTTTTGGCACTTCTGCTTTTGGTCCGCTCAGGGAAATACACGGTGTCTTGGTGTCAAAATGTACTGTCACACCTTTCTTCCTCAATTCAAGATAAACACTGGATTTTTCCTTCTCTACAAACTGCACTACCACCACTGACTTAGCTGGGATTACTTTTTCCATATGTGTGTTTCTATCTATAAAATCATTAAGTTTCTGATAAACTTCAGTTACGGCCTTAGAAAAGCCAGCAATAATCACTTTATTTTCTTTTCCAACAGGTTCATCAATGACTAGAGTTTCCTGGGAAGAATTGTACTTCTTACGCAAGGAGGCAAGAAGACTCCTCCACTGCTCCTTTTTAATGACCTCACCATCCTCCACGTCGATGCACTCATATTCTAAGCCTGTCTTTATTTGCTTTTCTGCTTCTAAAAGATCTTTGGGAGCATCTCCAAACAGCAACACAGTATCATCCTCAAGCTCATAAAAACTATTAATTTTTTTCCTAGTGAATAATGTCTCTGACATTGTTTTATTATCTACACGCTGTAGATAGTAGAAAACATGGGGATCAATGGTAACTGATGTATGTGGCATATTCAATACCTTTTCCAGTAAGTCAGCTTTGATTTTGTATACTTCCGCAGGTAATCCACACAACTGAACAGTTTTTTTTGTGTCATCATAAAAGATCTTTAAGCATGGATATTCTTTGTGAATATTCTTTTCTAGTCCAGCATTGTGCAGAACGGCATACTTCCCTGGAATCACTGACACAGAAATTTCTATGCTTTGTTTTTCCCTTTCACTTTGCTTCATGGCTTTTTCCATGCATTCCCTCACTTCTTTCTCTGCACTGTCCACTGCTGTTCTGTTGCCTGCAATCACCACCATCTCCTCAGAAATATCAGTTATGATCAAAGCAACATCTTTCATCAATCTGTTTTTCACATCTTCCCAATCCACTGAATTTACTTGACATTTTATAGCTATGTAACGTGCCATGATACGTGAGAACTCAGTAGAAGCATCTTGCTTCCACGTCTTGATCAACTTAATCATTGGCTTTTTCTGTTCAGAGAGAGATGATGATGGGCACAACATAATTTCTGGGTGTGCACAGTCTGTCTGGGGCCATTTTAGCTCACAATGGCAAATTGCCATTTCCTGGTTTATCTCTTGGATCAGTTTAGCCTGCCTTTGTAAAAACTGCCAGACATACGGATCTAGTGGCACCCCAATGGGGTCTGGCATCTTGATAGTTGGTCTGTCTTCTCCATAGAGAGCTGTTCCCAGGGAGTGATAATATGGATGCACAGAAATCGGTGTCTGTTCCAGTGAATGCTGCTTTTCCAAGACCGTGTTTAGATCTAAAAGTTAGCACACATACATACAAATACACGTATCATTAACTTCAAATCAAGCAAATGACTCTGTTCTTAGAACACTGAATAATGTTTGGGTTTTTTTTTCATTTGAACGATCTATTTTTATGTCTTTCTGATTTCCAAACCACTCTGTAGGGGAGAAGATAAGAGGCTTGGCTCCAACTAGTTTGGTAAATATGCTTGTGCTTGTATTCTCCTGTACAGCTACACCTTGCTCTCATTTCCTAAGGAAACCCCACCGCAGAGCAGGGCCATATCAACGTACTACTATGAAATGCTCCTTACTCTCAACTTAAAATAAAACTCTTTGTGCCAGTGCATTTTTACTTTTTTTTTGCCATTTTAGTTGGAATGGACAAAGGAAAGGAATTATAATGGTGGCAGGGACTTAAAACCACATTACAAGATCCAAATTACATATTAACTTAATGAACAAAATATTATTAAGCAAATTCTGAGTCAGAAGAAAAACAATCACCTGGCACATATCTTTAATTAAAGTAAAGGAATTTACTAAGCCAGGAGTCTCCTAACACAGAGATATTTACCAGAGGTTGCGCTGGCACAAAAATGGGACAGTGATTCAACACAAGGAATAGTAACAAGATTTTTCTTTAGCTCTGTTCTTCCCTGATAATGAAGATATTTGACCTTAATTAGTTTCTGAAAGCTAACTGTGAAAGCTGAAGTCATTAACAGATCCTGCTTCCTCTACCTGTAAGTACAATTAATGTTGTATTGCAAATAAAACCCTCCGTAAATGGGGAAAAAACATCAGTGGGAACAACCCATGCACAAAGCAGGTATTAAAATGAACCTTTGGTAACATAAAAAAACCAGAGAGATTCTGAAACTCTAGACACGCAGCAGTATTTCTAAGCACAGAGCACTTCCCAGGAACAGGACACTGTACGCTGGCTTTAGCGACAGCAAGCCAGGCTTCCCCTAATGCCCAAATTTGCGGTAATTTTCTTTCAAGTCCTCCGCCTGGGAGGACTTTGGTCAGGCAAAGGACAGCGTTACCTTTGTGATCACAGAAAGTAATGATGGCTGAGTTCTCCTCAGGCAAGAGCTGGACGTCTGACACAGGCCCCCCTCCGTTCCGCACACTCTCAAAGTAAACTGTGATGTAGTCTGTGGAAACACCGTCTGGTATATTTTCAGCCTTGATGCTCTGGGTCAATTCAAGAAGCCTGGCAGTCATTTTGAATTCTTTAACTCTTTTGTTTTGTGAACATTTTTTGACAAATTCTTCAGTATCTGCAAACAGAAAAGCAGTATGACTGACCATGTTCTCCCACGTTGCTATCAGACCCGGCTATCACTTCTGGCAAAGAAATAAGCTGAGTCTACTTCTCCCTGTATTTGGAGAAAAACTTTTTTTGGTGCCAAATAACTGTGTTGTAACAAAAAAGGGGAAATGCACACAGCCGTGTTACTCTCTGCTATTCACTACGTCTCTGTTCCCCTCTTATTTATCTCTTGTATAAACTAAGCACACTTCACTGTTTCACCATCTTCTCAGAGACTTTATATACTTCAATAATTTGCAGAGCTCATCTCCACACTCAGTCCGCTTCTAATTCTTCTCCATTTAACCCAAAATAAGATAAGACACAACGAAACATTGTGTCTCATGCAATTTCAATTAATGAAGATGCCACAATTTTCTTTTTTCAGTGTAACATTTGGATCACAGGCATTTTCATGGAGCTGTATATAAGACTTATATCTTTCTTGAGAGACTACACTCCATGTACTTTTTTAAAACTGTCTGAATCTCTAATGGGAGAGGAATCAAGCTCTGAAAGCTATTACTCATACATATACATGGAAACGAATGATGGTGTTCATCCTGTCTTACCGATACTTTTTATAAAGGTAGCTACAGCAGCATTTATTTCAGGTATCACTTCCACGGTGAAGTCATCATCTACTGTCAGGCCACTGATGTTCTCCAACAGCATACATAAGCATTTTGGACTGCAACCTTGTATGTTTTCAAACACCACTGAAGGTGAGGTCTCTGCGGACTTTTCTGCAATGTTCTCCGCAGAGCCAGCTTCCTCCTGGAGTTCACTGTTTGGAACAAAACTCTCTGCTTTCTGCAAGACTTCTGTATCATCTTCAACAGAAAGAGAAATAAGCCACATGACATATTGGTACACATTTCCTGGAATAAACAGATTTTGCTTACCCTTTCTCTCCTTTCCTTTCCCAAGAAAAGAGATTGCCTAACCAATCAAATACTGCAGGGTACCCCAGGACATTTTGGGATCCAAAACAGCCCAGATGTGGTATTCTGTGGGGCTGCAGGCACAAAAATGGCCATGAGTAAACAAGTCCAAGATCACTGGTATGTCTCTGAGTCAGAGACATAAATAAAATAAAATCCATTAAGATAATTGGCTATGGCTGCTCAGGCATTGGTAAGGGTTGTGAGAGACCCTGCAGCCTCTGCATCAGTTTCTTGGCCTGGGTGCAGGCATAACAAGCCCGAACATAGCTCGGGACACCCGCAGGCACCAGAGGCCACCAGTAGCTCTGTGCAACTCGATGCAAAGCCTCCTGATGACCACAGTGCCCTGCCATCAGTGCGGCATGACAGCACTGAAGGACCCATGTGCACGGAAGGCCGGCAGGGATGCAACAAAATTTTGCGGATAGAAAATGTAACAGGGGTGCCCACCAAGTACCCCAGAAGTCCAGCAGCTGCTAAAGGAAGGCACGTCTCCGGCTTTGCAGACAGATGAGGGTGGAGGCAGGAGAGAACCTCCAAACGGGAACGACATGCTCTTCCGCGTGCCTGAGTAAACTGAAAGTGTCACCCAGGTATGCGGTGACACAACTATCCAACAAGTCACGGAAAAAGGCAGTCACAGAGCGCTGCAGGGTGGCAGGGGACTGACACAGGCCAAAGGGCACCCCAGGGTGCTCAAGATGGCCATACTCACAAACAAAGGCAGCTCTCCACTCCTTGCCCCAACGAACACAAGCAAGAGCATAAGCCCCTCTCAGTTTGGTAAACCAGCACATCCCTGCACCATGGCAGGGAGATGAGCGTCGAATGAAACCCTGGCGCTCACCGCCCTCAGTGTAAACCTCCAGGACCACCATCTCTGGCTGTGTCAGAGGACACGTACAACTGAGGGGAGAGGAGCTCGTTGGAGCAGTTGCACACCTGACTGGGGATGTGGGAAGGTCTCTGCTTGCTTTTGCTGAAGAACACCCCGAAGTCCCTAAATCCCGGGGTAGCGCCCAACAGGCCGGCCATGGGGGGCAGGCCCAAGGAGAGAGACAGAGACGCGGGGTGGGAAGGATCGAGCAGGCGGCAGCGCAAACAGGCTGGCTGTGCCCGCTCGCCGGGTTTACAAGCTCTCCCGAGGTATAACAACAACTGATACCAAACCCATAACATTTACAGAAAACAGCTGCCTTTGAAGGCCTACCAGCATAAGCCCAACAAGAGAAAAACAAAAGAAATAACCGCAGAAGCAATAGCTCTACAGGTGCTAGTTATTCATTTCTAGGTCACCAACAGGAATCATCTGCTCCACTATGTCCAATTAAGAAAGTACAAAAAAGCCAAAACTGAAAGCTAGGCTGACCCAACGAAGCGATTAAGAGCAGCATCTGGAGATTTTCAGGGTCCTCTCTAGTATAACTGAAAAATAGTAGATGACAACTTTGAGTACCTAATTTTGACAGGAGGCAAACCACCCAAAACGGCACCGAACAAGACTTCATGCAGAAAGGAAAAGACAGGGGGGTAATTACTGAAGAACTTCCTGATTAACTAGTCTGTCTTAAGGCTGAGTATTTACTCTTCACAGATATAGGTATATTTAGGTGTGCAGTACTGTTTTCTAGATTGCTTTCTGAATCATAAAGCTTAGCAGGATACTGCTGAAAGAGGACCTAACCGAAGTCACTGAGGTACTGGGGAGATGCACCACTTGCCTTCACAGAATCTCCTAACTGCAGAGAGCACAAAGACACCAGGCCTGGGCTTAAGACCTTAAATCTAGGTGTTTCTACGCAGATCTTAGAGCAGTTATGCAGGATAAGGGAACTAAATCCCTCTCTGGAGATGCTCCTCTGATTAAACAGGCTATTTTAGAAGCTAAAACCAGGTGTGTGGTCTAAGTCTGTCAAGGTGAACTCCACCCTTGGTGTTCAAGTCTACAGTGTCCCTGGCCAGACATCTCTCCCTGTATCACCCGAGTCAGGCTGCCAAATTCAACTCCCCACAGAACTGGAGCTGTGTGTGGAGAAAAGCACCAACATTTTCTTTTTATGAAGAAACATCACACAAGAGTGATGGATAACATTTTACCTTTTGTTTGAAGGTTGCTTGTGGCATCCAGAGCCTAAAATAAAATGAAAGCAAAATATCAGTGACTGATTTGACACTCGCACCACTGTTTCAAAGCTCTGGTTAGGATTACAATTTTTATTCACCTTTGTTGGAACTAATTTTTCTTCAAATGCCTCCTCTTCAGCAGCTAGTGCTGTTTCAGGCTCTGTGACAATCAACTTCAGTTCTCCTTTTTCTCCCAAATACAGCTTATGAGACTGTCTCTCAAGAACTCGTTGCTTCACTAAATAAAACCAAAAAACCCCAGTAACAATCTGAATAGAAACACAACTTTAAATTACATAGCACTTTTCCACCATTACATTAGGACACATATACTGTCCCACAAAATGGAAGAGCTTTAAACTCATAACGCTAACAGAGCACGCACGAGGCTTTCCTCCTGAAAAGAAATGGAAGAACAGCAGAGGATATTATTTCTGTGAAAAACCACCAGAGATGCAAAGCTCAGCTCCACCACATGTTTCCTGGCTGGCGTCCAGCAGGCAGTTCTGCGCTGGGGCTGCAGCATGAGGGTGCCGGTACCGGCCCCAGGCCTTGCACACCCTCTTCCAGCCAGTGTCAAAATGGCTTGGGGTTGTATGTCCTGCACTTACCAGCTAGGCGAGTCAGCAACTGGGAAGCATGATAAGGCAGAAAAAAAAAAAAGTGTATATATGTGTGTTTATGCACATACATGTACATGCATGTATATGTATACATTTAACACAACTGCAGCTAAATGCTTTCGACCTTGCTGCAAGTTTATATAAATACATGCATATTCTGTCATATTTTTAATATATATCTGTAACCACAATATATATTAAGTTATATTAACATAAGCTTTATTATTCCAAGTGCAAGCTAGAGAATACTACTGTGCATCAAAATTAATATATACGCATATATACCTGGCAGGATATATTTATTAACTTATAGCCTAGAGTTATTAAAAATGCAATCTAGAGGCTAGTACTAAGCACTGAATTTAAGCATATATATAAGCAAATACATATTATATAGTCTATATTGCATATTACAGGATGTATATGACCTTATATGCTATAGATTTGTATATTACGTATCAGACAGCATACATCAGATCACATGCAATAATTAGGTCAGTATATACATTTTAACCCGCAGAAAGTTACGACTTGTGAGTTACAACTCTCAACACACTTCCGTAGGGAGCCGATACACGAACCCGGTTCCCGGCCGCCCCACCCGGAGGGAGGCGGGCAGCCCTCGGCCGCGGCGGCCCCCTGGACGCGCCGGACCCCGCCGGACCCCCTCACCCCCGACCCCCCTCCCCAGCCGCTCACCCTCGGGGTGGGCGAAGCAGACGAGGAGGTGCCCGGTCCCCGTCCCGGTCCCGGTCCCGGTCGCGACCCGCAGCTCGCACTCGCCGCCGCCCGAGCGCTTCTGGCTCTGGAAGTAGCAGAGCAGCTTCTTCCTCAGGGCGGGGGGCGGCTCGGTCGCGCCCCAGTCGCCCCGCACCAGCAGCGGGAAGGCGCCCTGCCGCTGCCCCGCCATGGCCGCCTCTACCGCTGCCCGCTGCCTTTCGCTTTCGCTTCCCGGCGCGGCAGGGCGGGGCGGCCCGCGGCCTTTCCCAGCAGGCAGCGGCAGCCGGCGGGGCCCGGGACACCGCGGAGGAGAGCGAGGAGGGAGGCGGTCGCTGTGCCGGGACGGGGCCGCCGCTTCTCCCGTCTCCTCCGCTGCCGTCTGTCGCGACACACCCGCCGCAGGCGGCCGGCTGCCCGGACCCGCCGGTCACAGCTTCACACTTGCGCCCTTAGGCTCCTTTCCCCGCCAGAATTTCCTAGAACACCCAAAGGTGCCTCAGGCGCTCACTTCACGTTACAAAATGTCCTCTCCCTCCCTGCACCGGGAGCTGGAAGCCCATCACGCTGCTGAAGGAACAAGGTCCCCTCGTACTCTTCCACCTCCCACCCTGCCTTTTGATTGTAATAAACTCGTTTGGAGAAGCAGCGCCTTTTACTCATCACCTGCACAGATCCCAGTGCTACAGGTTTCTGCTCTGTGCTTGATGCCTAGGCACCTATAACGCGAGCACTGGTGAAAAAACGCCTTGGTGTTCTCCATGGCTTCTTGTGGTGATGGAGCAGCTGAGAACAGATGCATTGCTCTCTCCTGAAGAGAAAGTTCAGCACCCTGAGCCATCACCTCTGGCTCCCATCACACCGATGAACCAGTGACCGTGGGTATTTGTTACAGGGATTGATTAAGTTTATTCGTTTTAAAAGCAAAACTTAAGACTTTTAGCCCTCACATCTTAATTTCAAGCACTAGGAGTTCAATAGTCAGCATTTTTCAGCAGTTCAAAAGCTGACATAATCAAAAGCAATAAATCCCAAAATGAGTGGTTCCAGCACTGTTGCAGAGGGAGTGATGGGGTGGGGCGTGAATGAACAGCCCGACGCTTATGGCTCTACTGATACTTTCAGGTTCACGATTTTACACCACCTTCCCTAGAAAATATGATTATTGCTCACATGAACACACCAACCCACAGTAAAACTCTGAAGTAATAGCAACCTAACTATGTAAAGCACGTACTGGAAGATTTTCTCTTAATCATCCAACCAAATAAGAAGTCAAACCCGACACATTCAGAAGACCCAAGGGTTTTTAGAATTTGGAGGTACTGCATCACTCTGCTTTTTCACTGGAAGATCTTATAATATCTAAGGCTGAGAGGCATATTTTTTTATTCCATCAACATGCTACAAAGAAGATGATGTTGCTTTGCTTCCCGCCCCGCCCCCCCCCCCCCCAACATGGAACTCTGAACTTTGGCTTGTTAATGATCACCCCTTTGAGATAACCTATTTATTTAATCTTAATGACCTTCCCCCTGCCCCCCGTGCTTTTTGTTGCTCTATTCATTTCTCCCTAAGATCACAGGAAGGTTGCTGCAGCTGGTACATGACAACAGAAACACTTTCTCAAAATTTACTTTCCTGTTTCTCTAAAGCTATATATAGGCAACTTGGACAACTTCTATAACCTTCTGTAGAACCTCTTATTAACCTGCCAGGGAGGGTTACTGTATTAAAACCAAGCAAATCCATATTCGAGACGTCAAGTTCATTGAAGTTCACTGGTTGAAAACCAGTGCTGAATGTTCGGAGAAGTTTAGACAAACACAAGCCATTAACTACAATTAGTTTGTTTACTGAAAACCCCTGTATCATAATTCATGATGCAGACTGTCATTTACAGAGTGTAAGAAGCCATCAGAAATGCAACATCGAGCAGTCAGCGGCTGAGAGAAGATCCCTTCCAATCCCGTGCCAGCACTCCCCACTTCCTAGTGCAACTAGGATGGCCATAAGGCTGCATGGAAAGGCTAAAATGGTATAAAGGCCTGATACGTAATCTAACCAGTTTTCAGTAGAATATTGAGCTCAAGTGTTAAACATGCTCAGCTACTCTGAGTGTAAACAAGCAGTCTATTTCAGTGCTACCAAAAATTGCCAGAGGTCGCTTAAATGTAACCAAGCTTTGAGAAATTAATTTGGTATTTATTGTTTTCATTGTATATTTTGTTATAAGTGTTTCTGTCCTACACAGAGACTGAAAGATATGCAATCTTGGCTGCAATCAAAATGCTTATCTAGTGAAAGTGATAAGGTATTCTGGGTAAGCTTGAATGTCATTAAATATGATGAACATGGAGGGCTGGTTCACATTATCAGTTGAACTATCAAACAGATCTATAGAGTTACTAGCGTTTTTTGCTGCTGGGGTAATCGATCCTCTTATCCCCCGAGAATATTCTCCAACAAGGACTCGAGCCAAGTACATGTACTTCTTTCCATCCGCATCCGGTTTAGAGTAGGTGTCACTGGCAGAATAGCTGGCGTTAACAGCAAAGTACGTTCCATTTCCAAAGTTTGCAGCTGTAGTCAGAAAAACAAATGTTTGTGAGCGTTTCATTAGCAGCAATCACTTATCTATCATCCTCAGAGCCTGTGAAGCTCTTGACAATTTTGCTTTTTTTTTTTTTTTGCAATAGGGAGATTTAACAAAACAAATAATTTTGCATACAAGGCAGGACTGTACTGATGGCATGGCAAATCAGTCCTAGCCCTATTCAGGAAAACAAGAGTTGTTTTGAAATTCATATTACCGTGCATTCCAGCATAGCTCCGGTTAAATCCACGGTTGTTAATTAAGGTTAATGACTCCTTACTCGTCCCATGAAACAGAAGCCTCTCATTATTTCTGTTGCCATTTTTGTTATCCATTTCACGCTTTTTTATTTGGTAGGCCTTCCAAAAAAATGGGTTCTGTACCCTTTCAATCTGCAAAGTTTGAAAGTAAGACGCATTAGTTTTCTTTAGGTTGCTGTCATGAAAAACATTAGTGTATCAACAATTCAATCTGCTTCCAAGATTCTCCTCCTAGCTCCAGTGCACGTATACCAGATCATGAAATAAGTTTGTCAAATCACTCCAAACTTTGGCATGATGGACAGCAGAATCCAGCCCAAAACATGCCAGAAATACTCCATGGGAAACAATATAGGACAGTTTTGCAGGTTTCTGAGGCATAGATGACACGCCTACCTGCAAATCACACACGGCTTAAGCGAGCAAATGCTGTGCTGTACTATAGCAAAAACCATTTAAAGAAAGCACACTCTCCCTTGGTGCTGAAGAAGCAACTGCTTAAGAGTTGTTCCAAATACCTCAACTGCAACATTAAACCGATGCTGATTAAAGTTAGTGACAGTCATAAAGACCTGTTCAACTTCAGAAATCCCAGTGGAATTTATTTTTCCATTGTTATTAGTATTCTTCATCACTTATTATCAAAGTATTCATGCTCAGAAACGAGGACATGCTTTTACCTTTTCAATTTTTAATGACTGACAGGTCTTCAGAAACCTTTCCTGCACATCTTTATATTCTCTTGTTTCTCGTTTCAATTCCACTATTTTGAGTCGCTGGTTTTGCATATCGTCCCACGTTGCAGGGAGTACTGTTGACTCTTGATCTGCAGAAGAAACATAATCAATCGTATTTACCCAAATCCTCTGCTTAAAATGAAATATACCCTGCTACAAACCCTTCTAAAAGCCCATACATCTAGCTTATCACTAGTGCCTACTGGTCTTTGTCAGCCAAGAGTATTCCACGGGTCTTTTACCAGAGGATTAGGGCGTTGTAGTTTCTAGTTTGCCACTGCAGTGGCAATTGATGTGCCTGAATTGGTAGTTCCTAGACAAATCTGTTCTTCACAGCTGAAGAGGGATCCTTTGCAACATCTTTTACGAGTAGCCTTCCCTGCAAATCAAGTTTTCAAGGACATGGAGCAAACGCAGGTTTACCGAGTAGTTAATTCTCATCAACTAGGAGCAAAGCATCTGAACAAGGAAGGTTTTAAACTAAAAAGTTCAAGAATATACTCTCCATCTGAAAAGCGGAAGTCTTCCCTTTCTTCCCTTCTCTCATTTCATGCAAGGCCTAGTATCTAGCTGTATTGTCAAACAGTAACACTGACTGATGCATATGCTACAGACATCCAGCATTATAGGTTCCCTCAATTAGGAGTGACATTTTTTGGTAAGAGAACAAAAAACAAAAATCTGAAAATACGTGCAGGAGGCATTACTAAGGCACTGGGAGCTGAAGAGTTACTTAAACCTGTCCACTTTCACTTTCAAGTGTTAAGTAGACCAAAAAGTTGTTCCCATTAAGGTATAAAATATGCCCCTGTAAAACTGAGTCACAGCAGGACAAAGAAAAATAACACACTAGGAGAAGTCCTGTATGGATGAGTAAGAAAAAGGTAGCTCCTTATATCGTAAAGGACCAGAAGTAAATGGAAGAGAGTACATCTCAAGAACAGAAGTGAACTGAGATCTAGAACAACAACTGCTACAAACACCTAATTATTGCTAGTAAGCCTGTTAAGAATCTCAGAATGCATTACCTACATTTCCAAAAATTTTAAATAACTGCAGGCTTCTTTTATTTTCATTTCCCAATTCAACATTCTCCAGAAATGGACCTGCACAAAGCTCCTAACAATATTTTGCATATTCTTACCATTTCTTACTCTTACTAGGCCAGATGCAACCTGGTTTTAATGTGGGAACATCAGTCTGTCAAGATGCTTTTACTTACCTTCAGATTTATCAACACGTATAATAGGGGTACGTTTTCCTTGGTCATCCACAGCGTATCTAGCTTCTGTATTCACTGCGTATTTTTTCTCATCAATGACGACGGAAATATCTTTCTGCTTTCCCATGAAAGCATCTTCCAAGTACATATTTGTGAGACTGTCAAAGGGCACATAGGAATCCTTTTCAAAATATTTCCACTCAATTAAGTTTTGTAAAAGTTCTGCCCTGATCTCTTCCTGTTTAGCAGCTTTTACCTTGTGGATCATTTCTTGAACAGTTGAATAAGCAATCCAGACATCTTTCTCAACACCTGAAATGCGAATAGTGGTACTATCCAAATGAAGCGCAATTTTTAATTTCTTTTGTAGGTTATGCAGCTCCTCACTCTCTGCTTCACCGAAATGAAAGATAGACTCATCTGTGATTTCTGTTTGAAACTGTTCCTTTAAAATTGCACTTCTCAACCAGTTTTCAGCTTCTTCCACTTTCTTTTTGTTTTCACCACAAATCTGCACAACAGCCAGGTCGATTTTCTTTTCCAAAACTGCTTTGGCTTTTTCCTTTGGGGAACATTTCTCAGAGCTCCAGAATGCTACATTGAAATACACAAATGTGGTAATTAATATTAACCATTATCAGCTGGTGCTGAACAGATTGATCGATAACCTGTATTTAAGTGACATCTACTTACACTTTATCTTGGAAAGCAGTAATTTGGCTGCTGTTTTAGCAGGACTTGCTCTTTTCTGCATGCTTGCATGGAACACACTCAGCAGATGTGGCTGAAAGATGACAACTTTAATAGTTTTCACAGATGGAGCAAAGTTACTTCTTGCAAAGTCAGTTACTGCATCTATCATGTCGTCAGCTACTACAGCTGGATCACGGCCTGCCTCACCTGAAACAAGTTATAAACATTTTGCCTTTAAAAAAACGTTAATAACTGTTACAAATGGTTAAAACACTTTTAAAAGAACAGTTATGAACAGACTCACAATCACTTGGATCATAAACAGGTCAGAAATAACTTCGGGCTGGCAATTAGGAAAGGTTTTTATTTATTAGGAAAAGGAAGTTTGAGACCACCTTTCCAGCAAGGGAAAAATGGAAGTTTACTTTTGTTGACATGGCAACCGATCAGGTTGAGGTAGATGATATGGCTTGGTTACCTAACAGGCCACAGGCCTGACGCTCAATGGCCCAGTAGCCAACTCTTTGCTCAAAAAGCAAGTCTAGTTTTATTCGTGCAAGAGGTCCCTGCATGCATGGGGCCCAGTTCTGGATTCTCTGACTCTAGGGATTTCTACTGAACTAACCCAAAACAACAAGAGAAGAAAAAGGGACAATCTGGCCTTTTTTGACAGGTTCACATTCCATCTGTATCAACCCTACTTGTCTGCCTGCTAGCCAGAGTTGCATCATCTACTGATTTCAGCAATGGAGAAGTAGCTCCCTGGATATTCTCCAATGAGCTGCCCACACATATCAGGCTGCTGTGACAAATATTTATGGTTCTCCAGGAAGTATGGACATACCTTTGAATCCCTGTTAGCAAGGACATGTTGGCTCTAGAGCACTCGTACTCTTTACATACTAGCTGACTACAAGGAGTGAAGCTTTCTAGGTCTTCATAAGCTTCTAATAACAGTTTTATATTCAGAAACTGCAGACTTTATTTTCACCAAAGAATAACCCCTCCAGATAAATCAAACTCATCGCTTGAACCCTGAGATCAGCAGAATCACATGCAATGAACCCATTTCAAAAGGGAGACACAGACCTGTTCCAATTGCTGGGAAGGCGACAGAGGTGTACTGCTGTAATTCACACTCCTGAAGCACTCTGGAGACTAGCACCTTGATATCATCTTGGGCAACAAAATGAATTATTTTTTTGCATGGCAGGCTTCCTGCTTGGGTGGTGATAAAGGTCTTGTTAGATTGTGAGCCTGAAACATAAGTAGGAGAATGTAATCAATCAACAATTATCCACAATATAGATGTGTATTAATCCTCATTAGGAGATAAGAAATGATGACAAATATGCCCCAGGATAAGCTTCAAGTCTCCTTCCACAAACTGTGCAACTCTCTCTATTTTCACTTTCAAGGCACAAGGATTCATTTTTATGTTTGTAAAAATATTTGCCTCGTTTGGCAAATAAGTTTTGTGTGTGCCTTTATTGGTCAAGTTTGCTCTGCAGACTTGGAGAACTTCAAGCAGACTAGTACTACACTCTGTCTTCATGCACACACAAGCATTCCATCTACCCTCAGGCCGCCTAGCCTGAATTATCCTCTTGACCTGCACAACAGAGGTTTACCTCTTATCTCCTCCACATAATTCTTTTCCTTTGGTTGGTCTTCCAAGCTGACCTCCACACCAGCATCTTTCCCACTTCCCTTATTTTGTGGGGTTTTAAGCCACACGTCCATCCTTACTCCCCATTCATTATATTTGTTGTTCACTAGCTGAATTTGGTCTACAAATAAATGCCTCTTCTGAGGCAGGAACACAACTTCACTAGTTTTCCCTCTTAGTCACACAGAGGATGTGGTAGTGGGTTGCTAGTTAAGCCAACAGCAAACATCATCTCACTCGGGAATTACAAAAGGAGTTGCAGGTAGACAGTTGCTTCCAGTGAGGTATGGCTTCTCTATTAACATTTCTGCCAACATCATCCCTTGCTCATGGCTCTGTTTGATGTAGACTTGATCTGTTTTTAATCATGCAAAGCTTTACTGGAATAAGAGGATGCAATACTGAACAGATTTAGTTCTTTACATATGCTTAGAAGCCCTCTCTTCTTGAAGGTTTTTCTTTCCTTCCCTTATTAGATGTTTTACAAATATCACATTAACTGATTAAAAACTAGCTCATGTAACACAGTGCATAGTACAGATGGATGTACAGTAGGCACTGAGAAAGTATTCCAACAGATTCCCTGCCATGCATGAACACCTTCAGAAAGGAGGTCAGAAATGTTGCACCATACCTAGTTGAGCACATTCATCTTCAACTGCTTTTCCAGCACCGTTCAGAATTGCTCTAGAGACACCTTAAACGAGAAGGGGCATATGAATCCAGTTACTACTGTTAATGCCGTTAAAATCCCATCTGAGGCAGAACTGTGTTACCACATAATATCTAAAATATCTCAATCCTGATAACAGTAAAGGTTATAATTGAAAAGCACTGTTGCCTAAATTTTAGGCTTATGCTTTTCAATTCAAAGCGATGTCTAAAGTACCTAACAAGTTTCACTGAGGTCAAAACCTCACTGAGGTTTGTCTTCCCCTTTAGTCTGAGAGATGTTCTATAAAAGATTCTATTAAAAAAAAAAAAATTAAAATTATTGGTTTCCCTTTCTGCAACAATCTTAAACATTCCATCCTGTAACATAGATTAACAAGAAAAAGAAAGTTTCAGACACTTCCTAATTGAACCTTTGTACCCTAAGAAGCAAAACAGAAACCACACTGTGAAACAGAAGGGCTTGAAACATTGAAAAAAAAAAAAACTTCCTACTCTCCTTATCCAGCCCTTCCAATCACACATACTGTTTTCACACAGAATACCAACTAAAATACCTGTTTTGAGGCTGAAGGTTTGGTTTGTTATGTTTACAATGACATCTCCTCCTTCCTTGGTAATATCGCCTTCTGCCACCTGGAACACGATGGAGCCAATCTTCATTTCATGTACATTCTGTGCTGGGGTGGAAGAGGTACCAGAGAAAGCTGCAGGAAAGAAATACAGACCCTGAGCAGAAGGGAGCAATGAGGTAAGAGATAAGGGACTTTTTCATGGGTACAACGCCGACAGAGACCACAGTTTGGCTCCAGACTCAGCCTGTGAAGAGGACTGCCGGCCAGTTAACTGAAAATCATTCCTTCTCACAGGAGTCTCTGATCAACCTTCACCTACTCCCATCCCTGCTACTCATGCTTAGATGGCAGAAAAAACTCGTTTTGCTGCACACCTGGTATACAGACACTACTTTGCAACATTTTACTATAGAAGCCTTTGCGAAACTCCAAGATAAGAGAGCAGGAAACTTTCCAAGTCTCACTCCCTTCCTCTGCTGTCTCACAGAGTTTTCAGGCAGGTTCTCCACTGCGTGACACGAACTTTTTACCTATACGTTATTTGTAAAAACTTTATTAAGTTTTCAACGTGTAACTCTCTTTCTACACTCTGCAGCTTCATTAGGCTGGATAACACCAAAGATATTTCAGTTTGGTTTTGCTATTCATCTGAACATGTAAGAGATTTAAGAGTATTCCAAAGAGGCCACTTTAAGACATATAACCAGGAACTCACCTGCCTTCCTAGGACATAGGAAGACACCAACCTATTCACAATCTAATCAAGTACTGCAGCAACACAAGAAAAAGCCCTACTTGTGCCCTTGGCACATGATAGCTTCTGCTATCCTGATTTGTAGGGACACTATCCAGATAACGAATTACAGGTACATTTTTTTTTCTTAGCATCTGCAACACTGTTTCAGACATTACAGACACTCATCCTGAAAATACTATATGCTGCCTTTACAGCAGCCACTTCCACTGTTACTTGGACTTTGGGAATGACATGCTCACCAAACAAATATCTATAATGAATGCATTCCCTGGAATATTTAAAAGAATAAAAAAAATCCACTAGGCACACAACTTCCGTGAAACAAGCTTACCTGTGCCTTTGCTAGCCTTATTTGGAGAAGTATTCTGCACTTTAACATCTACAGTATTTCCACACCTGTTCTCAAGTTCATCTGAAAATTCCTAGAGAAGGAAATCACAATCAACCTCTGTAGAAGTCTTTAGATTACACAGTAGAAATAAGTTTAATTAATTAAGAAATAAGAATAATAGGTTTGAAAATTAAAGCTAAAAACATTTAGAAAGAGCTTAATGCAAATTACTTCATACCATCTGCCGTAATGCTGATGGCAAGTCCTGACACACTTGTTCTTGGAGAGCAAGGTTATTCAGTTATTTATCAATTCTGTCTGTTGCTCACACTAAGTCAAAGCCCTAGTTACCATTCCAGAGGGATACAGTAACAGATGGCTTCCTTACACTGAGAGGCCAGTTTACACTCTAACTCAAGTCTTGCAGCTAATGCCACCCTTCTCTATGCACAGTAGCTCCGGCTTTAGCGCAGTAGCCTTCAAGGTTGGCCTTTCAAAATGTATTAGCTTCTGCACAAAATAGCAGAAGTCAACAGATGCAGAAATACTTATTTGGACATTAATTCAGTGTGACTGCTCTCTTTTGAGAGAGTCATGTGTGAGACGAGTAACTTGAGCATGGATATAGAAAGTTTGTGCTAATGTGATACTGAAGAAAGGGGGATGCAGAATACTGATACGTTTCTACTGGAGAAGTTTACCAGCACGGCAATCCTAGTATAATTATTCTTCCTAAAAAAGACACTAGCACTCCCTTGAAAGCACTCCTTTCTCCAAGGGTGAAGGCATCTATGCAGGAGTTGCAGCAAAGTTATATGTAGGCAAGTCCTACGTACTGAAGAATTAGGTGAGTTCATGAGATAAAGAGTAATTACACTTTCATCTGTATTATTGCCAGGGAACAGAAAAGGACAGGAAGGGAACAGGGCTGTACAGGACAGGCAGGTGACCATGAGGGATAGAACTAAAAACAGAACTTCCAGTACAGACAAGAGAGACTGTCAGCAAACTTTTTCTTTAGTATAAGAACAAGCAACCTGTGGATTCTTTAGAGATCATCAGATAGCCAAGTATGAGACAGACCCAAAAACCCCAGCATATAATAGAGACAGAAAAACGTGGTAACTCACCTGAATATTAGCTGTGTCTTTTGGATGCAATAGAAAGTGAACTTCCTCAAGAGAATTTACTCCATTTTTACTACTGAATTCAAACACCTTGTCAAACAGTAATTTTGCAACAACAGACCTTGGGAATCCTAAATTCCCTGTCCCAATCGCTGGGAAAGTAATTGACTTTAAAGATAGTTCCTCAGCAATCTCCAGGCATTTTGTGATGATGTCGCCCAAGATCTGTAAAGCACAATTATTTTTTCAATTACTGAAAGTAATTTTTTTTCCAGTATGTGCAATGTAGCACTTTCCCTTTTAGCTAACTCTTGGAATTAAAATACCAATAATTGCATACACCACAAGGAATATATTAGTCAACAAGGGATCAGCCACACAGTTAAAAAAGAACAGGCCAAACTCTCTCATCTTCTATGACACTGTCCCCCATTTCAAAGGAAAAGTGGCATCAAACCCACCATAAAGCCCAGTCAGATTAGAGTTCAGACAAATAAAAACCCTTATACCTTTGGAGATGCATGTCTCTGGGACCATGCAGGTACAACAGCATGAAGCACAACACTGCAACCTAGATTGTAACCTTTTGTTTTCAACACAGATCCTTCCTCGGGCGTTTTTCCTATGCCTTCTTCTTTTAAGCCCGTCTGAAGCATTGGCCCTGCCTTGCTTAGCAAAGCTTTAGAGAGTGGCCCTTTACCAAGCTGGAGATCTTTGGCAACACTGATGACAACAATGTCTGTCTGAAAAAAAAAAGACAAAGTTTTTGCTTGCGTGTAAGTATCAAATTTAAATTTTGCACTGATTAATCAAATACAGCCTGCCTGCTGATTTACAAAGTAAATTTTTGGGACAGCAATCAGAGTGAACAAAGTTTTGAAACAAACCAGAAGTTATGCTCAACTCTAATATCATGAGCCTGCCCGAAGCAACACAAAAGCAGAGTTAACAGTGAAATTAATTTCAACCCGATGGGAGAAAGTTAAAATTCTGCATTCCTGGTCTACTCATTCTACCTCCATTTGAAAAACGTTTATGCAAGTTCGTTCTCCAAGAGAAGCTCGCAGACCAAAAATCTGTGTTCACTAAGGTAAGCAGGACCTCCCCTGCACGGCTGGTCTAGAGAAAAAGGAGAAGATGAAGACAAACAAGACTGGAGGAAAGCTAAGGAGAAAGAAGTGAGAAAAGCAGTAACTTGTAAGGAAGAGAAATACAAAGGGCTATGAACATTGTGTCAAGCACTATATTCAGCTCCTCAGGAAGGACCGCTATACACATTTTAATGTATATTCTGCCCTAGCCAACTGGAGGAGCTGCATGCACAAGCTGCAGGAGGCATCCACTCCTGCAAGGATTTGCTGGCCACTACAGAAAGAGTTTGCTTCCAGTATTGGTGATCCCAGTAAAGCAGCTATCAGCCCACTAACAGCAATTCAATACCAGAGGCAACTGGAAATCAATTAGTGAAGTTGGTTCTCCACAGGCAATGCAATAGCAACTGCACATTTCATGCCAGTGTTCACCAATGTCATAATGAATAAGAGTTCCCCAGATCAATATCCTACAGATACAGGGAGAACCAGACTGGCTGTGGGCCCCGGGCTCAGACGTGCATGTCTGCTCTGCCTCAGGACCACAGCGGATCTGGAAGCAGCCCAGCCACTCTCACAGGGCAGGGTACTCATGTTAACCAACACTGAGCACCCTCTTTTGCTTTTGCACTAGTACCACACTCTTGTAATCAGGATTTCTGGGAAGCTCGATGCTGCACGCAGGTGGTTCCTGCCCAGCAAGGTAGGGTCAGGGGGGTTTGGAGCCCAGAATCGTTCCTGCTGACCCCAGTTGCTTCTGCTAAACTGTAACGCACTGTGTACCACATGGATCTGTGTGCCTCTGTGTTAGCAGATGATGAAATGCAATGCTGCACAGCCATCTGTATCTATCATGTAAGACAGCCATCTAACAGCAATTCTTATTATCAGCAGTGATAGCCAATTTCAGTAACATATCAAACATGTTACATTGCTAATTACAGATGATGGTCTACGGTTAGTCATTTTTTGGTTTTGTGTTTGTTTTTTTAAACAAAAAAACAAAACTAAAAAACTACTTGATATTTTAAAAGCAGATAATTTAAAACACTTACTGTAGCATCTTCAATGCTTCCTTTTTTCAGCATGATGTCAAGGCCTTCCTCAGTTGTAACCAATGGGAAGTTCTTGATATTTTGAGAAATTTTGCTCTTCCTAGGCTGATTAACTGTACTGGTCTGATGCAGTGACCTGTAGGAATGATCTGAAAACACTTCTCTCAGTGCCTTGCTGAAAGCCTCAATGTTATTGTGTGCAATATCCACAAGATGAACCTCCTTCAAGCTGCTGTCCCCCATGGATTCTTCCAAGGTCTCCTTGATGGAGGATACAATTGAATACGTACACAGTTCCAGTGGGAAGCCAAAAATCCCTCCGCTTATAGCAGGCAGAGCTATGGAACAATGATTAAATGTTTCAGCTAGTTGCAGACTTTTCTTCACTGTCCTTCTTAACAAGTACACGCACTTTTCTGCTTCATCCTTCCTCCACCTGGGCCCAACAGCATGAATGATGTTCTTGCAGGGGAGTTTCCCAGCGCCTGTGATAACTGCGCACCCAGGCTGCAAAGTCCCGTTCTTCCTCACCAGCTCGTCGCACTCCTGTTGCAGCTCTGGACCAGCTGCTTTTAACAGTGCCTCAGCCAGGCCACCGATGTGTTTTAAGTCTTCATTAGATGCATTTACCACAACATCAACAGGATGAGTGCACAAGTCAGCTTTATAAACAGCTATTACAATTCCACCTGCGGTCACCTGCCTATAGGGCTTGCCTATATTACTATGTTCTTGCTGTTCTTCCAGCTGTTCTTCTGACTGCTCTTCCAGCCTGACTAGACACTTAAAGTCTTGTTTCACAGTGGCGGCAAAAAAGTGTTCTCGTTCTTTGAAATACGACTCGGCTCCTGGCTCTCTAATTACCACACGCTTATAATGCAGGCCAGACAGAATTTGCTCAACTAAGGTGACTCCCTTTAGCACTTCTCTTCTCGGCCCACTCAAGGATATAACTCTACAATTCTTCTGTGTGCTAAAGTCAACTTTCACACCTTTAGTCTGTAAGTCACCCCAAACATTGGCCTTCTCTTTCTCAAAAAAGATTATGACCGCCATGGGCTTTCCTCCGATGACCTTTTGTACTTGCGTGTTTTCATCTATAAAGTCAAAAAGTTCCTCAAAGGCTTTTGCTACTGCTTCAGAACAACCAGCAATGATGACTTGACTCTCTGCTTGAGTGACTGTTACAGCTTCAGTAGAGCAGTTTCGCTTGGTGAGCATCCTCCATTCCTTCTTCTGGAGGACTGACTCATCCTCCAAAGTAATGCTTTTGTAGACCAGTTCCTTCTTTATTTCTTCTTCTGCTTTTAGGAGATCTTCAGGAGCACTCCCTTTCAAGATGACAGCTTCTGTGCCAAGCTCATAAAAGGCACTAATTTGTTTTGACATAAACAGGGTCTGTGACAGGGTTTCATTATCAATATGCTCTAAAAACTGGAAAATATAAGGGTGGATATTAACTGTTTTCTTTGCCATTTTGCGTATATTATCTAATATTTCCCCTTTTACTTTATAAACTTCCTCAGGCACTCCACATAGGTTAATGATCTTCTGCAAATGATCGTAAGTTATCTGCAGGGCTGGGAACTCCATACGAATTTTTTCTTCAAGACCAGTACTCTGTAAAATTGCATATTCCCCTGGACACATTGCCACCACTTCTTCAGTTTTTTGCTTTTCTCTTTCAATTTCTCTGGTGGCCTTTTCTATCAGAAACTTCAGTTCTTGTTCAACATTCTTCACAACTTCATTTTCACCTACTAGAACAAGTAAACCCTTGGAAATACATGGGATTGTCAGAACTTCATCATGGGTAAAGCTGTTTCTAACGGCTTCCCACACCTCTGCACTTACTTGACATTTAATTGCTTTGTACTTCGATATGCAACACGAAAATGCTGTGGAAACGTTTTTATTCCATGTCTTGATCAATCGAGATACTAACCTCTTCTGCTCAAATAAAGCAGCTGAAGGATGCAAAGTAACTTTCGGGTCTGCACAGCGCGGTTCAGGCCATGTTAGCACACAATTACACTTTGCCATTTCACAACTTATTGCCTCAGTTAGCTTATTATTTCCTTGCAAGTAATACCAGATATACAGATCCAGATGCACTGTAATTGGATCTGGCTTCTTTATTTGTGGCCCTTCCTTTCCATATAGAGCTGTTCCCAGCGAGATGTAGTAAGGATAGACAGAGATAGGTGTTTTGTTGAGTGAATGCTGCTTTGCCAAGATATTGGTTACATCTAAAACGAACAAACAAAAATCCAAACAATTAATGCTAGCACTTAAAACCAAAGATCTTCTGGGTTTTTTTTCTTAAACTTTGCTTTCTACGTAATAATGTTTGTTATGTCTAAGAATAGTTTTACATTAATTTTCCCCCCTTCCCAGATAGAAATAATTCCAAATTATTGAAGACTTACTGGTTTTAAATGCCAAAAACCAAGTTAGAGACAGTTAAGAACCAACACTGTCCACTTCCAGGAGGAGGTATGCAACAGCACTGTCTCTGCCCCCACTTCCGTTATATGCTGTACTTGAAGTGCCCAACTCAGCAGTATCAAATCACAGTTCCTCCATTTCCTCCCAAAAGAGCATCTATTTCCTTCAACTTCCCTTCAGCTCTCCCCTTCACTGCAAGGCCTCCAGCTTCCCCCTTGTCCTCCACCTTCCACAGATGCTCACGTTTCTGTCACTGGCTGGACAAGCCACAGCACCTGCTCTCCAGCCAAAAAGCTGTCCAAGAATTTGTCCTCAGACAAGCCAGAGACCACACATCGCCATAGGGCAGCTGGTGGCGAAGGTGGGGGAGAAGTCTCCTGCACTACATGGGGCTGTGCTCTCTATTGAACTCAAACTGTAACCCAAACTCTGTAAGGATCAAGGCCTGGGTGAAATCAACAGTGCATGAAAATGAAAAAATTCTATGCCTCATGCCCAGATGGTTCAAAACTTAAGCTTGCACTCAAGTTAGCAGAGACCTGCTGACAGAGCACCAGATCTGCTGTTTTATGAGGGCAAAGCAGGCATTTCTCTAGCAAATCCACATTTTGATCTTTAAGTGAAAGGATCTCAAAGAAATAAGGGCTTCTTATTTCTGCATTACCTTTATGGTCATTGAATGTAATGATAGCTGCATCTTCATCGGGCAGCTGCTGAACATCCACCACTTGTGCACCTCCATTCTTCTTATTTTCAAAGTAGACGGTTATATAGTCACTGGGGGTGTTAGGTGGTACATTTTCAGCCCTAACACTTTTTGTTAGCTCAAGGCACCGTGCAGTAATATTTTGTTGCTTTGCTCTGTGGTTTTGATTAAGCTTTTTAGCAAATTCCCCTGCAGCTACAAAAAGAAGAGAGAAGAAAAAAAGAAAAAAAAAAACAAAAACCCAAGATCAGACTAGTAGCTCACTTTTCTACTATGATAGCAGACTACAGCTGTGTGCATTGACCAAGGCACTGAATTACCAAGCATCTATCAACTCAGACATGCCCACAAAGCTACTTCTTTCCACATATTCAGTATCTGTTGCCTAGTGTTCACCACATGGTTGATAACAATTGTTGAGTGCAACTACTGTAGCCAGAATTTGTCACTAGTTTTCGTACTGAGTAGCACTGGGTCTCTTTAACCCCAAAAGAAAATAAGATCAGGTTCATTTTTGGGCTATGGCTTTATACACAACTAATCAGACATAAGTCAACAGTTCAAATTTGGATTCTTTCAGTTTTATGATAAATACAGTTTATTTTTGGCTATTTTCCCCCCGTTATCATCACAGTAAAAGATAGTCAAGTCACTTTTACGTCTGTCAGGCAAACACACAATTAAGTTTTTAAAGGATCTACTTATTTCCTAAAGGTTACACCAAAAATTTGGGACTGGACCACATTATGAGAGGCAAATAATTTCGAACTTCTAAAGCAGAAAACCCTACACCTTCTCATAGACTAAAAACTTCTTTGGTTTAGTTATACCAAGGACTAATCCCTTCACAACTTTAAGATTTCTGAGCAACTTCATTCTTACATATTGCCAGTAAGACAACTATGCCCACGAAGTTGATGCAAAGTGGCATATAACTTGTTTTCACCATGTTCTACCTTCTAAAGAGATCTACAATTTTTCCACACAGAAGACAGAATTCTCTTGTCTTTCCTGTCCCACCTCCTCACCCAGAATCAAGCACACATAAAATACCTTGTCCCTAAACAGACTCAAGCGCAGCAGCACTCAAAGAACCCTGGAACCAGTTCACTGCTGTCAGTTTAATTCAGTCCTCCTGGTAATGCAGTGTTGTTACCTCTACAACATCAGCTATGGCACTGGCTTACACTGTTTCTGAATCTGGTTTTATACCACTTACTGTTGCCCATGTCCTGGGATGGAATTTGTTAATAATATCAACTGTAAGTCAACCAGGAAGTCCTCTCAACCTCTCACTGGTGAGAGGTAGGAGCAGACACCTCTCCATCACCTGGAAGATGCCTTTGTCATCAATCACTAGTAAGGCAGAAGAGAAAGTGTATGGTATCGAACACACTAAAAAAACCACAATGGACACGCAGTAGCTTAACAACTAGTTGGTACTGCAGCATCAGGCAAAGCATATGGTGTTAATTCCACACTTCACATAACTGACAGCTGCCACTCTGTATAAGGACAGCTGGACTTGCCTCAGCATCCCAGGGTCCATTCAGCCCAGTATCCTGTTTCCAGCAATGGCCACAGCAGGTATCTATAGAACAGCTGTAAGAAGATGCTGCTTCCCTAATCCTCTCCCAGCCTCCAACTATTACAGTAGACTTCCCAAGCCTGATGCAGTCTATTTAATAACCTTAAAAAGCTCTGTTCCACCTACTTGTTCAATTTTCCCTCAAATTCATACAAACTTACTACACATGTAACACCTTTTGGCAAGGAGAGCCTTTATCATCCATCTGTTCTAAGACAGAGTACATCCTTTTGTTGCTTGTGTATAGTTTGGTTTTAGTCCTATCTGTTCTGTTTACTATCCAAATCAGAGATAGCCCTCTTCTGACTTACCTTTTATCTGTAAGGTATAAAGGCCAGCGCATGTCATTAACTTTAGTGGAGTAAATCCTCATTTAAAATGATGCAATATCAGATTAAACCTTAAACCTATGACAGAAAACATTCATTTCCTCACATACACACACAAGTAGCTAATAAGAAAGATCCGCAACTCTGACCCCTACTTACCAATATTTCCAGTAAAAGTAACTACAGCAGCACGTATTTCAGGTATCATTTCCACACTGAAGTCACCATCATCCTCTGACAAGCCACTGATGTTCTCTACCAGCATAATTAACATGCAATCTTTCACTGTCTCCTGCACATTTTCAAGCACAACTATGGTGGAAGGCAGGGATCCTTGAGAGTCCTCCACTTGGCATGGCTCCTGGAGAGTCTCCACTTGCCATGGCTTCACGAACAGATCAATTTTCTTCACCGAGTGATGCTCCCTTTGCAAAACTTCTTGGGCATCTAGTTCCACAGGAAAACAAAGAAGATGCGATCTTCCCTTCCGCTCCCACCACAGTAGAGCAACATGTTAAATTACACTCTACTTTAAAAACCTGGCCAGCCATATTTTCTCATATCACAGAAGAAACAGAAATAAGGCAAAACTACATCAAAAGTTAGGGTGAGGATAAAAGCTACTCTATGATCTAGATGTCCCCAGTCTCCCCAAAGGAAAAAACTTACTTTTTGAGGTAAGTGCTACCTCCTTTCTACTGCCCTCAAGTGCAAGAAACTGTTCTCCAGATTAGTAACATCTAATAAATAGCAAATAAAGAAAGGTTTTCCATCCTGCTTGTGTATTTAACAAATATTTAACTATTACCTATTTAACTGTATTTGACTATGTTAAATATGTAACTATATTTAACTATTTCTCCTGCATAAACAGTTTCCTCTTTTTGCATATATCCCTCACACACTAACAAGTAGCCAACAGCACTTTGGCGTAGAGGAAAACATAGGAAAACTACATATAAATCGAGGCTACTTTAAAATAATTTTCTCCACAGAGGTGAGCATTCACCTGTCTGTCTTACAAATACATAATATTTGCTACCTCTTTTCCTCCCAATCTCCAAAACCCTGGCAATTGAAATGAATATGAAAGAAAATACAACAAAATAATATTTACCCATGATCTCCAGTTAATACTGTACTATGCTTTATCCAGTCTCCTGAACTAGAGTTAAAACTGACTTTTTCTGCAATGCTCCTAACATCATTTCTCCTGCAATATTCTCTGAGAGCCTTGATCAAGCATTCGGGACAGGTCTAAAGAACCACCTCTTTCCCTGTGGGTTATTATAAACACTGTTAGAAACCCACATCTGGATTTGATAGACAGGCACATTTGCTCCTTTTACCTCCTGTCACTCTTTGGGACTAGTACGCCATTTCTGCTGAAGCAATGTCCACAAATAGATCCAGCACCAGCAAGGGCCTATTTTTAAAAGGCAGCTTTAGTAATATAACATCCATAAGATACAATCATACCTTCCTCATCCTGAAAGGTGATGATTATTTGCTGATCCTTTTTGATGTAAGACTTGATGGCCCCCCCACCGGACTTCTTTTTATTTTCAAAGTACATTTCCACAATCTCATCTTCTATTTCCTCTCCAGAGGCAGTGGTTACTACTATGACAGATTTCCTAGAGGTTGCTTTTTCTGCTTCCAATTTCTTACATGATTCTGAAATGAAAGATCACATCCTAATGCCTTAGACAAAAGTTAAGAAAAAACCCAAGCTTATTATCTTCCAAGCTTTCACACCACTTTTTGTTCAGATCACAGATAAGATCAGGGAAAAGAACAGACAAACAAACAGTAATTCAGGTGGGGTTTTTTTTTTGCACAACAGTCTTTAAATCCCAAACAAGCTGAGCTATCACTAGCATGAGTTGTATCGACATGTGAGGAGAAAAGGCTTCCACTCATCACCAGGGAAGGACAGCAGAAGCAATGGCTATGAAAGCCTCTTCACAAATCCACAATGAGGGGAACCATCACTCTTCTGCCTGTGCACCCTCTCCATTTACAGTTCCAGCCATTGCTGTGGGTTGCCATGGGTCTACATGTTCTGGCTGCCACAGGAGCTCAGGTGTACCTAGGGTACACTGCTACTGACGTTCTATCACAGGTCGCTCCAGCGGGGCTGGTGGCAGCTGAGAAGGTCTGGGTAGGGACAGCCTTCCCTAGAACAAAGGTCAGCATCCACTGCATACTCTCCCTAAGGAACTGACCTGCCTGAGGCAGCCAGTGAAGTGAGGAGTTTCCTAAAGGGACTCATACAAAGAAAAAAAAAATATTTATTTATTTTAGCCTGAGATCATGATTTCTACGCTACATTAGACAAACGCCACAAGCCACCCAGGTGACCAGGGCACTATTGCAGCATAAAGGTCAACAAAAACCAATGAAGCAAGAATACACTGGTCTCTGCTTGATAAGTGGCATGCTTACCTGTCTTCTCCTGCTGAGTACACACAGAAGTCTCCTTATTCTGGCAGGTGGGAAGGGACACCTGGGGTTCATTAACTAGACATAAATGACAATGATTTCTCAGTTACTGTGTACTTCACAAAAGGTCACACTCTTGTAGACCCAGGAGCTAACACAGCTTGAATTTAGTTTCATTTGGCACTGCCAGAATCACAGACTTCCATATATTCCTTTTTTTAAACCATATGTTGAATGTGGTTACAGAAGCACTCTTTAAGCTCAAGAAGCCTCAGACATAATGTTAAAAAGCAAAACAGCACATAGTCATGCTGCGTGAACCACTGCAAGCAGGTCCTCCCATGCATTACAGAACTATCCTCATACAAAAACTGTGCCATTGAACAAGAGATCTGTTGAGGACATCCCTCCTCTGGAGGGAAGTGCCTTTAGAAACGAAGCACCTCTGTAAAAGCATCTATCGTGATGTATTCTGACTCTGCACGACATCTCTACCTGCTAGTTTAAAACAATAAGAAACACAGCTAAATTAGAAAACAAAAGATAACAGTAATATGTCAGACTGCTTTTCTAGTCTGCGCCCTCAATCTTCACCTGTGCACCACCCTCATTTGCACAAATAAGTGATTTACAGGTAGAGATAAGTGGGCTATGTATGATTAGCAAACTCTGGCCCTGAGGGAGAACACACACAATGTCAGCTGGAACCACAACAAAAACTACATATGAAGTTAGTTCGTTCAGTTTTTATGCATGCCTTGGAGTTTGCTTAAGGGCTCTGGTTTATGAATTAAATTAATTTTGTGGTTTAAAAAATGAAGCAGAGTGCTGGAGGGGCGGAGAAAAAGGAAAAAGAGCATAGCTCAACGCCAGCCTGGACAAGCACTCGACGAGCAGACGGCTCGGTCACCGGTTTCTGCCATCTCCCCGCCGCCCCTCCCGTCGGGCCAGCGCCGAGCTGCGGGGTGGGCCAGGCCCGGAGCCCCATCCCCGCAGGGCTGAGGCGAGCATTTAAGCCCCGCACCGCGCCTCACGCAGACCCTACCTGGCGCCTCGGCCCCGCCGGCCCGGCCCAGCTCCTGGAAGCGGAACGAGAGGACAGCGGTTACCCTCGGCCCCGCTCGCCCATCCCTCCCCGCCCAGCGCCGCCCGCCTCACCTGCGCGGGGTCGCCGTCCGCGGGCAGCTCGGTGACGAGCAGCGACAGCCGCCCTCTGGGCCCCCAGTCGAGCTCATGGACCCGCCGGTCGAGCACGCGCTGCCTCACTGCCAACACGACAGGCACCGGTGAGGGGAAGGAAGGGCGGCGGCGGCCGCCCCCCCCGCCCCGAAACGCAGGCAGCGGCCATTACCGCCCCCTCCCCTCCCCAGCCGCTCACCCTCGGGGTGAGCGAAGCAGACGAGGAGGTGCCCGGTCCCGGTCCCGGTCCCGGTCGCGACCCGCAGCTCGCACTCGCCGCCGCCCGAGCGCTTCTGGCTCTGGAAGTAGCAGAGCAGCTTCTTCCTCAGGGCGGGGGGCGGCTCGGTCGCGCCCCAGTCGCCCCGCACCAGCAGCGGGAAGACGCCCGGCCGCTGCCCCGCCATGGCCGCCTCTACGTCTCGCCTCAGCCCGCCGCTTTCGGTTTCATTTCTTCAGCGAGGAAAGCAGCGGCGCCAGGCTCCACCCTGCGCCGGCAGCGGGCGGGCCCGGCCGAGCGGGTCGGCCGGAGGCCCCGGTGTCCCGCCGCGCCTCCTCACGGCGGGCAGGACGCGGCCTCTCAGCGCCCTCGGAGAGCGCCCCGCGTTACACAGCCCGCTTTACCCAGGAGATCACAAACGTAGCGTTGTACTTCCATAGAGTCGTACAAGAAGCCGGTCTTACAAACACCGCTGTTTTCAATGCCTGAGCTTATCATGGTTAGGCGCTGGGTAATACAGACCTCGCTCTCCCTGCGTTGCGCTTTCAAATCAAGTTGCGACGCAAAGCAGAATTACCCATTTCCATCATTCTCCGTCAGAAATACTTCTACAGCTGTGCAAGACTGCAATGAAAGAGTATTTTCCTCAGACCGACATGTCAGCTAGGTGAGACATTTTCAACCGAGTGCTCAGGGCTTCCCCTTGCGAAGGTTACAGATTTCAGCTGTTTCTTGCTGCATATTTTACTAATGTGCCCAAATATGAGACACTAAAGTAGCAGATAAATGAAAAATTTTCCCCCTAACTTCACTGAAAGTTCATTGAGGAAATGGGTAATAACCAACTGTCATTAAGCGCGATAAGCACGGGCGGATGTCAGCTAAATATAGGTGTTGTCAAACACGCTGCTGAGCAGACCCACGAGGACGCCTTTGTTTCTCGGTGGGCGATTAATCTTTTGTTTCCTAATGCACTGTTCTCTCAACAGTTAGCCCAGGTGCGTGCCCTCCTCCCTTGCCGTAACCCAGGCAAAATACCTGACTTTGACTGCAAATTGGGTAGATTTATTCCTAAACTGTACAGCTATGGTTAGAAAGTAAAGGTCTGTACAGCTGGTTATAGGAGAAAGGCTTGGGAGCTTTCAGTGACAGTCAACAGGACTCTGCTGCAAAACTTTGCCACAGACAAAATGGGAGCTGGTGAATTGTCAGATAGGGGTCTGACGTCGGTGAACTGGCTTATTGGGACAGAAAGTCAAAGGAGAGACCAAAGGAAGCCGGGGAGATTTGATCTTCACAGCTTGCTTCAGTGTGCAGAAAAGCATGGTCATTTGGGAAGAACTGGAATGTTGGTATCTTACTGCACAGAGAAGGGAGGAAACATGAAATAGTGTAAAATGTGAAAACGAATACGGTAAAACAAAACCACAGCAGGATAGACATCCCAATCCACATGGAAACCAAACAGTGCCCAATACTACAATATCTGAAAGTCAAGGTGGCAAAGTAGTACTGCCTGTTCACAATGCTGGAATCTTAAAAAAAAGAAAAGGAAGTGGCATGGGGTCCAAATCACCCCAAATCATGGCATTGCTGGGAAGCTCCTAAATTAAAAAAAGTATACAACTATACGTATCTAAAACAGGAGGGAAAACCTGTGCAGAAGAATGCAGAACTAGCAGACGGTATTTTTATATTTTATTTATTAGTTATATTCAATAGCCTAACAAAAATGGTTGAAGTCACTAACAATTATGGCTGCATTAGGTGAAAGCTATTCATCTCGCACCACCACAAAGGTAATTAGCAGACTATTTAGACAGTGCAGAGTAGCAACGAAGTATCTTTATAATACAATTTAAACCATGTATTGGAAGCAATGGGAAGAATATAGTTTTATTGTTGTAAAGCTGACTTGAAATTTGTATTTAAGCTTAAACACGACGGAAGGCACAGAACCAGGACCCCATTATCAGAGACGGCCACAGGCACTGCTCCTTTCCCTTTGCTCTAGCGCGGCTCTGAGCATTCAGCACTTCTGCAGGGTTAAAAATACAGCATCCATGTACCCCCTCATACATTATCCATACTAATTTCATGTTTAAAACCCAAACCACTAATGCCATTTCTACCCTGAAAAGGAAAAGCAGCAAAAGATCATAGCCTCATCACAACTGATACTATAACAGCTGCATAAAAATTTTCCAGCAGATGGGTTATGTCATGCTATCCATGATGACAGACGTAATAACACAAAGCTAAAGTAAGCATTTGATCGAATAAAAGCTAGTAGCAGATCTATTGGTTTTGGTGGTCAGACTGAAGACTTGTGGGAAAAAGTGCAGATCAGATTCACTGGTAAAGTAAGATACACAATTTGATATTCGACAAGTGCAACAAGTACTGATGCTGCACTCACAAGACTCAAATTCTGTAAAGGTTACTCATAGAGGGAAGCATTATTCAAGGAAGTAAATGATGTGTAAAAAGAACATATATCGTTTGATGAAAGAAGATTACTTTTCTTAGCTGACTGCGAAATACAAGTGATTTAACTACAGCAGTTGAACAAAGTAACTTCTTCTTAGTGCTTGAATAGTAAATTAACTGCTACATGTTCAGTTATTACACTTAAGAGCTGACAGTTGATAAATTTCTTTATTCAATTCCTCTTGCTTTCAATTCTGATCGAACCCGCTGCAGGTAATCAGGATCAGGGTAACCAAAACTAGGAGAAGAAGAAAAGAATTGTTTAGGCTACTTCTGCAATGAAGCACTTGACAGTTCTACAGGACCTTCTCATCAAAATCTCTTAAAACACTTTACAAATTGTATGCACTTACTTCTTACTCTATAGAGAAAAGACCCTATTTTGCAGGTCAGAGAGGTGGTACAGAGAGGGTAAAACTGAAAACTTAAGAAAAGGAGCTGCTGAATTTGGTTGTCCAAACTGACACCAACAACTTGATTTTCAAAGCTGCCTGCTGTCTCACTTGAAAATGATAGGGCGCTTGGCTATACATCTTTCTAAAAATCAGACCTGAAGTGTATCCAAGTGAGCATTCAAAACACAAATATAATGGCACCTCTGGATTTTAAGTAGTGCATCACCCAAGGTGTGTATGAAGCAAGTGATAACTAGGGAGAGCATTTGGGCAGAGGAGGGGATAAAGTAAAACTGATACTTTTTGTTCTTTTATGATCCTAGCCCAGGAAGGAGGATTTGGACACAAATCTTTAGAGCTTGCAGGAAGACACTTGCCCCTGAGAGGCTGCAACAAGCTTGAAAGGACTGTTCCAAGCCTCCCTCTTGTCTCTGTAAGATTTTTTTCCAGGAGCCAAACAGTTTACTGATACAATCTGTAGTTAATCATATCTTTAAGAATGGTCAATTGTATGTGCATTAAGGGGTGGAACGTAGTGATCCTGACCAGAAGACCATTATACATTGAGGAATTAGTGATCCACATAACAGCTAACCGGGGCAGGCCCAAGCCTGTGCCACACTGTGCCGTGCCGTGCTGCACGTGTGGCGTGGCCTTCAGGCTTGTGTTGGGCTGTGCACATCCCACGGCCGCATGACAGACTCAGCCAGCTCACTCTAAGAGAGGTGCTGCAGGCAGCTCCCACTCGGTACCGGTGATTACGCCACCTGTATCCCCTTGCCTTTAGAAGTGCAGCAAGTCCTCAAGAAATGCTGAATAGAGTTGTCTTCTACTAAGAAAATCCTGTAATAGCTCGAACAACCAAAATGGGGTAACCTTTTCTATGGACGGGGTTGGCATGGCATCCTGTGCTCTGATCGGAGGCCCGCCGAATGCTGCGCAACTCGGGGTTCCTACCATCTAAAAGGACATAACCATATCTACACTACTATCTCTTTCTTCTTGCTGTTAGCTCTAATAAGTAGAATGTCAAATCATATTTTACAGAGTCTGAGTGCCATCTTTACTGGGATCATAACGGACCAGCACCTCCTGGTGCAAAACAGCAGGTAACAGAAGAGGCTGAGATCCGGAGTCCAACCTTAGCTGCTATCAAGAGCTTGCTGTCCTGTTCTGTACTAGAAGTAGTTTCTAATCAGATCAGTTACTAACTGAGTAGGTGCTTTACACAACTCACTGGTTAATGAGTGGCCTGAGAGGCAACAGAAGACTAAGCTCATCCTTGTTCCAACTGCCCAAATTGGTGAAGGTGATTCAGGTCTGGATCCATAGAGCACTCCACAATCACTTTGTTAGTGATAAAATCTGAAAGCTCTAATGTGGAAAATATTCAGGGTAGTCTTCCTGACACATCTGAGTAGCAACAAAATTACAGAAAGAGAAGACTACTTACTTGGTAGGTCCTCCAGTCATGGAAGTTTTGTGGTGAATATCATTCCATGTGATAACACCTTGTGCACCAGTAGTACGTGACTGCCCCACTGTGAAAATCAATTTTTGGTTAAAGGCTCTTCTGAGGAGCTGCAGAATTTCTCGCCCTTCCTTATTGTCAGGTAAATACGCTTTTCGAGAAGTTGCATAATAAGGTTTCCCTGGGTTTGGATGGTTGCTCTGTTTTGTAGAAAAACAAAACAAAAACACATTGTATATCATAAATGCATTGAAAGTGTGAAAATTACACATCCCAGCTTTTGCAATACTTTTTATCCTGTCTTTGATTCAGAAGGACATAGTGTGAGTGATGACTGATTTTGAGGTGTGTTTTTCTCATTAGACAATTTCTTTCATATAAGTTTCATTCACATTTTCCTGTCATCACTCATGCATCCATTCTTATTTTTAAATTTGTTTTTTCCTCTTTGGTCTCCCACATGCATGTCACCCCGCCCCTGACTTTTTCATTTATCCCATTTTCAGTCCTAGTCATGACTTTTAAGCACATAACATAAGCTGATTTCTCACCTGGAAAGCTTACAAACCAGCCTGCTATTCATTTTTGTCCATTGGTGTCGGCAGCTAGGAGAATGCCTCAGAGAATCCTCATTATACTCGCAAAATTTTGTTTACGTGATATCACTCCATAGATTTCAGTTCAGTTATTCCCAATGTACAAATTAAAGACAGGTAGCTCTGTCCTGGTGCATATAAAATGGAGGGCTACCGTTTGACTATTTAATTCCTACTATATTACTTAGTCGCACCCAAAAATACTGAATTAAATACTTGCAGATTTGTACAGAACAAAGAAATGTCTCTCCTGGACATGCATTAAAATTGTGGAAAAATAGTTAATTTTATATTCAATATTGGTTTTGTTGTGGGAAAAATATCTTTTACGAATCTTTAAATATACTTACAGTTTGAATACCACTGTGCATACTATATGTAATCTCAATAGTACCACAACGGGGATAACCAGGGAGAGCTGAAGACACTACTCTAGTTGACATTGTTCCCTCTGGTTGGTCTCCTTTCATGAGTCCGTAGACAGTATTACAAACAGGACAAGTTTGCTTATAAGCCATGGCCTGGTCGATGCAAAGTTTACAAAATGCATGATTGCACTTTTTCAGTACTTCTTTATGTTTAATACTCTCCATGCAAATCGGACACACATCTTTGTCTTCTTCTTTTGTCTTTGCCTTAGACTGTCCTTCAGAAGAAAGATTATTCTTTTGCCTGCCATTGTATTTCTTCTCAGATGCTCCTGTAGCTTCTTGATAGCTGAGATCAGAGGACAGTGGCATCCTATTTTTAGTTTGTGTTGAGTCTTCAATGATAAGAATGTTCATAATGTGCTTTTCAGCAGCGTAAATATGGTTTGGTAAACCACTTAAGATTAATTTGTCTTCCTTCTTCTGAAGTTTTACATGCAGATCTTCCAATTGTTTTCCATTAAGTAGCATATTTAATCTTTTCTTCTGATCTTCTGAAAGCTTCAGGCTGATGGGTTTTTCTCTTAACTTTGCAGAGGCACTCTGAAATGCATTGATGAAACTTTCAGTAGCATGTGAAGACATATCAGAAGTTTTGACCCTAGGCCTAAATATTATGAGCATCTTCTGGCCATATGAACTGTCTTTCTTTTCTATTACCGTATCAAATTTGTCTTTAATGTCTTCAATTTCTTTGTTTAATATTGTTTCCAACAATTTAAATACAGAAGCATCAACTTCAATTCCATTCCTGTATTTGTACAGTTCAGATGATATTTTCATATTCTTTTCAGCTTGGCTGTTCTCACCACCTTCTGCTAGAAATTGTTTGGCAGCTAAAATCTCACTCGCTGGACCACGGAGTAGCAACTGATTCCCTTCCTCTTTGGCAAGAAGATTACGAAACCTAGCATTTAATTTTATTATTGTCTCATTTAACGTGTACCTGTTTGTTACAGGAATTTTTTCCTGTTTCAGATCTTCTACGCTTTTCTGAAAAGTTCTGATAAAAAAATCGTTAGCTCCTTGTATTGATGCAGGACTTTTACCAGAAGTGAAGTGTACTGATGTCGTTCCGTTGTAATGATCTTTATTTCTTACACACACTCCGAAACGTTCACATAGTACTTTGATTTGTTCTTTGCAGGTATGACTGAAATATTCATAGAGAGCTGATGGAACTGTAAGCTCATTCATTTCTTCAGTATTCAGACCATTTTCATCTTTCAAACCCTTCTTACTTTCAGAATGTGAAAAATCATGGTTTGGGTCATTGCCTGCAAGGATATCCTTAAAGTAGTGATAAGCTTTTTCAATATCTGTAAAATCTCCCGTCAATTTCTCAGAGCCATCAATATCAAGATTTCCTTCTCTTTTTAAATTTGGACATATAATGGTAATTTTCTCCCTTTGCTGTTCAGTGAACATACTGGTATTCAAAGTTGCAGATACTGTAAGAAATATCTAAAGAGAAGACAAGAAGATATCAATATTTGTTTTTTCTAAGGTTCCCTGCTTGCTGCTTCTATATTTTGAGTAAGGGAAAGCTCTGTACATCTCAGTAGGGCCAGATTACTACAGACAAATTTGCACACAGTGTTTCTTTTATGTCACGTATACTGACATTACACACACGTAAGTAAAGCAATCTGCTTCTAAGTCAGCAGCAAAAATGAAATCTGTTAATGTCATCAGCATTGCAGGAACAAAGACAATAACTTTGCTACTTAGTTTGAGACTGTAACCAGTACCCCCTTCTCCTGACCTCTGGTAATATGGTTAGCATAGCTAACACCATTCTATAAGGCAAACGGCCATTCTCTGTGACCGAGCTGGTCACGTAGTAGTCCGTCTTCCCCTCATTATCAGGCCCTGAAGGTCCTGCGCACCGAGTAGACGAAGCAAGCAGATTTCTTCTTCCCCTCCCTATCTTCCTCAAGGTTCCTGGGCACCAGGCCAACTACTCCCCTCCTTACTGGCCTTGAAGGTCCCAGGCACCCTGCCAACCAGGTGGTGATGACCCCATCATAGAACAGGGAAGCGTTACAGCATGCAGAGCACTGTCTACAAAATCAAGCAGTTACAAGTCCTAAGTGGGAACCTGGACTGCAACTGCTGCTGGACAGTAAGACCTGTGATCCCCCAGTGGTCAGGGACACCTCCACCGTCCTCTGCTTCCTCTGAGGACTGAGTGAATGATTAGTATTCTTCTATGTGTTTCTCGAGTCTAGATTATGATTGTTATATTGATACGGCAAGCCAAGTACTACGATTTGACATGATCTGCAGAGGGTCCAGGTGATTAGAAACCATAAACTAAGCTGTACTATAAAATTCAGTGCTACACTACTTATAAAATTGTACTACACTGACTCTGCTTGTAGAAATCCTGTGCTATTCTGATCATTAATTCTACGCTATGCTAATCATAAAATCCTGTTACAAAAAATAAAGCTTTAATTGTAACTACAACTTAGTGCCATCATCATTCTGCCAAGGATCCCCCAAAGAACCTGTCTGTCCCCTTAGTGTTGGGTGACAGAGACACAACATATTTTAACAGCACATATAAGTTATATTACATTGTTCTCTGATGATGTTAGACTTTCTAGTTTTCTCTTACTATCTTTCTTTAAAAAATTCCCAAAAGTCATGCTTGAGTAACTCAGGGTTAAGGCAGAAAAGAGGATCCTGAAAAATAATAACAAACATGTTGACATCTCAACTTTGCACAGACAGAAGGATAGGGAAATTTGCAGTATACTGCTACAGATCTCAGATAACCACTACATTAGCACATGCTATACCTCAAAAGCTACATCTGTGCTACTACGCAAAACAGGGTAAACCCTCTGGGCCAGATACCAGTGTCTCCGTAGAGCGACATCCACATCATGTAACATGTAGCTTGGCCCTACTCCGTGTCCCTAACACACAGTTAATCTTTTCTGCGTATCTTTTAGTTCAAAGTGTCTGAAATAATGTTTGCCGTGCTACATCCCATCAGAGCAGATTTTTTTAACACTGAGGTATGGGATGGAAGCGATTAGGGCTGCTTGAAGGTGCAAAATATGCTGAAATAGTTAGAGGTCTGTGTAGCAGGAAAGGATCCAAATCTCATACAGTTCTTCCACCTTTTGGGAGCAGTCCTTGGTGCATACTATCCCCCGAAACCTGCCAGGGTGCCGCTTTGAGGAGTAGTGGTTGGCATGTGCCAAAGCCATGCTGGAGAACATGCTGCCTGTTAACATGTGTGGACAACCTGTGGTCCAGCACTCAAGTCGCTCCTTGCTCCCATTTTACTGACTAAGATAATGTAACTGACATTTGCTTGGCATGAAATATTGAAGTGCAACATAAAGCAATGCAAAGGACTCATGGAACTACAAGCGAGGCAGGTCATGCAGTAACTGCTTGTTACTGCTCTTCCTGATGTACCTTTTTGGTAATGACTTCTCTTGCCGTCTCTCCATGGCCTTCGGCTGCCTGCTGCTCCTGCTGAGGTGGGGAAGAGCTGGAAGGGACAGAGCAGCTGGACGAGGCCTGCTCTGTAAACTCGCTCTTGCCCTCGTCCCCTTCTCCCGGCTGGATGACTATCTTCAGGCGTCTGGCACCGATTTCCAAGACGTGATCTGTGCGGGATTCCACGCTCTTCTTATCTGCAGTAATTTGGGGACAGGCAGATAGAGTTACCTGAGAACTTGACGGCTACAAGCGGCCCCAGAGACCGCCTGCCCTTTGCCCGCCCGCGCACTAGCCCAGGGGCGCAAGATGGTGCCGTCGGCAGCCATTTGCTGCCCCCTCACACGGCTGCGGGACCCGCGTGCGAACAGCCCCGCCGGGGCGGCTGGGGCTCAACCGCCCCCTCATCCCCTCAGTGCCGGCGGCGGGGGCATACCGAGCCGCGGGCCCCGCCGCCTGCAGAGCCGCACCGCACCACCCGCCCCAGCCCCCCTCCCCCGCCCCCGTACCTCGCTCCTGCTGAAAGCGCACCCAGTAGGTGCCGGGCTCGGGGCCCATCTGCACCTCGCACTCGCCGCCCCCCGACCGCTTCCCTGACTGGAAGTAGCTCTGGAGCTTGAGCATCGGCTTCTCGCCGGCGTCGGGTGCGGGGCAGAGCCGCACGAGCATCAGCGACGCCGCCATGATGCCTGCCGCTTGCTCGCTTTCGCTTTCGTTTCCCGCTCCGCCGCTCGGGGCCGCGGTTCCCCGCCCTGCGCCCCGCTCCAGGTCCTGGCGCTGAGGAGGAGACGGCCGTGCCACGCAGCGCCGGTTAATGGGGATCTTCCAGGTAACAGAGCGGGCCTGGGGTGGGGAGGAGGGCCCGAGGGACCGGGGCTGGCGCCTGCCCCCCCTGCGGGGCGGCCCGCCGCTGAGCAGCAGCTCCCTCACGGGCCCGGGGAGCTGCGGCGGGAACTGCCCCTGAGCCACAGGCCAGGACGGGCTCTCCGGGGCTTTGCGCACCCCGCTGCCAACGGGGTTTAGGCACTGGGGAAAGAAAAAAGTACTGTTCTCTGGCTTGGCTCTCGGGAAGAAGTAAAATTTCCCGGTTTCTCACCACCCACAGGTCAGCTGGGGCTAGAGGAAGCTGTGGGTAACTTCACCTACAGTGGTCCGGTCACTGTAATTTCAGCTCTGAATAGTGTTTTACATATTAGAAAACTTCATACAAATTTTTGAAAAGGTAGTGCTGCTGGTTTTGCTTGCAACAGAACCGCTCCTGTAGGAACGCAGCCCATCAGGTAGTAACATGTATTTTCTCTTTCTTGTTTTTTTTTTTACAATAGAGTTACAGTCCAGAGACCTCGGAAGAGAAGAACGGTTTAGGTAAGCCTCTCATTTAGCCATCTGCAAAGCGTGTTCCTGTTTTTAAGTTGAAAATTGCCAGCTACAGCTAGCAAACTAGAAAACATCAACGTGAAATAGCCAAAAGAAACCTGAAATGTATGAATTAGACACGGTTATGAATCAACATTATTATTCATTACTTCAACAGGATTTGCTTGCGTTTCTCTTTTTAAAAGTAAGAGCTCAGAAGTGTTTTGATGAATCAGTGTGTATACTTTGTAAGTGCAAAATGTTAGACTCTTTTTGCAAGCAGGTAGCATACCTCGGAGGAAAGTTTGATTAAACTCATACAAATTGATTTACACTAATTAACATAACTACTGCATATAGTACTGCTGATATCTGCCAGAAGAGGGCTGTCTAGCCATAGTGGTAATATAAAAACTGCCCCACTCTTTACCATTATTTTTGTTCCCTAAAAAAAGTGGTTTAAAAAGCCTTCTGAATTCATAAGTTCCATACAAAGAAAGAACTTGCTTGTGGGCTTTAAGCGCAGACCAAAGAAGATCCGCATAATTAAAGACAAAGCTCAGCATAAGATCTGTGTGGCACAGTTAACTGAACGTCTCGGCAAGTGTTCCTCTGCCGGTGTGGCTGTGAGTCACTGACTCTGCAAAGGCCTGGGTTACTCACCCTGGGACCTTGCTGGAAATCAGTAACAAAATGCTAAGAATGCCCTGTAGAGGGCAGAGGCAGGCTTCAGCCTGCTCAGCAAAACGAGCTGAGAGGGGTAGAAGTGGTGTTTTCTGCTTTTACAAGCATTTTGAAGCCCTGATTATGGCATAGCTTTTCACACTTGCTTTCTCAGCTGGAGTTTTAGTGGCAAATGCAGCACAGCATCACGATGGCACTGCAGCCAGTTAACAAAGCCCTGTAAGAGCATCTGTTTCAAAGACGTTCCTCTCACACTTGTCTGCTCCTTTTTCCTCCTCACCATTTATTCTCAGCCCATTCAGTTGTGCTGTTGCATCTTTGAGGTTGGTGCTCTAAATCAAGTTAAGTTTTGTGGTGTGGTTTTTTAATTCGGATTATGTTACTGATTCATTTAAGAATATGTCCCCGACAAAGGTTGTGTCAGCCTAATGGTGGGGAGAATAAACAGTAGGAAAGAGAGAGAGAGAGAACAAGTAGCAGGAGGAGACACATCTTAACCTCCTCAGGTAAACAGTAAGGCAAACCAAAGCCCTCAAGTTACCACAGGCTCAGTGATACTGTTGTCATCTTTTAGTGCCTTTCTTTGCTTAGTTGGGCTTTCTAAGCCTATGAAAAGGGGAGAGAAAAGATCAGACTGTGCCAAAAAATATTGGTAAGTAATGACAGTAAGATAAACTTAAGAGCTATAAACCACACTTCTATATAAAAAGCAATGTTTTGGCAGTAGTATCTTGGATTTCACTTTATATTATTCTGTATCTTAGGGCCAAGCATGGTAATGGATGAGGACAGCTTGATGATCCCCATCAACAGAGATGCCTATGAAGTTCTTAAGAAAAAAGAGGACTGTCTAAGTAATCTCATTTACAAAAAGTTTGCTTGTAAATTGACCTTCAAAAGTACCAAATGCACTGTTGAAGTATACAGGAAAAAACTAAAGCAGGGAATTGACATTTGTGTTTGTAAGGATGATCTCACAAGACACAAGGCCGATGCTTTAGTGAATGCAGCCAATGAATATCTAGATCATGCAGGAGGCCTTGCTTTAGCCCTTGTGAATGCTGGAGGGCCAGAAATACAAGAGCAAAGCAATCTTTATATTCAAAAGTATGGAAAACTCACAGCTGGCAAAATAGCAGTGACAAGTGCAGGGAGGCTTCCTTGTAAGAAAATTATTCATGCAGTTGGTCCAAGGTGGACCATTTACGAAAAGGACAGATGTTGTGACCTACTTCAGGAAGCTATTATGAATGTTCTGAAGTACGTTAGTGCTCCAGAAAACACTATAAAGTCTGTGGCTATCCCAGCAGTGAGTTCAGGTATTTTTGGCTTCCCACTTGGTTTGTGTGCTCAAGTGATTGTAATGACTATAAAGGAATTTGTTGAGGCAAGTCCATCAAGCTGTCTCAGGGAAATCCGCCTGGTGAACATTTATGAGCCTACAGTTGCAGAAATGAAGAAGGCCTGTGAAGAGTTTCTGGGTGATACCAGTTCACTTCAGGAAACTCTTTCAGCTTCACCAAGCCAGCCTTCATGTTTCATCAAACATGGAGGCATTCGCTTGCGCATCATAAAAGGACTCCTTGAAGAGCAGAAGGTAAGTCTGTCCCATAATACATTGAACATGGAGTTGCCTCCAAGTCTTTGCAGGATTTGAAGCCCAAGAGTTCAGAACACATATTGTATCAGTCCACTAAATAGTTATCTTCTCAGCCTGATGAGAATTTACAAATGGTAAATATATTATAGCAGCAAGGAGTTGGTTTTTTCCCTAAATGGGTATTAAACATTAGAACATTTTTATTTCTTTTTTGTATACATGCTGTTATGGTATCATAGGAAGCAGCTAAAGATTGGATGATTAATAATAATATACCCCTATGTTAGTGTTTATCTTCTTATTATAACGTCATGAGAGTTGACATTTTATCATGCATTCCCTAGAAGTCTACTCTTATTTTTTGCCTTGCTTTTTTTCCTATAATTTATGTTCTCATAGATGCCACTACTGGAGTTATTCAGCAAACACTGAAACAGCTGAAAATAACTTATACAGATGATGTGCACCTTACCTTTAAACAGTGCATCATTTAAATTCATTTATTTAACTTTTTAGCTAGAGAATCTGATGCAAAATATATGAGCTTAGTCATAGTAATCCAACAGAGCCCTTAGACTGGAAGCTACATCACAGGAATGGCATTTGCTTTTAGCAAATACTGTATCTTAAAAAAATTCATAACTTTTATTTTAAAGAAGTATCTTAATTGAACAGGAAGTTCACTTTTTTGACGTGAGAGCAAAGGATCACAAAGTTGACATTGTGGGGAATTTTATTAACCAATTCTACAGCACTGAAAGATACCACATGCCTTCAAGACTATGAGGAAAATATGCTCCGAAGTCTTGTATCTTTAGATAATCTTCAACAATTAAAGTTAGAACGATTAGTGCTGTTATCAGCATTCTGTAAACAATTTTTTTGCATTTTATATATTTAATTTGAAATACAGAAGACCTACTACGGAAATCTACTGTTTCCACTGGGAATTGGAAGCAACCATAGCTTTGCAGTTCCCCTGTGTGCACTGACCCCGCTAGTTTGGTGACAAGTGTTTGCTACCCTAACATGGGGAGCATTTGCGTGGGCTGGGATAACAGACATAGCCAGAGTTCTCTCCTGCTCATTGATAATTGGCTGCAGAATTGCATTTGATGAGGCATGTATGGGACACTTCTATAGCTGTGGTAATAATTCTGTTGAATACACTCTGATGACTTGAACAGGTCTTATGCACACTGTTGGCTTCTGAAAAAAATATATGCATCTACTGCCACTAGAAGGTGCATACTTTGATGTATTCCAGCGCTGCCCTTAGTAGTAAGCAGTAAGAGAACCTTTCAAACAGCTGATCTGCTGCAGTCAGGCTTTTTTAAAGGAATTGTTCCTAGAAAGAGTGCTCTCTATAGTAGCAAAGCTTGCAAATAGTAAACTTGAAGTATACTGAAACTTTCCACTCTTTTCTTCCAGACTACAGCTATTGTTAATTCTGTGTCTGTGAATGGCGAGCCTTACTCTTCAGTTTCAAGAGGATTGCTGCAAAAAGCGGGTTCAGCTCTTCAGGATGAACTTAAGTCTCATCTTAGATATTCTTCGTCTTATAAGGAACTCATAGTAACACAAGGGTATAAGCTGCCCTGTGACTTGGTACTACACATTGTATGGCCGCAATACCACAACAAGGTGTTACTGCGTGAGGTGATGATCAGTTAGATTGGATTTCAATTGATTTTCATGTTGAGTGATGTGAGAACTAAAACACTTGTTTTTCCTGCAGGGATTAAAAGCTGCAGTGACAAGATGCCTGTATCACCTTCAGGACTGGCCAGAAACTCCCTCAATTTCTTTTCCAGCAAATGAGATTTGGTCGATAATGCTGCCTGTTGATACAGTGGCACAGATCATGATTGAACAGGTTTTAAATTTTGCGGGGGCACACCCTGAGAAGAACATAGATGTGCAGTTTGTCCTTTGCCCAGGTGACTACAATGAATATCAGGTAACAAATTTGTCGTTAACTACCAATAAGGAAAACCCAAAACTGTAAAAATATTCCCATAGATGACTACAAATTAAGATAATCTGAATTCTGTACTACTTATAACATTTGTGAGTGGCAGGTCCCTTTATGAAACTATTTGTTTCATTAACAGGTATTATTAATCTTTACAAATCTTTATTTTCTCTTCAGTAAACCAGAAGTCTTCACCCTGTGGTCTGATAACAAGGGGAGGGAGCTCTGAAATTCTCATGACTGTCAGTGAATTTATAAGAAAGAGTCTACTCTTAACTCATTAGGGAATAAACTTATTCCTCCTCAGGAAATTTCTTTAACCAACTTTTTTTTTGTATGAAGTTCCTAGGGCAAAACCCTATCAATACTTTATATGATCTAACATGATAGAAGGGTTGCAAACAGACAGTGAATAATTTCAACTGCAGTGTGCCATTTTCCACCTTTTGAATATTTAGCTGATGTGATCAATACACAACTATTTTAGATAGCCATCTATTATAAAAGTACAGAGTTTGCTTTTTTTCTCATTTAACTTCAACCATCCATTCTTTCAACAGGTGCAAGAACTAGGTGGAGGGGGGTTGGATCTTTAAGGTCCCTTCCAACCCAAACCATTCTATGATTCTATGATCAGATCCATGTTCTGTAACAGTCCCATAAATTCTAAAGGAAGGTGTATGACAGCTATGTGCTCATCACTTAATCCCTTGATAATCAGGGCACAGAAGAAACTCTCTTTGCTGAAAAAAGAAGGAAAGGCAATTTGCCAGATGCCAAATCCACTGCCTAGCAGAGTAGCGCTTCTCAGAGGCTTTCCATGCATGATCAGGAAGAGGAGCTTTGGGGTAAAGGCAGGGGAATAGTCTGGGTTTTAAAACTGAGTAAGGATTCATCAGCATTAAACTGCAAGTAATGAACACCTTTACCTACTGTGGTTCTCTGAGTTCCGGATATGGCACAACCACAAGGAGTAGGTAAAGGTGCCATTCAGTGTGTAAGGTGTCTTACCTTAGGAGACGCAGAAGAACAGGAATGCATTTGATATTGTCAGGAATAAAATTTTGGGAAAAGCTGACAGATGTCAGCTGTTAACAATTTCAGAATTGGGGGGGGGGGTGTAACTACAGCTGTAAACTGCTTCTCTAACAGAGTTTTGCAGAGACAAATTGCATACTTGACAACAGAGATTGCAAACTGCTCCTAAACTTTTCTCTTTCAAGGTTTTCCAGAGAGAATTTTGTTCAGCAGCGCACAAACTGGAAAAAAAGCAATATTACAACAGAAGTGATCATTTGAGTAAGTAATGAACAGAAGGGGCATTTCAAGTAAATGAGCACTCCAGATTTGAGAATCTGAAATCACATTCCTTTAAAAAGAACTTAGTATTTGCATGTGTCTTGGGGAAAGGGGGAGGCAAAAATGTGTGAGTGCTTTGCATTTTTACATCAATAGGAATGGAACTGGGCAATCTCTTATAAGATTTCCAAACATAAAAATTATCATCAGTGCCTAACTTCTTGGAAGTCATTTAGTGGAAGGCAAATAAATTCTGCATGTGTGTTTTTTGTTTTTTTTTTTTCCTGGAAACCTTACCTCCTGGTATCTAATCTTTTTTTTTTTTTTTTTTTTTTTTTTTGAGCATACCAGAATAGTGTGTTTCTTGCACTGTACATCTTGGATTACATATAGGAATTTGTGACAGCACTTGAAAGCTCTTCACTCTTCCAATATACTTGTATAAAAAAATCTTTCTTCCAGGTACAGAGTCAGGCAGTCAAAGCGTAAAAGAGACAGCAAATAATGAAACAGCTATTGAACTTAAAGGGAACACACGTACAGCTTTGGAAGCAGCAGAATCATGGATCCAAAGCTTGGTACAAATTCAGGAAAGTCACCGTGCTATTATTGAAAACAACTACATTTTTAGCCTCGGTAAAAAAGAGTTTGCAGAACTATCTCGAGAGCAGCATTCTAGTGTATGTGTATCAGAAGAAGTGAGAGGTGGAAAAGCAAGACTGGAATTTCAGGGCCCTCCTGATGCTGTGATTGATGCAGTGCTCGCAACTGAAAAATTACTGCTTCTTATGCAAGAGAAGACTACAGCCAACCAAGAGGAACTGCTGTACTTAATGGGTATGTAAAGTAAATAAGTGCCTAAATAAGGTCAAGTATGAAGCAACATATATCTATGTATTGCTGAGAGTGGACAGACATGCATTCAGTTCACACACATACTGAGCATTGCTTTAATTACCGATATTACTGTACTTTTATCACATGAGCCCCCGAAAGACCATTTGTTAGCTTTGGTTAGTCACTTGCCACTATTCCTGGTAGGGCACAGTTTATACAGGGGCTGGCCGTCGTTGTACAGCCAGCTCCAGGACAGCTTCACTTTAAAGCCTGGCCATGGGAGACTTACAAAATTTTCACTTAATTAACACATACCTTTGCTGAGCTCTTTTGCTAGCTACAGCTGGACCACTGTTGCAGGACCCACCAATGGACTTGTTCTGCAGAGTCCTTGACTTTCATTAACAGTTGATAGAACTAGCGGCATTACAAAAAGCTACCGAGTCATCAATTTTTCCTCGTGTTTGTATAGTCATTCAATATAGATACCATTATATGAAAGTTGGGCTGTGGAGAGATGTAATGGAGAAGATAAATTGCTTTTCTTTGGTTCCCTCTCTCTCAGGTTTCTTTAATAAATGTAGAAAAAATGCATAAATATATACGTATCAGTCCCTCTCAATATTAGCCTCTGGCATTACTTCGGAGAATACTTAACATTCTTTGTTCTTAACTAAACTACCAAACTAAAGTATTGGATCCCTCCTTCTTGCCTTTGCTTCAGATATTATGATATATGAAAATTTTACTCCCTTATTTGTATCCAGGCCAACCAGAAACAGGTCAGCTTTCAGAAGGACACCTTCACAAGACAAACGCTACTGAATGCGTCCAGATTTCACTGGTGGAATCACACCTTCAGGAGTTTAAAGACAGACAGAAACAGTTTGAAAAAGCTGGGCTTTGTGTTCTCAAGGTAAAGACGATATTCATGGAAAAACTAAATCTCAGCTGATATACTTGAACTAACATTTTTAACATATGCTTAAAAAACTCAGATGAACTATTTCAATATATTGCTTTTAAAAATTAAGATCAAATCAGCCTAATCCTTAAAATAGATGTAGTCTTTACTCCTAACAAAAAGTATTTTAAACATAATGCAAATAACTACTCAGAAAGTGTGGTTAAATTCTGAGAAGTCCTTTTAACTGTACTGTATATTCTGTCTCTTATTTCATGCTTCAAATGTTCCTTTATAGGACTCTAGAGGAATACGAGATTGGTATGTTAGAATGAGTACAATATTCCAGGACACTAATGCAGTGTCTCTGTTTTCTTCTTGTGAGCTTGACACCAAAAATTAGCAACTGAATTTGTCAGAGTTATGATCTGATTTGTAGTGTATTGAAGCTGGGATCTTGCTTGGATATCAGCGCTTTACTGAACAGGAGGAGGATGAGGCTGCGCAACACAGAGAAATACAGAAGTTTGTAAACAGGGATTTGTGTGCCTAGTAGTAACAGCAGGTAACTGGAAACCAGACTGCCACGTGCCGAACTGCCTTTCATAGGAGAAAGGTATTTAACATTGAAATAATAGCAAATGCCAACCAGATGAAAGCAAGTGCTTCTTGATCTGCAGAACTAAAGACTTTGTTGAGTTTCACCGCAAAAGTTACATGAGAATTTAAAACAATGCTGCACTGAAGGCCGGTCATAGCTCAGTTAAATGACTTTTTTAAGAGAGCAGAAGCTTGATTGTGCTTCAGCACCTTTTTAGCTGTGCTTGTTTTTAGCTGAGCAGTCAGAAGTCTGGCATGAGCGGGTTGCTGGAGAAGAGGCCTTGCAGGCCCCGGGTACTGACTTGCTGTGGGACTGTGACTGGCCCACTGGTGGAGTCAGGTATGCCAGCGAGAGCTGCAGCGTAGCCAATTCGCCTCAAGTTCTGTGTGGTGTTACGCTGCATGCAGCCACGCTTTCGAGACACAAGCCTAACGTAAAGGCCCTCTTATCTGTGGACCTTTCCCCCCCCCCCCCCCCCCGAGAGCTGTAAAGTTTTGATCAACTAGAGCTGAGGTTCTCCACGCCTTACAGGACACTTGCGGTTCTTGACAAGATTAGGCTGTAAGCACCTGCACAGCTTATTCTCATCTATGGCTGATACTCAATCTGTTCAGCACAACTGAAGTACTGGAAATCAGTACACTAGGATATATTACCACTGATTTCAATGAGAGGCGTGGGATAGTGGCACGGTTCTTTTTCTGTGGATCAGTTACACACTTCACATACCTTATCTGCTACGTGGTCAATGCATATAAGCTAAATCAAAGGTTCTTACATTGAAGAACATAGCCTGAACAAGAGCACTCATGGATTTCATGGATATTGGTCTCCGTTTGCTTATACTACACTATTATTTATGTTACAGATTGAAAAGATACATAATCCTCTTTTATCTGCTGCATTCCAACAAATGAAAAAAAAAATAGAAGAAAAACAAGGTACCTCCAAAATAACCCACAAGTTGTACCAGCATGTTCCTGCTGAGTTCTGTAGCTCGGTATGCCGAACTGGATTTCACAGGATGTATTCTCCACCAACAGGTAATAACTTGCTTTGGCGTCTTTAATCAAAATGAACAGTGACTGACTACTAAAGTTGGATTAAAATCAGAAAAAATGGCATTCCTAAACAAGAACTGTTTCTTACCTGCATTTAGAGTCATATGAGCTTACTTTTTTATCTACAATAAGATTTTCCTGTTTTTCCTTTCTGATACTGTAAAGTCAGTAAGGCTCTGGGAGGATAAGCCTGGATTCTAGCCTAGCCCAGACACTGTTGACAGAATTGTTAATATACCCATAATGTCATGTCCAAGTTATATTTTGCTGCATCACTCTTTGAAGAAAGTCAACGTCCCTATTTACCCGCCGCAAACACGCCTTCAGCAGCTTGATCCTTTAAAACATGTTCAAAGGAATCACAGAATAATTGAGGCTGGAAGGTACTTCTGAAGGTCGTCTGGCCTAACCTCCTGCTCAGACCAGGTGCGGTCAGAGACAGCAGGTAATCTGACGGAGCAGACTGCCATTCAAACTAGAGTACGCTTAGGAAGAAAGTTGTGGCGTCTATGAAATATTGTAGTAGACAGATGTTTTCAGAGACGGAAAGAATAAGCATTCAGTGCTTCATCCTGCAATAGGTGAAGGGCATGATATTTTGCTTGTCAAATGCAGAATTGGGATTTCAGGCAACAAACTGTTCAAAAAGTGGAGATTTGCCTTTCCTTGTCTATGCAATGTACACGGCACATTTTCACACTTTCAAAGTAATAAATAGGATGATGGTCTAATTTAATTCCTTTGCACTTTTCCACGTGATACTGTAATAGCATTTTTATGCAGCATTCTCCTTATAAATTTCAAAGCTTTTTTTTTTTTTGTAGTTTGCATTATTAAAATCTTACCTTCTTTGGCACTTATCAGAGTCCCTAGTACATGATGACTGAAGTGTTTATATAAGTACATTATATGTTTCTATCACTGGATTAACAGTTAAATCTGAACGATGGTCACTGGAGTAGCAGTTAAATTGGAATGGCCATCAGCCGTCATTGCTCATGATTTCAATGGGAGGTCAGTGCTAGCATCAAAGCCACTTCATGCAAATTTACTTCCAAAAGGACAGCACGCATTGAACAGTAACATAAAATGTCATACTGAATCAAGAAGCAGTCTTTTAGTACTACCACCCAAAGGAACCAACTTTTAAAGGCTTTTTTGTTTTCTTCTGAAAATTTTTCTTTCTTTTTCCAGAACAAAAATATGGAGCTGGCATCTACTTTAAAAGGAACCTGAAGAGCCTAATCGAGGGTAAAGATACGTGGGAAGCAGACTCTAAAGTGTATGTGTTTGAGGCTGATGTATTAACAGGCTTATACACTAAAGGCAAGCCATCTTATATTATGCCACCGGCAGTGGAGGGGGATGCCATTAAGGTGTATGACAGCTTAGTAGATGATGTAATCAATCCGGAGACCTTTGTCATTTGCAACAGCATTGCGGCCCTTCCACAGTATTTGTTGACTTGTTCCCAAGTGAGGGAGGGGTATACGGCCCTCTGAGGAAACCAGCAGCATCCTGAGTAAGAATTAATCAGAACAGTAGCTATTGTGAAGACCCCTTCAGAACAAAGTCTAGTACTTAGATTTTAAGAGGATGCTCTGCTTAGTAACATGCTGTGATCAAAGTGCCTCGTGCAATGTGCTCTGAAATATCCATGAACAAAAAAAGTAAAAGTCAGTCAGTACCTTAAGGACATTAGAACAAAATTATCTGTGAATGGAAACAAGGGAAAGCATCACAAAATACAGCTTAACATCTATCTGGTCATTTACTTTATGCCTTAAAGTGTTCTGAGCATGTGACTATGTACTTGATGTTTGCGTAGGTTGTCATTCTTCCATTACATTTTCTTAATCTGAGATATTGCACATGTTAGTGAAACCCAAGAAATCTTGGTTGTGCCTTTGATTCTTAAACTTTCTTTTGACTTAAGTAGGTGAATGTATCAGGTGAAAGCTGTTTCCCACTTAGGGACATGCTCTTAAATACACATAGTTATGACACGTGAGGCAATACTTCATGATTTCGCAATACTTCACGATTTCTAACAGTAGTTGCTGTTATAGTTTTTCTTAGTTAAGCTATTCCAAGCATTGTAGATACATGTATTCAAAATAAAAAGTATGAATGATGCTATCAGCTAATCTGTTACTTTTCCATATAGTCTTAAGAACGTGACTTGGACTGTGTTTGAGCTTCAGATTTCTCAGTGGTGTTCAATCTCTTTGAAAGGCTACAAAATAGTAGAGAACTGGTTCAAGCTACAGCTTGAAATTGCTCTTCAATTAATCTACCTTTACCAATATCTTTTAAAGATTACAGTGTCAACCGTGTAGCTAGGTATCCCCACATTGCTTCTGTAGTGACCTGAAGCCAGTAAATGGAAAAGCCTAAGAGCTATTATACTTATTTCAGTGTAAAAGGGGATTCAGTCCAGCTCTCAGGTACTTTGAAACTTTCTGTACTAAAGCCTGAAACTATGTCTGACATTAGCAGGGTTTAAAACAAATCTATTGCCTCAAACTAAAAGCTACGACCAGATTTGTCCAATCTGAAGCATTTAAAACCACCAGTTATGGCCCTAACTAAACACCTAAATGGCTTATAACAGTGCTGTAATACCAAAATAAAGGCTCATCTGTCAATATCAGGTCTGCTTCTAGATTGAGAAGTCACCTATGGTTAAAACTGTAATTATCTGGGGAGAAGAAGGGCTCGCATAAAACTATTAAAAAACAATGTTATCATATGAAAAGCATTTCATCCACATGTCCTGGTTTCAGCTGGGATAGGGCTAGTTTTCTTCTTAGTAGCTGGTACAGGGTGTTTTGGATTTAGCATGAGAATAATGTTGATAGCACACTGATATTTCAGTTGTTGCTAAGTAGTGCTTATCCTAAGTTAAGGACTCTTCAGTTTCCCATGCTCTGCCAGCAAGCAGGTGTGCAAGAAGCTGGGAGGGAGCACAGCCAGGACAGCTGACCCAAACTGGCCAAAGGGATATTCCATACCATAGAAAGTCATGCCCAGTATAGAAACTGGGGGGAGTTTGCTGGGAGGGGCGGATCGCTGCTCAGGCATCAGTCAGTGGGTGGTGAGCAATTGCATTGTGCATCACTTGTCTTGGGTCTAATTTATCTTTTTTTTTTTTGTTATATTCCTTTCATTACAATTATTCTTATTCTTCGTTCATAGTGTATTTTATTTTAATTATTAAACTGTTCTTATCTCAACCCATGAGTTTTACTTTTTTTTCCCTCCTCTCCACCCCACTGGGAACGGGGAGGGAGGAGCTTAGTTGCCAGCTGGGGTTAAACCACGACAACATGTAAAGCACTGTGCTAATGGAGAGCAGTCTGAACCCTAAAACACAGATGAAATCAGCATTTAGTAAAACTTTCCAAAATAATTTGTTAATGAATTCCCAGCACATTTGTGCTGCACCTGCAACTCCCAAGATAGTAGTCATAGTGCTAGGAACCACTCACAAGTCCAAAAGAAATTAAATTATAAAAGTCTAATTCTGAACTCTAAGTGAGGTTGCAAGTGGAAAATTTTTTTTACCATTGCAAAGCAAACTTTTAAATTAATATAGTGATATTTTGTTTGGGGGTTTTGTTTAATTATTTTTAAGATTAGCTGTGTCTACATTGTTGCAAAAGGGTAGCTTTGGTAGTGTGTGAGCCTAGTATGCTCTAGTATAATGTTAAATGGGGAAAACCCCCCATGAACTTGTAAGAACCATCTAACACATATGAGTCTTGTTCTCACAGAAATCCCAAGGTTGCTTTTAGATAGTATGCTGCAAGTTTGAAAACAGCATTAGTCTATTCCTATTTTAACTTTTCCATTTAAGCAACCAATTCTCCTCTATTTCTGTCCCATTTTTCCTCATGTTTCTTGATTCACACATTACTGCTAGGAAAACACACAGCTGTAGATGTAAGGTTTGTTAGACAGCACTGAACAAGAATAAGCTCTTATTTCACGTTGCGTCAAGAGGTTTCATTTTTAAAGGAGTTTCATGGCAAGAATTTTTTTTTTCTATTTCTTTTTTGCAAAAACTCCGTACAGAGTTTGTGAACTACTGCAACAATTTCTAACAAGCATCCGTTTTCAGAAAACCTTAAGGAATTTTTTTTTTGGCACAATGTAACATCTTTTCTCCTACTCAGAATAAAGAAGTTTTCATAGCGCAGTATTATTTTAATACTGTTACACAAGTACTGGTAACAATGTATTTCATTAATAACCTTTTTTATTAACTTTGTAACTCTTCTTAACTTCACCTGAAAAACGTTGGTAGTCAGTTTAATAGAAAAAATAATTACTGAGAAAACTTAAACAGCTTACTCAAATGCCCAACACATGCTTCCTCCTCCCTCGACACACCCCCGCAGTTTATAAGGATTCAGTCTTACTGAATATTTATCTTCCATTTTATTACAGTGAAACTTTTTCCTAGTGTATAATTTCTACTTAAGTTCACCAGTGCTCTCTGCGCTTAGTGATATAATATATATTCTCTATATATACATATATATAGTTTTTTAAAAACTGGTAATGTAAGAGGTTGTATATAATTTTTTTCATCTGGTCCTCAAAAAGAATAATTTCATGTACAGAAACTAGAAAATAAACCCAGCACAAACTAGATGTACCAAGTAGTACATATTAAAATAATTACCACAGTAATTGAAAATTCCTGATCTTAGTCCTACAGTAATCAGTTAACTAGAGGCTACTCCACAGCCTCTGGGATTTCTCTGTCATCCACAATAAGGGTATGAATAATTCCTTCCTTTCGTTTGCCACTACTGACAGCCTTTATGCAACAGCTGTGATCACCAACACTGAAGTGAGTTTCAGTCCCGTCTTCTACAAATTCACCCTGGGAGAAAGGAGACAAGAATAAAAACCAACATGTGCTATTTTAGTAAAATCAAAGCTTGAGTGCCTCGGTCTGTTTCCAAGGTCAAGCTCACTCATAGTTCCCACAATTAGAGCAGCCGTAGGTACCTGCGACAAATACAGCACAAATGCTGAACAAAGCTGCAGAATCTCAGACAGGGCTTTGTCAAGGTGTCCAGTTAAAGATCTGTGGGTATTAGATGACAATCAAAATTTCACAACTGGTAAAGCTGGAGTTTGTGAATTAATATTGTTGATCCATGTCAGTAAAACAAAAATAGAAAAGACAGTTGCCTTCTGAGTTGTGCAGTACATCCAATAAGTACCACACAAACCTACGCTGAAGTGGCAGTAAAATGTGAAGTATTTAGTGGTGCCTTCTACAGCAGGATGAAGAGATCCTTGAATTGAGTATAACAGTTGTGTAGTTTGGATACGCAGCTCCTGCTGCAGTTACGTAATTTCCTGTTACGGATTTTGCCACGCATGGCTGTGTTTTTGTCATCATCTTCAGGAGAGCAGAAAAATCTGTGTGCCGCTCTAATGCGAGCACAGTTTGACAAGTAAACCTGTACTCATAGCTTGCAAGAATATCTCCTAGTGCATTTATTACATTATAGAAAAGGCTGAGAGCCATCAAGAACAGAAGTTCTGATTCACTGAGAGAGGATGTTTCTTCCACTGATTACCAAAGAAACATTTGATGAATCTTTTCATCCTACTCTCAAGTATAGCAAACCTGTTGATTTTACAACTTGTACTCATCCAGGGGATTACTTGTGGCAGTAGTAATCACAGTGACAACTCTCTGGTGAGAAAGCACATCCTTCAAGGATGTGGAAGCCTACATAGTATGCATATTGAAAACCATCATAATATAAAAAGACACCAAATAGATGAAGCCTTCTAGCTGTCAACCTGCTCTAAAAATTAATGCAGATGTGACAGAAAGACAAAAGACTTGATTTGTTCCAATGAGGCTCTTCAGCCCTAAGTGTTAGGGACCATCTCTAGATGGAAAAAAATCATGGGTCATAACAGACTACATGTGTTCAACTTTCAGTCACCACTAACACGAGCAGGTTTGGATGAGGCTTTACACTCTGCATCAAACTCAAGTCCCTCCCGCTCCCCTGAAAGTTTTCTCCCTGAAGACCCTGGACAACCAACCCAGAATAGTTATTTTGCTTGTCTAAAAAGTGTAAACAAAAGTACTATTTATCCTTAAACAGATAGATGTTTGGCATCCTAACTGAAATACTGTCAGTTATAAAATACAGTGAAGGACATTCGGAACAGACTAATAGCGTACTGCCTGTCTAGGCGTATGCTCATACTCTGTGGTAAAGTGAGGTAACGTGCCCCTCTGTGGCTTGTTTTGCTAAGCTTTGGTTATCTAGCCATAGCCTGTGAAAAGCCTTTGGAAATGATCACGTACCGCTGTTTCCATTTTTTGACCGTTGCACCACACATCCATAGTGTCCTTTTCTGTGAAGGAAAAAGGAAACAAAAAGTAGAAAGAACAAGATATTTTTTTCCCCTACAGACAAGAAGATCTAGGAATTTTAAAAATTTACTGTTGAATTTTACTTAAATTCCCAAAAGAAGTCCCTAATTAGCCATAGTACCTGGGCTACAGGGTTTGTTCTTAGACTGGAGAGATGGGATGCTCTGTCCTCAATGGGCAAACAACTTTTGCTATGAACATACATTTTTACCTCTCCCTAGCCCTGGCTATTAACACTGGGTTGTTCTGAATATTGTCAGAGATATTCTGACATTCTTAAACTGAAAAACTTGAAGACAGAAAAATGAAGTAATTTCTGCTAGTTATTTACGTGTTGTTTATTCAGTGAAACTCTAACATTTTTTCCAGGTCGGTTTAATTCAAAAGCAGCATTATTTAACATCCATCAAACTGTTTGTATTCTTAAAATCTCCTTGAAAACCCAAGTACCACTTTAAATATCAATCTTAGATTTTTTTCATCTGAAACAGAATATACTTTTACTTCTCCCAGCACACCCTCCTTAAATTACTTTGCTCTAGAATTCACATTACTGACAGTCATCCACAGGACATCAGTAGAGAGCTGAACACTGCTTGCCTTTTAAGTAAGGATAGGGAGATTAAAAGTCCGTGAGGAGACTAATCTGTTTCTGGCATTAAAATTGTCTTTCTTCCCCGCCCCTCTTCATCTTAGGGCAGTTCATTCTGTCGTGAGGCTTAGGAAGAAATCAAAGCCCAAGATCTCTTGTCTCCAGGTCTAACCATACAGCAATACCTCAGTAGAAGCTTTCCCACTAGATGCCACAGACAAATTCCTCAGGGGATCCCTTCCTCCCATCTGCTTGTAATGTGTTTGGGAAAGGCGGGCAGAAGAGAAGAAATTTATTGCCTTGCTATTAAGAAAGTAAAAAAACATCATCTGAAGTTTTTAGATTAAATTTGTAGTTAAGAAGGGATGCAGAAAAAGAGATGCTGATTAATCTATCAAAAACGTAGAATAACATTGTCGCACTTCTTCAGTTAGAGACTCCTTGACTTTGGCTTAGGATTTTTGGAAGGAAAGCCTGGTTACCTGGTTAACAAACTTACACACACAGCTTGTTTGATCACAACGCAGATAACACTTCTATAACGTGCTTCACCTGGAGAACTGTCTTGCTAGGGCAGCTCTATGGACACAGAAGCCATAACTCCCTCCAACTTTTTTTTTTCTTTTTTTTAAATCTAGACCATGCTGCTGTAGAACAGAACACTGACAGCAGGCTCACACAGGTGTAACAAGACCATTATTTTTCAGACTGTCTTTGGCATCTAATTCCAAACTTCCAGACCACCCAGGATTTTACACTGCAACAGTGCTAGACACTGAACTGTGCTTTCTCTTAATTACCACTTATTAAATGCATACAAGTTTATTCAAAGGCAGCAACATGAAGTCATTCAATGTTTACCTACCTAGAACAACTCTATAGTCCGTACCACCCAAGCTCAGTACCCAAGTATTGGTGGTTTTTGACCTGTTCTCCATATACTTCTTGAGGCTCTTTCCATTGATCTCCAAAGTATATTCATATGCAAAGCCACTGACTGCATCAATGTTAATAGTAGCTTTTGTTTTGGCTGCTCCAACAGTGAAAGTTTCTTTACCCACTAATTTAAACATCCATTCTTTTCTTATTTCTTCCTGTAGAATAAAACAAAGACAATGGGTATTAATTGATAAACCTGAATGCATGTTTTAGTATAAAAAAAAAGAACTAGAACTCAGGAAACAGCTCAGTACTTAACTATTATTCCAGAATCAATGAATACATGATATTTTCTGTGTCTAGAGTGCCTCTGCCCAAGGACAGCAAAGCACTTCATGAATACTCATACCTTAACTGTAACTGAAAAAAAGAATGATGCAGTTCATTAAATTAGGTAAAGTTAATCAACTGAATATACCTCACTTGCATTTATTAGTCTTTTGTTTATTCTGATGCCTGTTGCATGGAAGCGCACTTATATAATCTGTATCATAGTGAATTTTGAGCACACAGCAATTTCACCTTTCCATCAACATAGACAACGCGTTTTCCTGAAGTGGTCCCATGTTCAAATTCAATCTTATGAACACCATCACTTAAAGCTACTTCCCAAATAGCCACCAAATCTGTCATCTTCTCTAAGTGGCTGTACCGAGACCTATGGAAACACCAACAAAGTAAATTAATTGTCATTGAAAGAGTTCACTTACTGATGTCTATAGTTCAAAGCTTTACTGCTTCAGGGCAAGTCGCTTTTTACAAATGAAAAATGACACTTGAAAGAATAAGCTTACAGAACTGCTTATATTTTCATGTTTTTCAAACATTCAAGTATGACAAAATATCACAGAATATAAGCAGACAGTTAAACAGACTCACTTTGACAAACACCATACGAAGACATATATATCCGTCTAACCTCTAAAACTTCCATTTCAGGTGACAGGATGGTTACAAAATTATACTTAGAATTCAGATGCTCCTGGACAGTTCTGCTATTTCTTGGCAGGCGTTGAAATACAGTATTTTCATTGGTCTCTGAGAAAGTGTTTTAGCCTTTTAAACTTGAAAAATAGTCAGGATGACCAGTTTAGCTATTATCTGTTTTAACAGATTCGACTGTAATCTTTCTCATAAAGATGACCTACATCATTCAGAAACGCAACTCTGCACACACAAACACCCATAGGGGAGGAGATCTGGCAAGATATCCTTTCATTTAAGTAATATTTAATGTTTAGATACAGTCACAAGTGACCACAGGAACTGTGGATATCTTTCCAAATCTGCTCATACCACAGCTCTGATTTTTTACCTTACTTCATCTTCAGAGACAGTAATCTTCTCATGGGATGCCATAGTAACCAAAACAGCTTTTAATCCAATTAGCAGCACGAAAAAAAGAAAAGCAGAACAGCAGCATAGAAGTGTTGAGGCCTAAATTTTCCTCATTTTCTCCATTTAAGATAAAGGACATTTTTAAAAGTGTTGTGAACTATCATGCACTGCCATATATATGATGAAATACAAACATAATTTTTCCTCTTAGACAGAAAGGCAAATGTAAGTATTCTTTTACAAAATTAGTAAGTGCAATTTTTCCTGATCATTAGCACATCATAACTTTGTCAGTTATTTGATGGAAAAATGGTTTGCCTAACTTGTGAGCAAAAACTTAGAAATGGACAACTTGACCAAAGCAGGAACCAAATCCAGAGCTGCCCATCTCAGTCACAAACCGTAACAAACTAGGGACTGTTGCCACCTCAGGGAAAGTGAAATAGCACAGGCAACAGTTTCAACCTACTCTTTTTTCTAAACCACTGTAGTAGTTTTCAACAATCGTATTAGCAATTTGACCTGGCAATTCAGTCATAAAGTCTATGTGAACCACAAATAACTCTCTTGTTTCTTACTTAGGTTTTTAGACCATGACTGTTTTACAACACTGCCGACTTATTATTTTCACTAAACAAATTAAGAGCTATCTGCATTGTCTGTGCATATCAATAAGCATAATTTAAGTAAGTGCAAATAAGTGAATTTTTTTATAATTGTACTTTTCAGTGGAAAATGAATTAAAAGTAAATTGTAAGTTCTAGGGTCTCTCTTCAGCGTAACAGAGTGTGCATTTAAAAATTAAACCTCCTTCACTCTGTCTTAAGCTTCTATTTTAAGACACGCTCAAGTACACTGCTGTATTACTGTCCGTGGTTTTGTCAGTAATTACACACATTTCTATTCATAAACTGAAAAATAAGTTTTTAAACCAGTGAAACCATTTTAAGGATCTAAGGATTTAATTCTCACAGTAGTGAGCAGTCTACGCCACCTAATAAATGCTGAGGAGATTGTTTTGGTTGTTCCTAAAGTTATGCGTTGACTTCTGTGAAGGTTCGCATCCCCTGGCACACGGTGCAAGTCAGGCGGGATGTATTTCTGCGCTTCCCCCTTCCCCTTCTTCTCAAAGGACTGGGTGCCAGGGGCTGAGGACAGACCCACGCTTGTCCCTCCCAGCTAATCAATACAAGAAGTGGCCTTGGGCCCAAAAAGAAATGCCAGAAGAGGTGGCACCTGGAGCACGTCTACAGCCTGCCCACAGAGACTGCATCACCCCTGGCAGTACGCAAACCTGCTGAATGAATTTTAGCAGATAATTTAGGATCAATGCTGAAAGGGCTAGGAAACATCCCAGAACATGCAATTTCCTTTTTTTTTTTTTTTTTTTTTAAACAAATCATGGTAATGTGGCAATACACTTTTTTTTAATATCAAACCTGCACCCAAACTCTAGGCCAGCTTTATGTTTTCTGAAGGACAGTCGATACCATCAGAGTCCGAAGGGAAAGCCGTGCACTACTACATGACTAGGAGATGCCTGCCGCAGTTAGCCCTCAGACATTCACTCACTGGCTCAAATCCAAGGAAACGGATTTGTACTAACCGCCGACCGCCTCATTTCACTGCATTTTCTGTTAATCAAGTCAGCGGCCCAAAATGAGATTTACTTCTTTATACATAACGACTTGTTCTGAAAACTAGGATAGGATTACCGCTCTGTATCTACCTAATCCATGCCTGGTAACAGACAACGGGGGCCGGTGCGCTAGGGTGTACAGGAACTCCACAGATGGCAAATTTCTTCCCCCACCCACGTTTATTTCCAGCAAAGAGCTTTTTTTTTTTTTTTTAAATTAAGTCCTGCCAGCGACATTTCTAAATCCTCCTCAAACAGCTTATTGCTGATCGCCGTGATCCTCCATACCCAGTGAGAACACGCGACGCCTCTCTGAGCCGCGGTTGCTCAAGCAGCAGAGCCCCGCCACCCCCGGCCGGCTGGCCCGGCGGCGCCCAGGGAGGCTTCCCGGCACGTCCCACCCCTCCTCCGGGCCGGGCCCGCGGCAACAGACGGAAGCACACGCCGCCGAAGACGCGGTCTGCTTCCTCCTCCTTCTCCTCAGGCGGCCAGGCGGTCTCCAAGGAGCCCGGGGAGACGCTCCCTCAGCCCGGGCGGGCCCGGCCATCCCGCCAGGCGACGCATGGTCCCCGGAGTGGGAAGGGAGGGCAGCTCCCAGGCGCCTGAGGAAGAGATCAGGCCTCCGCGGGCGGGCGATCAGGCGAGCCTGGCCCCACGCCCCGCCGCTCCCGGTCCCGCTCCTACCTCGGCGGGGTTCTCCTCCCCCTCGGCTGCCCGCGCCTCAAAATGGCGGCGTGCGGCCAGCACCGCCTCCGCGGGCGCCCGCCTCCCTCCCCTCCCCTCCCCGCCCCGCCGGCGGCGGCGGGCGGGCCGTTACACCCTGCCGTGGCCCACCGCCCTCCCGACCAGCCCCGCGCTTTCCCGCCGCGGGCCGCCTCGTACGAGGTTGTGCCCCGCCGCCGATCGGGACCTGCTGAGGCTCCGCGTCCTGGTAACCGGCCCCTTTCCTCTCCTGTGTCCCGGGGGCCGTCCGCCGGCGGCGGCGGCGCGGGGCCCGGCCCCCTTCGCCGGCGGTCCGAGAGCGGGCGTCCCTCGGCATGACAGAGGTACCGTGGTGGACCTGAGGTGGCTGTTGTTACTGCTTGGTAGTTAAAAACAGAACAAAAAGAAAACAAACAAACAATAAACCCCCAAAGCAGGCACCCGCGTCCTCTGAGGACTTCTCTTGGGGCTGGGGCAGGGGGGCGAGGCCCGCTGCACCCCCGGTGCGCTGGAGTTACCCGAGGGCTGGTTGTCTGGGTTTCTCCCGGGCATATTTCTCCTTCTAATCGTGATCAGGAAAACTGAGTATTCTGTATATTGTTAAGTACACTTTTTCCCAGTATTTTTTGCAGATCCTATTGGAAGGTCTCACAAGCCCTCCAATAGTGGCTGGGGCTTGGGGGTTTGGGGTTGGTTTGTTTTTATTTGGGGACGTTTGGTATCCTCCACTGCCTGCACAACAGGAAGGACAGGAGACTGTGAGCTGATCTTGAGAAGTCAGGATTCTGTCTCTTCTGCCTCTTCTGTCCCTTCTCCCAACTGCAGCAGGAGAAGGCAGAATGGGAAAACTTAAACAAGCTATTAACGCGTCATGGGTTGAAACCGGTGAGTCTTGCTGCCCCCCAAAGCTGCAGAAATATATCAGGTAAGGAAATGCCAATTTTACAGGTTTTTATACTTGGAAATAGTAAGCCTAAGTTCATAAGGCATCTCTAAAGCTGTCATTTCCAAATGGTAGCAGAGATGCAATCTTCTTCAGCTATTAAAAGCCTTTCATTATGATTTTGCTTATTTTATGTATCATCTCCAGATATGATTGTCTTAGACAGTCAGTCTTCTCTAGGAATAAGACTTGCATTAAAAACGCTGGTGGAAGACGCCGACCGACAGCAGAAAATGATGCAGGGGCTTATGGAGGCTAATCGTTATCTTAGGTAAGATGCAGTGGAATGAACTTACCTGCTAATGCAAAGCAAAAGTATTATCAGTGTCCATCTCCTGCCAGGTGGAGCTTTTGTCACACCCGAGGCCTAAGGCATTTTTCCTGAGATTATTGTCCGATATGCAGCAATGTTGGCCTAGTTCCTTTTGAGCTCTTCCGTTAGTTCATCTGCTGCTTCTTCCCGTACCAGCATATTTCCTGTACCTGCTGCCACAGGCTATTATTGAGCGTCATCAGATAATGTTGTCATTATCTGTGCTTCCTTCACTGTCTTTAGTGAAATGAGTTTAATTTAAATCAAGGTTGTTTTTTTTTTTTTTTCCCCAGAGATGAGATACGACAGGAACGAGGTCGGGCATCTCGACAAGAACAACGGGCTAATGATTTGGAAAACGTGGTGAAAAACATTAAGTCCAAAATTTGTCAGCTGGAAGATGAGACAATAGCTAAAGTTTGCCAGCAACAGAATCAAGTCAAAGAACTTCAAAAAGATCAACAGGTTTCACAGGTAATTTAGATAGTGCCGTCTGAGGATTCAAACTTTTAACTCTTTTTAAAAGTGCTAAAAATATTTACATTGATCAAAATAAACATGAGTCTTGGGTCATAGAGTTAGTACACTGTTTATAGCTGAAATTTTTCCATCTATACAGAATTTTCTAGCGATAACTTAGAAAAATATCTGTATCCTTCTTCCACTATCTCTTCAGTATAGCTGAAACCCAAGCACTAAGCCTCCTTGGGACCAGGTGCCTATGTGGGCATGTACAGTACAGTCTCCAGCTTGTGGGTTAGAACAATTTCATAATGCTCCCATTATCTGTTCACAGGCAAAATATCAACAGCAGCAAGAAAAGCTGCAAGAACAGGAAGAGATTATTGCCCATTTGCAGAAGGAGCTGTGCAAAGTTGGGATGGAGGAGCAACGGCGTGTTGCCACTCAAAACAAAATGTTTTGTCGGTTTTGCAAAAGAGCTCCCAAGTCTCTTCTAGATCAGCAGTAAGCAATTTTCTTACATTGGTGAATGACCTGTAACATTAAATGAAGAAATGGATTTTAAAGTAACTATTCTCGATATTTAGATGAAAAAAAAAAAAAGCTGGAGACCTTAGGAGTGCAAGCTGAAATATGAATTCTTGTAAAGGCACATCAATGCAGTAATTTTTTCTTGTATAAAAAATGTGAACTGGATAAATCCATGGCAGAAATTAAAAAATTATCAGCCACTGGATACACTAGGTGTCAGCAAAGAGAAGGGAATGATTCACTCTACTCTGGAACTGCAGTATCTGCTAGGCTAATCTCATCCTGGGATTCTAACATTTTAAAATGTAAATTAAAAAAACAACCAAACAAAAAACCAACAAGCACCACCCCCCAACCCACCCAAAAAAACCCCTTCCAGTTTTGGAAAGTGGTCTTTGCAACTGCTGACTGCAGGCTTGCTGTCAGGCTTCCCAGCTGCTTTAGGGAAAGTTCTGAAAGTATTCCAAGCCTGTGTCTCTTGCAGTAAGATCTCCATAGTTCTGCTATAATCAGAGATTTGCCAATTCTTAGGCCTCAGGTAGCCGTCACTTTATTGTGCTGATGTCACCTGGTTTTCTAGGCCTGGCTAGCAACATTTACCTGGGAAGCATTTAAAAGGGATTGCGTGTGCGCAGCCCTTTTCTCGTGCCCTAACTGTATGAGAGAAGGATCACTGAATTTGGTTCCCTGTGCTTTCTCCTCTGTCTCTCCAAAACAGGCAATCTCAGAGAGCTCGAGAGGAAAGGCAGTTTCTCAGCTGTTCAGTTTTTTGTGGCTCTATTTTTTGCAACCACTTACTTTGAAAGCACTTTTACTTTCTTTGGAGACGGATGTTCTCGGGCTATGTGGGACCTGTGCTCTCTACCTCCCGCAGCGGTCACTGAGCCCTAGCACTCGGGACTGTGCCTCGCTGTTAAGCTTGCTGGGTAAACGTAGTCACGAGATGAGGAGGCTGTCAGGAGGATTTAGCTTTTTTCTCCTCTTGAATAATTTTGCCACTTTTGTACTGAGTTAATGTCTCTACTTTTCTGTTTTGGAAAACTGCGACCATGTTTGTTTGGTATGAGGGAAAACCCACTATTTGAAGCAGTCACTTCTGAAGTGCAGTGCAGTTCTGTAAGCTGGCCTGTTCCTATGGGTTGGTCACAGTATCTTTCAGGCATGATTTTTTTGAGGATATCTGAAATTCTAAATACCATTTTCCTTTCTTCAGGTTCCTTTGTCTAATTGATTATTATGAATCTCAAATTAGTCAAATGAAAAAGGAGCTAAGGTAGGTCTCATCTAATGCCTTATGGTTCTACTGTTCAAAATTTTCTTACTCCTTATTGTTCTTAAATCTTATAATGGTAAATATTCTGTGTTCCAGACGTCACTAGCATGTAAGAAACAGCAAAAGATTGTAATGGTCATGGAAGTTTGGATTCATCCGGGGAATAATTGTCAGTCAGGCTAAGCAGCTGCTCAGTCAGGAGGCCAGGACAGCTAGGAAGTTGGGGGTATTTAGACACCTAAGCTAGAATTCTTTCTTCTTTTTTTTTTCTTTCTTTCTTTCTTTTTTCTTCCCTTCCTCTTTTGCCATGGTTCACAGGCAGAATTACTGCATTAGCAGTGCTCAGTCAACTGATCTCCCTAAACAAAAAGAATACCAGCTTTTCAGCTCTTATCGCGGTGCCTACATGGTACAAAGCAACAAGCAGATACCTGAGACAGTCCTATAATTTGAGGTTATTATCTTGAGAACTGAAATGGGATTTGCTTGTACTGGAATTTCTCTCAAGGAATAAGTGCACTTAATTAGTATATGAAACAGCTTCCCAGAAATAATAGAGAAGAGCAGTGGATCTTAGGGCAGAATTTCTGTTCTATTTACTTTGCAGTTTATGGAAACATTATTATACATAACGGCTAACTAAACCAACTTAGATCTTTGAGGTAATCGAATTACAGTAAGCTGAAACAATTTCTTTTTCCCAATAGGCAATATAAAAAAGATGAAGACCAGGTACAGAGAGAAGTAAAAAGCGAGGAAGAATTCTTAAATCTAGATGCTACTCCTAATTATAGAGCACTGCTCACGGTATGGAACTGCTAAGAATAAGTCAGTGCAGATCTCTAAATGGTAACCCTTCAGGAGCCACATAGAAACATATATGTGTTTGATTTCTATCCCCTTGTTCTTATCAAGTCTTCTCAACTTGTAAACTCTCTGGGCAGGGTTCACTGTCTTTATGCAAAGCTTCAGTACTATGTTGTGAGTTGTCTTTGCTGGGGACTGCATAGACCTCCTTAATCACAGGTTGTCCACCTGTGGTCTAATGCAGCAGGCTCTTGATCTTAGTCCTCATCCATGCTGTCTTGCTATATAGGCAAATGGGAGCCCTTCTTAACATGTACGTACTTTAAATTGTTCAAACTTGTGGATTATGGAATGAGTGAAATAAAAGAAATAACACAGTCTATGTTGCAGTCTTTCCAGAAACAACTTATTGAAACAAAAGCCAGGAATGAACAGCTTTTGCTTGAAAATGTAAATCTCAAGAAAGATTTGGAAATAAGGTGAGAAAGGATAAGTATCATCCTTTGCAAGGGCGCTTCAGTAGACTTTGCTTTACAAAGAAAGAAACCAAAAGTGCCAGCAATTGTAAAAGTGTCGTATGAAATCTACCTTTAAAAGCGATTTGTAGAAATAAGATATGGCAGCAGCAGGCAACCTTCCCTTCCTACACTGTTAATAACAACAACTGCTAATGGTTAGTTTGCTGTTTATTGCTGTTGCCACGTAGAAATGTTGCAGAATTTCATTTCCAGAATGATGTTGCGGCGCTGGCAAAGCTTTCTTACTTTTTCACTTGGCTGAGTTTTATAGATACCTTCAAATGCAAGACATATAATACGGTACTTGTTCTTTCTAACAGACCAACTGCACAGGAATTAAAACTTTACAAGCACCAAGTGAAGAAACTAGAGAAAACTTTAAAGAAAACTATCCAGTAAGTATATTTCTTCAGTAACTTTCATGAATCCTCTGAACTTCTTAAGGCAAAGATACTCTGCAACCTGTAACGTAGATAGTAGCTCATAAAGCATATACCTCATCACTGGTCCTCGGAGCCTGGTTATGGGCCGCAAATGCTACTGTACCTCCGAAGACACGCTGTGAATCTCTGACATGATGGCATGGTCTCCAAATGGGGGCACAGCAGTGTGTCTTTTTTACTTCATTTTATCTTTCTGGATTTGATTTGAGTGCTATCGCAGGCAATATGGACAGGACCAAACTGTGTCGTTTGCTGCTTCCGTGAGCTATAAAGAAGGCTACTGGTTACGTTATGGATTATGAATGAGAAAGTATGAGTTGGCAAAATGTTGCAGCTACTGAAGTTATGTCCATATTATTCTTAGAAATTGACTTAGTTTTTTTCTGAAACATTGCTAAGAAAATACATTGAAGGTATTAGAGATCCAGTATTGACAAAGTGTTTTTATCTGTAATTTCACTTAATCATTTGTGCACGTGTGTACTGAATGCTAAATATTTTGTAGCCTGAAAAAGACATCACTTAAACTTTCAAAATGTTCAGTTCTTCATTTTACATCGTGTATATTTAAATGGTCTTTTCTCTCATGCAGTGGGTATGATTTAGATGGTAGTTTTAGAGAAAGTCATCTTAGATTTGACAAGAAGGGTAATGAGCTATATATAGTAAGCCAGGAAAGATACTCAGACAGAAGCAGATAAAGACTGTGAGCATGGAATTTGACCCTTTTGAGTAAAATTCTGGATTTTAAGTCTTCAGCCATAGTAGAACCTCTGATAACAGAACAACTGTACATCTGGTGGTGTGCCTTCTAAATTAGCATGCAGTCTGGAATAACCTCAACCTAGAGACTTGAGATAAATGAATGATTTTTACATGAGGTATTATATTCTTCAGCTAGTTCAGTTTGATGGAATTCTATTGGCAGGCATCATAAAAAGGGAGATTTTACTTTGTAGGTGTAAGTACATGTGCTACATACCTGGTTCTTCAAGCAAGTTGAAAGCAGCATCTCCTGCTAAGGCTACTTGTGTAATCCACTGTATGTATTTGGCATGTAGATCTTCGGGGAGTAGTACCGGAGACAGAACAGAAGAAAAGAAAGAACCTGAGAGTATCACAGGAGTAGATCAGCTGCAGGCAGTTTGCCAGCAATACTTACAGGTATGCAAATGTTATCTGTACTGTGTGTATCTAGCACTGTTACAATGAAATATAATACACGAGTTTTGTTTAACTGTGTAAACTGAAGCATGTTATTTTCAATCTAAGAGTTCATATGAAGTCCTCTACACAAGATGCGCGATGTTCTGGATTTGGCAGTTAATGTAGGCTTGTTCTTAATTGTTCTATCTTAGTGTAAACTACCTGAAAATACAGCAAGGAAGCCGAGACTAGGTTGGCAAACATCAAATCAATGGTTTAGCTGAAGTCTTTTTAGAGCAGGGGATTTGTTCAAGGTCTTGGGCAAAACAGATCCTTATGTTACGGTTTTAAAGACGCCTGAGGAGATAGTGGCTTTTATTTTTCTTTGAATAAAAGAAAAATATAATAAAACTTAGCAAAATGTAAACTGTGGAAGTAACAACGCCTCAAGTGGATAAATGTTAAATATCCCTCAAAGGGAAGTATATTTGCATTACTTTTACATATCTTCTAGCTAGTATACTTTTAAAATCTTTGAATCTATTCCATATTGAATGCATCTGTAAAATTCATCAATAGTAACTTCTTTGAGCTATTTAAGATTTAAGGTTTAGACAATCATGACTGTGGTGGAGAGGGATTTTATTATAAAATGTCATACATATTTGAGCAATAACATTTGTTATTTGGTGTTGAAGGTTTTGTCCCATATTGATTCTATTTTGCGAAGTCCAAGAGCTCCTCCGTTAATATACAGGCGCAGTAAAGGGCCGGTGCAAAATTGTATTAAGGAGAATGGACAGGAACGTGGATTTGAGCACCTTCCACTTACTATAGAAATGTGGGCAGATCAGCTAATGGCCCTAAAGGTAATGCATTATTGTACTCGGCTTTATATTCCTCCTTTAATCTGCTGACCGCCCCTCAGTCTCTCCCTACATGTAGGGTTTTTTTCTGTGTGTAGCTTTTGTTATTGCCTGACTTGGTGTTAAATTTTAAAAATAATTCTGCTGTCCATTTATATACCGCTTTAAAACCATCGTAAAGTGAAAAATGTGCAGTGTGCCTACAGGCCAGAGATATTTCTCTGTGTACATCATCTAAATGTTTTTGTTCCCTGGCTGAGTCCCTAAGAAGACACTTAAGCTTTAGAGTCTGTGTACTTCACACACTAATGACGATGCATTCTCTTTCTTCCTTTTGTCTTGCCAGAACAGTTCCTTTTTGATCTAAATACAAGTGAAGTAATTTTAAAACCAAACTCTGTGACCAACACTTCTTATTTCACTGAAACTATAATATATGAAGTACTTTAATTTTTAGACTATCAGTGTTCTTTCTAAATCAAAGAATGTAAGCAAGATACTGTGCTTAAATTCCATGAAAACTAAAACCTTACTGTCTCCAGTACTGGAATGTTTTTGCATATGAGAAAACATATGTTTCTATAATAAAAACACCTTCAAGAAGTTACTAAAAACACCTTCAAGAAGTTACTAAAATAAATTGTGTCCCTTCCCTCCTTTTAAAAGGATTTGCACAGGTCCTTGAGAAAACTCTCTCTGGAATTGGTGCCCTGGCACACTGCAGATCCACAGGATAACAGAGAATCCATACGAGTTGAAGACCTCCAGTTCATAGTAGATGCAATTTTGGAAGAAATAGAAAATAAGGAAAAGGTAATTCTTACCAGGGGTTTATAATCACATGTAACTGGAATTCTTAAATGCATTCTTCACACAGTGATTAGATTTGCGCATTTGAAAGCCTTGCGGGGTTTAAGAAATAGCTGTTTGAAGATACTCAATAGTCAAAGACTACTTTAACATAATGGATAAATTCACCTTGAGGAAGACTGCTTTAATCAAAGTCATTTGACCAACGATGAATTTGCATTGCCCTGTGGTCTCAGGTATTATCCTGTTCTGTCTGTTTCTCAGTCAGCACTGAGAATACATAAACGTACTTACTAAGCAACAGAGAAGAAAGCTTTCAAAAGAGTATTTTTGGTTTGCTGGATATTTGTGTCTGAAAACTCTCTTTAAAACATGTCTTCAGCTTTAAGAATATTTGAAATGCCGTGATTTAGTAAGAGAAGTTACACCTGTTCTTATTCATAGACTAGTTTTAAGAATGTTTCACGGTTTAAAAGAATCCTTGCTTTGTTAAGCAATAACGTTGACGAGTTATTCTTTCTGCTTGCTACAGAACAGCCAGACACCGTCCTTACCAACCCTGTTTGCAATAGTCTCTCACTTCCAGAAGTTGTTTGATGTGAATTCTCTGAATGGCGTTTATCCACGAATGAACGAGGTTTACACAAAGCTTGGGGAAATGACCAACGCTATGAGAAATCTCCATGAGCTCCTGGAACTAGGTAAAGACTTACCACCTAGCATTTGTTGAGACCATTTCCAAAGGAAGAAGATGACAAGTGAAAGGCTGATCTCTCCATAGAAAATATGTTGAGCTGCTGAGAAATGAGTAAACTAGGTATATTCTTCACTGCGAAGATAAGCATAGGTTGCTGTCAATTGGGAGGTTAAAGAGCAAAACCCCATTACTTGTAAGCCTTTAGCAGTTGCTGAGGACTACCAGGGAGGCAGAAGAAAGAAATAACAGATGAAATTGAATTTTTAGATTTTTTTTTTTCCACAAAGCTTTGTTTCCTGTGAACTGACTTCATAATTCTTCTTGACCATCTTTCATTCTCTCCTTGAAAGATAACAAGTGTAAGAAAAAATAACTCAACCTCTGCTGTAGATTTCTACTCAGTAATTCATTCAAGTGCAATTATGTCCAATCCTCAGAAACTCCGTCTTACGCTGCTAAACTTAAAAAGTAAAGAAGTTGTTGAATGTCAAAAACTAAGTGCCCGTACTCAGAGGCATACTTGGTTACTTGCCAGGACCCATTCTCTTCTGGTTTGTGCTTCTGGAGAACAGCAGCTGCTGTTGCTCTTGGGTTTAAAGGTTTGGCTGCGCTGTAGGGCGTACAGCCCGAGCGCAAGGCTCCTGGGCTACTAAGGCCTTCTGAGCCTCATTCGAGGAGGGAAGCAGCCTTCCTGCCTGCAGCCAGCACAGGAGATGAGGAAGCCTTGTGTCTCCCTAATAATGGCAAACCAACGGAGCTCAGAGGATGCCTTCTCCAAGCCTAGTTCTTCTGAAATTGAGGGACAGAAGGACAAGGAGCCTGTTACCTTCAGCCACAGCTGTCAAAGCAGGTAAAATCCAATACCGAAACAAGTTCTGGCTGTTAACAAAGTATTTATCGAGCAGGTTCCTTGTTGGCCTAGCCCCTATACTGTGCTTCTGCTGTGTTACAGGAACCTAATGAATAACCCTCTCTCTATATATAATTTCAGTTGGCTGATTTCCACTGACATTGTAGGGAGCACTTTAGTACCATCTCTGCTGTGAAAACACACAGCTCTGACAAGTTTTTTTTTAGCCGCTAAAGGATTAGTGAGAGATTCACCGTTCCTAGCTAACATATTAGTTTATTTCTGACCATAGGCACTTTGTTTTCTGTGTATGATGGAACTTGTATGCCTGGATGTGTGAAAACTGAATAAAATCTGGGCACCTACAAGAATTGGATTGTGTCTAAAATACTTTCCTGTTATTACTGTTAGAAGAAACATGAAGTGTTTGTTTTTCCACAGACAGTTCAGCTCCACCCACTGTGGTAGTGGATACTGTTGGGAAACTGTGTGACATAATTAATGAGAACGTGACTGAGCAGGTACAGCAGCTCCTGGGGACCCAAGACATCCACAGGTATGTGGGGCTGTTCCACTGGTGACCATTCTTCAAACATCAAATTTAGTAATTGAGAGAACTGGCTAAAACCGATACTGAAAGAAACTTTAACAATTTGTTACAAAGGCAGTGAGCCGTGACAGTACAGGAGTTGCTACTATCCTACATGAAACAAATCTTGAATACTTTCAAAAGGATAAAGCTGGCAAAGAGAAAAATCAAGGCCAGAAGGTTCCAAAACACCTTGTTGGTTTGTGTGGATAAGGTGATCAAATAAGCCTTAATAGGATGTGTGTTTCATAATGTGCACGTGGGTGGGGAGGAGAAAGTGTTGTAAGGTTCCAGCTGTAATACTGAAGTGTATTAGTTGCTAAGAGAACGTATGCCTCAAGCTGCCTACAAAGATTTTGGGAACTGGACAAATCTTGTTCTACCTTCAACAGATGACAACATACGTGTACTTGGCAGCAGGCTGTAAGAGCGAGCATTCAGCATGCGCTCTGCAAAACACTAAACATTAATTGCAGCAGGCAGCAAGTCTGACACATGCTGCGTTAACAATACTGACTCCCTCGGCCTTTCTGCGCTCCTCAGTTTTAACTAGAGAATCGTCGCTTATAAAACATTCCTTGCGCCACCTCTGAGGCAGTTATATCAGCCGCCCCCAGGCAGTATATTTGGCATACATGGACTAATGTTCCAGTCCAAAAATTACCTGGTGCCGTGTAAGGAGAAAAAGAAGGCTGTATATAGGGCATAAATAGTGAAATCAGAGATCCTCTTTTGACAGCTAACACTTGTTGGCTGCAGGTTTCAGAACTTGAGAACACATTTTTGGTGTAGACAGTTTTATATACTACTAAGTAACAGTGTTTTCAGAAATTCATGACACAGTATGACAAAACAGCCAAGGAGATGAAATTAAAATGCCCTTGCACCTTTTATCTGACAGTCTCATTTGCACATTTCAGTATAATCAATAAGCTAGAAGAACACGAGTGCTTCTTTCCACCATTTCAAGCTCTCATTCAAGATTTGCTCTGTCTTCTAGGTGAGTAATATTTGCCACAGTTGTAATTATCTTCATGCCCACGCTTCCTCCTAAAACTTTAAATAGCTAACACATGTTTTGTTTACTCCTGGTGTGCTAAAACACAAGGAGGATGTGAGGGAAGGTGCTAACTTTTGCCTCACTCTCCTCTTCTCTCCATCTTTCCTCAGGAAGTGACCCAAATACTTTGTTTTCATTAAATGTGGGGCTGCATATATTCCATCATATTACTCATAAGATAAGCTGAATTGGGTTTTTTCCAAAAGCATTAAAAGGTGTGAGGAGTTTATTTTATTCACTAGCTGTATTTCTAACATTTAAGTTAGAATTTTGGCTGAACTTGAAGATGTTCTAGGTACATATGCCTTACCGTTTTGTTTTTCATTCTGTTTCAGAGATCAGTAACCTGGATGATATTTTACCTACCGTGCGAAACTTGAAATTGGTAGCCAGTTAAGAGTTACTCTGGTCTTCTCTAGCAAGATTTATCTTACCTGTGGATGTACCTGGTGAGGCATATGACATTACAGCTACCTCTAACCTCTGTTACCCTAATCAGCAGTTTCAGATTTTTTGACATAAATAAAGGCTGCTGCATTTTTTCATTTTTCTTAATTCTTGTTTCATGGTCAATTTAAGAAAAACTTATTATAACTGCTGTCACCTGGTCTACTCAATCGCAGAGAGAGAACCAATACACTCTGTAGCAATCTAGGAAACGGAACCCAGCGCAAAGCCAGACATACTGTAACCACTAAGCATTCTGAATGTTGCTGACACAGTAAGTATGAGATAAAGGTGCTCTAACTGCCTTAGCCATAACACTTCCATCATTTGCCTATCCTGGTTTTCTGGAGGGCCTACTTTAAAATGTTGTTTACATTTTCAGATCAGTTTGGGATGTGAGCAAATTGTTATTCAGTAAGTATTCTTTCTGGTTATGGACCGAGGCAGACTAGATTAATATTTGAAACTTGCTTCAGGTGGTGGTTTATGGGTTTCTGCTTAGCATGGATTTGAAGTTACCACGGTCATATTTCAAAAGTCAGTTTTAGAAAGGCATAGATCAAGTTTCTTATGCAAGACAGTTAGAAGTTTATTGTACAGAAACAAGTACACCAAGCTTCCAAAAATATTTTGGTATATTTTGCTCCAATATTAATAAAGCTTAAGTTTACAAAACTCTGCTGTTCCTCCGGCAGAATGCTTTACTATCAAGGTTTACAAGATTTTGAAATGTACTGTAACAAAGAACAAACCATGTTAAGGCATCACAAACTAAAACCTTAATGACATCTTGGTAAACTAATCTCCCTGCTTTTGGAAGCTCATTATGTACAGACCTGCAGCCACAATCTGCTAAGATACTTTTGAACAGTGCAATATCAATTTCTTAGTTTCACAAAAAACAATTGCTATTAGAGCCTTAAACAGTTTCTTTCAATGGGTTTTGTAGCCCTACAGATGAAGAATGCTGTTTAAAAATCTGTTCTTTTAAAAGTACAATGATTTCATGTTAAAACAACATGAACAGGATCCTGGGGAAATGAGACTGCCAAGCAAAGTAAGGACACTTAGCTGACAGTCTGAAGTATCTCCAGGTACAACACTTCCTTAGGAGAGTATTCATACTTAAGGGTTCTTTGGGGGAGATATGCCAGCAACAGCAAAAATAAAGGACTTACTTATTATTTAGGGACCAAGTATTCCCAATGTGGGTTTTTGTTTGTTTGTTTTTTTACTTCAGTGAGAACTAATCTCTGAGTAGAATCATTAAATTTACATGTCCTGAGCTGGAGAGTGCTTCAAGTTTGCAGCAACTGTTCAAAACACATTAGTTACAAAAGAGATATGTACATTCATATAAAGTTGAAAAATTAGTCACTTATGTACATGAGAAGAAATCAATTTTTCTTGCGTCTACTCCTTGTCAGCTCATACCTGCAAGACAGACACAATAAGTAATTATAGTAGTTTAAGACTTTCTTTAAAGTTCTAACTGGCACAACGGAGAGAACTTGGGCTGCTTTATTCCTTGTGCTTCATAGGCAGTATGGCAAAGGAGGCTTCGGAGATGGCCTCAAACTTCAGCTCTTTCTTTACCGGACCTTTGGATGCGTCATTTTTCTCCTACTCCCATAATTGCCATATGCTTACGTGAGACACAGACGCCAGCTGGGCCAGGGGAACTTGGTTTTCCTATCCCGCTGGCCAGATTTGGCTCACTGCCTGTGTGGATGGCAAGCTCCTGGACTACCCACGCTGCATTCCTCGGGCTCCATTGAAGGAGAAAGAAGGAGGAACTACTGCCATTAACCACAGACGTAGAAGGGGGAAAAAAAAAAAACCCTGGTTCTTAAACCTTAAGCATTGGTCTGAGGCAAAGATTAAGTCTGAACCACAATGAACATACAAGCAAAAATGTAAGTGGCTTATTATAATAGTTTCTATAAATGCTTTGTAATTAAAGTTTTATCTCATATATATATTGCTGATCAGAGTATTAATTTAGTTAAGATCTTTATCCAAGTTAAAATTTGTTGCAAGGTTACTTTAATAAACATAATTCTTTTACTTATGTGTCCCAGTGGCTTTTATGGTAACTTAAAATATGCTGAAGACTATAATTGACATATAGGCCTCTTATTAAAACTGTTTCACAGGGTAGGTATTGCACTAGCAACTGGGTTAACATACAACTTAGATAAAACTACCAGATTAGTTCAAATTAGTCCTGCGTTTGCAGGTCAGATGTTTTTCTTGCTCACCAAAATACACAGCCCAGTTACCAGCACTCCAACAGCAGTCACGCAAACTCCCAGCAAAGCAATTAGCAGGGTTTGACAGTACGGAGATGAAAACTTACCATTGTGCAAAGCCTTTTATTAAATCCTCCTGTGACAAGTCAATCCGCACCTTTAAAAAGCAAATTTTATTTCTTTGTATATTATTCAGCATACAAGTTGACTAGCTAAGCTAGTACTCCTCCCAAGTCAGAGCCACTTTCAAGTTCTAGGGCTGCAGCTCAGGCTCAAGGGAGACGAGCTTCCTGCATTCCCAGGACACAGGCATCAGCCAGCCTCAGCCCTGCAGCTCCGTTTCTTAGCAGCACTACTTGGAAATTTATCTATCACTGAAGAAGTGATTCCAGTTTACTTTTCACAGAATCAAAGTTGTTCACAAAAAGCTTAAAGCACCGTTGGCAAATTCTGGGTTTTAATCACACGTCTTTCTCAGCTTCGTGTTTGCGCTACTGGAGCCGTTCCCCAAAGGGGCAGCAGCGGACCCCAGGAAACATGTTTTTATTTCAGGAGCACCCTTCTGGAATGAAGCAGCATGGCACACGAATCGCGTGAGACCACACAAGCTTCCACCTGGGTAGAGCCTGACTTCAGGTGAAAATCTGGCAGAAAAAGTTGTTTCCAGATTGCTAGTCCTATTCCTGAGACCTAGTTACTAGAACTGCATTTCAGGAATCACTCAGACTGTTCACCTCTACTAAATCAGTAGTGTAGCTTCTTTAAACTTACTTTCCCCAGCTCCTTCCTTTCCTGGGAAATGAACGGCCTGCTGTTTTTCACTGCAATGTCCAGTGTCCTTTTCTTGACATCTTCCAAAGACTCAAAAAATTCGAACCTGAAAGTAAAGTTTTGAAAGGAGAGACTTAAGTCAAAAATTAAAATCCTATAAGCATCAGCGGCCAGAACACAGTGACGGAATACAGCACCAGTGGCCAGAACTTCAACAGAGAAGGAAGATGCAGAAAAGGCAATTCTATAGTCAGATTTCATTCACATTGTAAGAAATCTCTTCCAGGCCTCATGAAAGACTACAACGTTGCAGTTCAGACTGTTCACCGTGCCAGGGGGAAGGAGGAAAACATGCATCCATGATGAAATGCTATTTACCATCATTTTCCCCCTTCATGGAAGATCAGCATGTTTTCCATGCAACCTTTATTACTCAGAGGAAATAGCTGAGCCAACCCCCCAAGTTTACAAAGTAGGCTTATACCACATTAAGAGAAGACAAAGGTTGAAACCTGTGGCAATTAAATTCTTAATGGCCCTGACTCATGTCTCTGGCACACATCATCTAATGTCAAGTGAGTTTTGTCCACGATCAATCACAAGTTCTGCCCACCTAAATAGCTTTTCCTCAAGTCAGAGTTGTAAAACAGGTAATGTGTTTTGGAGCTAAGTATTGCTCATCTTATTGTACTTAATTGAGGATGTACAGGACACGTCAATACCGAGGATGAGGAAAAAGATGCTGTTCCTAACAGCTGTGCTGGCACTAAATCAGTGGAGTTACATGAGAATAGGCAGAAGCAAAATCCACAACTCTAGTGTTCCGAGTGTTAAGACGAAATATCTTAAAATCTTTTCTCCATTTCTGACCTGTACTGACATATACAGAAAGGACCCAACATAGGAAAAAACTGAGCCACCCAGGACCACCCAATATTCACATATTTTCACAGGTGTACTGTCCTCTAAATATGGGATTAAAACCACCTCTCAGAAGAGCTCTAATTCTAAGCATTACTGTGTTCGGTTTTATACAAAACACATTCCATTTCAGTGGCAGAGCTGTGGACATGACATTGTCAGCAAAGAGGTGGGAGCATTTTACCCTGCTCCCACCAGGTCTTGATGACAACATCCATCTGTCTGTCCAAAGAATGGTCCAGTCTCAAAAGGCTTTGTATTTCTGCCTTTGACTTTTGGAAAGCTCTCAGAATAAGCGTCAGGCAAAGAAGTATGAACAGAGAAGCAGGTGAGGTTCCATTTCCAAATGGAAAGATTGCCTCTGCAATGACAGGGAGTTAAACATGGGTAGGGGAATGTCTGTGTGCAAAGCAGCAAGTGCAGCCTGCACCTGCTAGGGTCAGGGAAGGCGGTGGGAAGAAGGCATGCCCTCCTACGGGGAGGAGGGGACGGGGACACAGGGGACAGACAGCACCACAGGCAGAGCAAGGCCAGCCCTAAGTACTTGCAAATCACAGTGAAAGTGCCATTTTTGTCAGAAGACCTGCAAGAGTTCACAAGACAATCCTTAGGAGCAACAGGAGCATACCTTACGTAAGCCCTTTCATTACACAGAGATCGTAAGTATTTCAGCAGCAATCATAATTAACATTTTCTTACTTCTCATCATATTGGGGGTTCAGAGTTTTTTTCTTAACAGAAGTCTTCTTCCTGCTTGTCCATCTTCTATCTGGAAGCAAGTATATACGAACATACGGATCTACTCCACGATTGGAAGAGGGTACTAAGTTTCTGTTAAAAGAAATACAGTGTTGACAAGCAAGGCAGGTTCTCCCAGTGTGTTTTAATAACTTGTCTCTCAGAATCAGACCAACTCTTCATGGGTTCACAGGCCAAAAACATTTATCTTGGGAGTTGGAACATAAGCAAGTAAAACTTTAAGGATGTGAAGTTAAACAAAATTTTCACTACTGAGTCTGTGGCCGCTTACCGGGGTTCCTAAATTAACATTTACAAATTCAGTCATAGGTATTAATCCTTGTCGTGATGCCTATCGTAACATCCCAAGCCACGCATCAGTTGTCAATGCTGTTCAGAGGAAGTTTTGGGTGGATGAAAGTTAAAAGTATCTCTACTGCAGTGAGCACTGCTTGCTGGCCACTCTCGCAGACCTGCTACTGGCATTGACCAGAGCTGGGCTTAGCGAGGCCGCACAGATCGAAGTCAGCCAATGCTAAGGTGTCCCAGCTGGCAGCTTACACTGCACGTGGTTCTGCTCCAGCTTCGCTGGGTGTCTGACAAAAGCTCAGAGAGCTCTTCCCCTCTCCTTTACAGATAGACGCAAGCAACTGTCAGCGTTACCTGCAGCCATTCACCAGCACAACGAGACTCTGCCGTATTGAAGCATACCGCACCGTCAGCTGAATCTCTCCCAGAGGCATTTCAGTTCCGCTGCAAGACAGTTGCACAGTCAAAGCTTTTAAATACAGCTATTTAACAGACCACATGCACAGACCTAGCAGCACAAAACAGGACACGAGCTTCCGAAGTTGGTGATGCATTTTCAACTAAAACCAACTTCCAGGGCACTATTCTTCTTTCTGGCATCCTACGGTTTGCTATCTAGAGGGCAGCTGGACCACAGAGGTTCCACAGAAACAACACTCCCGTTAGTGCCCGCACTGCCTAGCCAGCCTTCTATACAGGTACCCAATTTCAGTCCCACAGTACAAACAGCCAAAAAAGCACCTAGTTGGCCTGCTGTAGATGGAGCAGCAAAATACAGGTTAGCATGTTACACAGCTCCTTCGAGGATGTCTGTATATGCAAAATAGGACCTTTTTTATATTTCTTCTGCATGTTATTAAAGTGGTTTCAAATCCAAAACATTGCCTAAAAATGGTTTAAGAATGGTTTATAAATGAGGCCTTGTTCAGAGCTAGAGAATTTGCCAGTCCAGAAGTACTAGATTAAACAGCTGGAGCTGGGTTTGATGTTCAGGTTTATAACTGGTCTGATGCTCTCTTAATTGAGATGGACCTTCTTTGCTACGTCAGTTCATTAAGGATTCTGCTACCTCCGTTCTGCGCCCCAGGAGAGGCAGATCCAGCTCTCCATCCTCCTTGACAGAGCAGACTACCTGCAGCCTCACACTTGGCACTGTGGGAAAGACACACACACAAGCACACCTACCCACAAAAACTTTGTTCACAGCATTACGAGAGTCTTAAAATTTGTTGGATAAAACACAGCATCCAAAACTTTAAGCAGCCAGATATGCTTATCAAGAGTTTATGTTTTTACAGAAGTGGGATATTCAGACTTCCAATATCCTGTTGCTAAAATCATGAGTGTTATGGGACCCAGAATATTCTGTGTGAGAGGCTCTTAAACAACATAAAGCCAACACATGCAGCACCTCTTAGGAGGGCCAGAGAAGAAAATGCCTTCACTTTACACCTGATCTGATAGTCACCCTGTAATTTACTTTGCTGCTGACTGGAATACTTGGGCCAGTTCTTCGTAAGGTGATTTGAGACCCAAGACTCCAAATGACTTAGCAGACTTCAATTCAACTGTATGCAACAGCGACCTATAAAACCTAAACCTTCCCAAGAGAAAAACAATTCAGCTGGAAGAACCACCTACTTATGAAGGTCCAGATTGCTTCTACTTAATTCAAAGCAAGAAGAAGGCAGAGAACCCAGCGAAGCAACACTGGGCGCAAGCCTCAGTTCCTGTACGACCGGCAACGTGGGCACTACCGCTGCTCTGGTATGCAATGCTGATGATGGGCGATGCTCTGGATTTTGCTCACGCTCTGCCTCATGAAGGCCAGCAACAGTTTCACTTGATACAGGTGCTGCTGAACTGTCGTTTGTGTCCAGGTCTTCTCCACTGTCCTTTTTCAGCAGGGATTCAAGTGCTGCAGAGTCTTTGCTCACAGGAGGTGCTTCTGAGGCTTCTGGTTTTGGTGGGGAGACAAACTTTTGCTGGTTTCCACCCTTCTCCATGACATGCACAGGACCTTGCTTCGAGGCACTGACACCAGCCTTGACTCTTTGTGGATCGGGTTCTTCAGCATTCAAGGCCTAAAAATCACAAGGGAGAGAAATGAGTGCGGCTCCCAAAGCACTGGGGTCAATGCCAGCATTACCACCTAGGATGAAATTTCACCACAAAACTATAACAGCAGGAATCTGCCATTAGAGATGAAAGAGGCCTATCGGATTAGCTGTGATGTTCTCTTCCTTTGTCCTACTGTGAATGTATTTAATAGCGTCTAAACATTGATCCAGAGCACGATGAGAAACCAATTCCTGAGCATCAGTCTCTCTTACTGAGAGCTTTGATTTCCCCAGCTTAGATTTTCTCAGTCCAACTCTTTATTGTCATAAGAAGATTTTCAGCAATGGCACTGCACTAAGTTTTAGGAAGCCTCAGGGATACCTCTCAGCTCCACCATGCGCTCTTAATTGCACTTAAAGACCCTGTCACACTTCCACTTTCTACTCATCTGTGAAGCAAAGCTGCATTTCTCCACACCTACCTTTCATCTCTTTTGCCTGGTTAGAATTGGATGCTTCCACTGGGGAAGCAGAGTGAATGTGGCAAAGAACAACTTACCCGCAACACAAGTTTCATCTTAATGAAGCTGTCTGAACTGGAATGATCCAGCTGAAATCTCTGATCCAGAGTCATGTTTGGGTCCTTAAGTAAGTGGGAGAAACATACCACTGAAGTTCCCAGGGCACTATCCCGATCCTTGTCTTTTATCTAGGGGAGGGAAAAAAAAAAAAGGTTTTTATTGGATGGCAAACTGGAAAGCATACCACTGGGAACAGCAAAGCAAGAAGGTATTTCAGACAGAGACCAAAATTAGCTTATTTACTTCAGGACATACCATCAAGTATGGTTACTTCCAAATGGGTGCTGCCAATATTTCAGGAGTGTAACAAATTAGTATGTTTGGAGTAAAAATCCCATCTCTAACTATGCAGAGAAGGAACTGCCTTAGCAGAAAAACTAGGCCCTGGGATTTACTTGACTTTCCTTACTTGCTCTGGGGAAAATGTCCCAGGCAGCTGGGATGACAACTGGTCTAAACCTTTACAACCTTTTTAGGTAATAGTTCGTTTAGCCTATTTAACCTCAATACACCTTCTAAGTTCAAATCTACTTCTGTAGCTGAGTGAACAGCCGTAGAACTGACTGTGACTGCAACGTATGCTCGTGAGACACAGGATTTCTTAACGAGCCAAAATACCAAGGTGAAGAGATAGGACACTGGTTGAGAATTACGAAGGCTGCGGTTTCTGACAGCAAAATATTCATGGCTTTATTACACATAGACCCGTATAAAACCTCCTTTGCACTTTGCAGCCAGAAATGTCCCATGTTTTGAACTAAGATATTATGCTTTACATGATCCTAGAGCAAAGGTAGATACCAGCATCACCTAACAGAGAATCGCCTGTGCAACAACAGGTGCTTCTTCCACCTTTTAAGTAGGAGGACCCCAGTACAAGCACACAGAAACAGCCAGCACTGCGATCACATCCACCATAAAAGAAGTTTCTTCCTATGGATGTGCACTCACTCTTCAAAGGAAAGGCTTTTCTCTCACCTCAACATGGAGTGACTGGGAATGAGCACTGTGGACAAAGAAGGTGAAAGCCTGGCCCCACGTGGGATCTTTGCTGAAATTGCAGGTCTGCAACGAGAAGATTGTGGCATATACGTTAGCTTATTCTGTAAGCAGCAAAGAATACCATGACACTGATCACCAGAGAGGGTCACGGTGACCCTCTTGTTTTATTCAGTGATGCTACATTCCAGCTGTATGGAGAGAGTGAAATTTCCAGGTCAGAAGCGTGCAGAAGCAAAGTCTCTGGCAAAACCAGAACAAGTTCTGTGGGGAGCAGAAATGCCGAAGAACAAGTCTGGCGAGCTGCAGTTGGCCCCAACCAGTGCTGCCTGGACCAGCAGCCTGCCTCACCTGCAGCAAGGCACCGCTCCCTCCCTCCCACCTCTCCACCCAGGGAGAGCCAGAGTGCTGCTTCCAGCCTACAGGCACCCAGAGCCAGCTCCCAAAGCTGCAGTGGGCTGGCAGGGAATGGTAGGAAAGCTAGAGGGGCAGTTTGAGGGGTGTAAAGCTTGTGGGAAGAGTAGGAGGGCACAGCTTCAGCACCATCCACTTCAAGGATGAAAGAGCATGGAAAGCACCCACAGGGGGCTGTGGTTGAGGCTGCTCCGTAAACCAGCTGCTTCTGCCAGGCCACGAATGCTGGCAGCAAGGGGAAAGGAGCAGGGGAAAGCTGGAAGTCTGATCCAGCTTGGGAGAGGCAGGTGAAGTGGTGTGGAAAAGGGAAAGCCAAAAAAGGTAAAAATGCAAGCAGAACCCAATTTCTGGATGAAACAGGTGGAAGAAACAAAGGAAAATAGGTGCCAGTCCTGTATGCTCCTGTGTAGCCAACAGGATTAATTCCTATTTGTTGGGTGTCCAAAAGAACATAGGGCCACCCTAATCCGCATCCAGCTGCGGGGCAATACACACAGCAGCTACTGGGAGGGCAGAACTCAGCTGTTGCTCATACTCATGAGGCAAAAGTAAATACTAAATAATGAAAAAGGAACTGAAAGTGAAGTGGAAGAGATCCAGATACATCTTGTCCAGGTAAAAAAAAAATCAGTAAAACTGTGAAACACAGGAGCCAGGAGACTCTGATGAGGCAACAAATGCCAGTTTGATACAAATGACACTCCGCCCTGAGAAAGCATAAGCCAGATTGGAGACCTATCATTTTTGCCTCTTCAATCCCTGTAGAACTAGAGTATCTTGGCCAACACGACTTCGTGGCCATGAACACAAAACCAGACACCTATACAGCAGCTGATCAGACACCCACTAATCAAGCACAACTTGGTGACACAGTGCTTCCACATGTTGGTTGACCCCCACCTCCCGGCCTCTGCAGCTATCACCACAACTACAGCTCTTTATATCAGCTTCACTAGTCCTAACCCTTCCTAGGGGCTACTTGGAGATAGTCACCCATAAAATAGAAAGTATTTAAGGAAAGCAGAAGAGTCAGACAGCCTCACCTTGCTTTTCTGAGTCTTGTTTCCTACTGTGAGCAGGACGAAGGAGGAAGGTTCTCGTTCCATCTTCTGTCATTTGATACAGGGAAAAAAAGGAAAGAAAGAAAAAAAAAGAAAATACATTTATCGTTTACAGGAAGCAATATCAAACCCCTACCCTTACTTGAAATAAGTTGCTGGAAAGCTGACAATAGTTTTCAGATGCAGGACATCTGAAGAGTGCAGTACACGGGAAAGACTCCAGCCATCAAACAGAACAGTGTTACTCTCTACCATCAAGAGTACACATTTAAGCCAAAGTTTTGTGTATTTAGGTTTCAATAGGTGAGCAGTTAAAAATTTGTCAGAAGCTGGGAGGAAACAGAGAAGAGTTGAAGGCTCAGTGGGAAGTCTGCATCATTCCTGAATGAAACAGGACTCTCAGAATTGGTTTGCAAGGCTCAGGACTTGCTGTAAAGCAGCTAGAAGCGAGTCTTCGGCATCAAGTAACAATTCCTTTCCAGAAGCAATAATACTGAACCTCTTGTCCTGTGCTTCTCTGCACTAATGCTATAGAAGTTAAGGCTGAGGATCTGGTCTTGGCACAACATTGTATACAAAGTGGATACAAGGAAATCCAGAATTAAGGATTATCGAATGTGATGTGTATCACAGTGCTGGTAACTCAACTAAATTGTAAAGATTGCGTTTAGGAGGGGAGCTACTCAGAGAGAACGGGAAGCTTTATCCATTGCTCAGAGCTGTGCTTGTGTGTAGCTTGTTCAAGAAAAAAGGGAGAAAGTCATTCTTCCCTATACCCACCATTTACATCACAGTAGGAAAACGCAGTATTTGGGGGAAAAGTAAACAGAAGCAAAGAGAGAGGAGGCATGAATGACAGAGTGGCTTCTGAATCCCTCTGAAACTGAGGGGGAAGGAATCTGGTGGTCAGGTCTCCAATTGACAGGAAGGTTACCACAAACAAGCATATTCCATCCCAATGTGGGAGGTCAAGCTGGAACAGCCTAGCATGGAAAGAACCCCTGCTGCAGCAGAAAGGACAACATGACTTGGTCTGATGTGTGGAGGCTCTCTGTCCAAAGTATAAAATAAAAATAAAGACAATCCCCACACAGTCAAATATTTCTGTGCTGTATTCCCCCTTGGACCTCCTAGACTTTCACTGGGGTGGGGGTGGGCTTTCAGTCACTGTTTTGAACCCTGGTCCCTTAGATTCTGATGGTGGAGAGATTATTTCTTTTTAACTACAGCTAGTTTCAGTTGCTACGATACCACATAATCCAGAATGCTGTTTTGCAAGCATGGGAGAAGAATATAAATTTTACCTTGAGGTACTTGTTATTTTTGATCTTCTTTGCTCCACATTCACCATTTGAATACTCAAAGTGGTTTTTCTGAATTAATAAAAGAGTATTTAAAAACAATTAATTTGTGGGCTTTAAAAAAAAGGTTAAGAGTGAAGGCTGCCTGCATGTGGTTTGTACTTACTGGAAGGTTGAAGGCACTGTCCAAGTAGACTATCAGAATAGCTGTAGAGAGACCCTTCTTATCCTGTGAAGGCCAAGAAAGATAAAACGAAACAAAACACAAGGTAGGCATGATCACCCATCAAGGACAACATAAAGCACAACACAAATCCAAAGGAAAGTTTCTGAAAGCTAAGCAGCTCTTCACCTTTCTCCTAAAACTTGCAATTTAGAGGAGCACAAGCCAATACAGCATGACAATTTTAAACAGACCAGTAAGAAGAGGTGTAAGTCTTTTCAGTTCACTGGCCTTAATGCTCTTCAATCTCTCTAGAGCAGAACTGGTTGGATTCCCCAGTGCAGCAAGACACCTGAAAACATGCTCAACCACATACATCAACACCAGTAATCCAGTGTCAGCAGAACAAAGCCTGGAAACAAAATTTACGCACTTCAGCAGAACTCAAATGCTTTTGCTTGATTATGAAGAAACAGCATCCTTGGGAGATGGGCTTTATCCAAGCAATTCTGCTGGACAGATAAGACACCATTTGGAACCATGGCCTTACCAAGCACCAGCGATGGGTATTTGTCTATGACTAGTACAGGTTATAGACAGGGGTCCTACACAGATCCTAGATGAAGAGGGAAGGGAAAAATTATCAAAGAGGGAACTGTGAGAGGCCATTTTGCAGTGAGTCAAAGAAAGCTTTGCTAATTCAAGCAAAAAGAGCTGCCAGATTCGAGTTACTCCTGAATTACCAAGGGACCTGGGGCAAGCAAACGCCCTTCCTCTTCAGGAGGGGCAGGAGTGGGAAATCACATCAAAACTTTGTCAGACAAAAATAAACTCCCATGACTTTGCCTGGGGTTCCTAATTTTACACACTCCTTTGTTGATCACTGGACAGGGATCAGAGTATCTGAATCCTTTAAGCAAATATACTCACCTCGTGTAGCTTTTCCTGGTCATTTACTAGTGAAAGCCACTCAAGTTTTAAATGCAAGTGTCCGCTTGTTGTTTTACTTAAGGGAAACCACTAAATGGAGACAACAAAGAGTAACTTGAGAACTGTGAGGCAGAATAATTTTTATATATATGTTGCAGTCTCCAAGACTTACGTACAATAGACAATATGAATTGTACTTGGAGTGCCTTAGCTTGCATTTTTGACACTTAGATTGTAGCATGTCCATCTACGTAGAAACACAAGCCAGAGAAAATGAAAATAAGATACCCATATACATGCAAAACACATGGATATTTCCAACCAGCACAAGACAGGCACCCTGGCATTGTTTGCAGAGTGCTGGTTTGCAGGATGAACCACAACAAGATTGGATCATTTCTTCCCTCAGCAATCAGACTGCTTCACCAAACTTTATCTGTAGCCTTGTACAAAACATTTGGTACATACAGAACATGAGGTATCAACACAAGATACCCCACTGCTCGCTCAGCGTAACCTCAGGGCTGTCTGAGGTTGCCAGCTTCATTGTAAAAATTATTGTAATGGCTACTTTAAGTTTTCTGAGCGAAGGTATTTTCTTTTTGTGAAAATACCACAGTGCAAGTGTGCAAGGAAGCTTTAAGCATGCAGAAGCAATGTAGTAGCAGAGGGAGAGCACAAATGAGTACACGTAAGCATACACCACCAACCACTTTTAGAAATAAGCTGTGATCTTTACCTCATCAACAGTTCTGTCATTCATTACATCCACTAGGCTTATAAGCAAGCTGAAAGACAAAAAGCAAACATTTCAGTGTATCTTTAGTCGTACAGCATACTGCTGTTGGGGGGAGAAGAAACCACCACCAAAAGAGCCCACGCTCAAATCTGTTCCAAATAACAACTTCTCCGCGTTACCTGTGTGCGCGCGCGCTGGAATGCGCTTACACTTCTGAAGTCTCCCCCCTGAAATACTTCCAAAACTAAAATAAATTTGAAGTAAATCTCAAGCTGTGTAGTAACTATCACTTCTAATGGCTTCCTAGGATTCCCTGCAGGAGTGTGGGACCATTCTCTACCTTATTCAAAGTTAGTTGCACTAGGAACTAATAACTTGGTATCAATATCTGGACAAAGGGAATAGCTTCCTTCAATATTAAATTTCCGGTATGAATAATCTGGGTGTCCTGTTTCAGAGGTTACTGGACCCCGAGCAAGAGTCATGCTAATTTACCTGCCCATAAAGTCATCTTTATCTGGATCTTCATCGTACAAGTCCACTTCTAAGTCCTGACCAGGCACTTCATGAATGACAAACTGGAGGAGAAAGAGGTATTGCTTAAAAATAAAAAGCATTCACATAGGTTCATAAGGGCTCAGGCTGTGGACAAGAACATGACTCTTCATAGCTGTATAACACATTAAGGACATTCCCTGCTGTTTCATGGCTAATTGCGTAACAAATACAATTGATTATAGGTGAAAATATTTCAAAATCAGTTTACTTGTTTTTGAACTACAAGTCAAACCCCTCAAACTGGTATCCCTAATAAGCAGAGAAGAATCAATGCTAGAGCAGATTACAGCTGCACAGACTGCTGCACTGATTGATATTTAAAGCACTGCTTTGCACCTCCTCCAAAAACCCACATATGTAAATCAGATCAACCTGAATGACATTTCAAGTTTGCAATGTAAATTTGAACTTGTTTAAGGGACAAAATGTCTCAATCAAGTAACAAGGAAGTCCACCTGCTCCAGTGCAGTCAGCTAAGAGGAGGTCCTCCAAGCACAGGGACGTAAACGGTTGTGCATCCTACAGATGGAAAGATCAAAAGATTCAGTACCTCAAACGTCTCATTCCAAATGGGATTAAGATCTCGGGAAACTGTCTTGCTTCGGTACTGCACTGTGCCAACGCGAAGAAGAGCATACGGGTCAGACTTCCCCCTGATCGCACCAAGGAAACTGTCTTTCTGGACAAGGTTTTCAGCTTCTAGCAGATGAACCCTTATTGCTCCCTGAATAAAATAAGATACAAAATCAGTCATGAAAATGCAATCTTTGGATAATTATAATATGCTCCCTCCTAAAACTAGTTATTTCAGGCAGCAAGGGTAGTCACCGTGACAGTTTTGTAAAGACATGTATTTTGATGCAGTATATTTCCAATGACAGCTGTATTAAAACACTTTTTCCACCATTTACCTAGAGGAAAAAAACACCCCTTAAACAGATACACAATCCAATCTAGATAATTGGGTAGGAAATATTCTTCAATTTATTTTTAAATCAGAAACACACATATGCACGCAGGATTACAGCCACAGTCAAATCAAGTATAGTAAAGATCAGTTCCCACTGACTGAAGGAGAAACTAAGCACCCATTGGCAGGTTCTTATTTTATTACAGAGTGGCCATTCAACTTCAATTTGGTGATGCAAGTTTGCAATAGGGAGCATCTCTTTGTCATTCATTTAGATTTACCCTCATTAATGAGCATATTAGGTATTTGATGGATGAAGGAGACTGAAGATCTGGATATGTGAAGCATTTACGAGGTTTGTTGTTGCGTTTTTTTTTCCTGAATTTTTTTTCTGTAACAAAGAGGTGTCACCCTCTGAGCTCCCTATTTACACCCCTTCACAGCATCAGCAAAAAAATTAAGTAGCCTGACACTCATCACTCATGTACTTACCTTCTCTTACTGAAGAGCTGTGGTATTCTCAAATGAGACTAAAGTTTAAATTGGTAAATGAGCTCAGTGTCTAAACAGACTTCTTATGCCATGTATAGAGGGTAGGATCCCCCAGCCCCTCTCCCCCCCAAATTATGAACTATCCAATGTCTGCTTTTATATTTCTGAAATATTACCTACAGAAAGCCTACAATCCAGGTTGAAACAGCTGATGCAGGAACCTAAGACACTAAGCTTGCACGCATCCACACTGTGGCAAATGCACGCTCGGTAGATTAACACCCTCACTGAAAAAAACACTCACATGCGGGATAGGGAACCTCAAGTGGGCAATGTTCATGTTCTTTTTCAGAGGCACTGTGATCCTGTTCGGTAGAACCAGCCGTGCAGCAATGAAGTCTTGAATTAGCGAGTCTGACATTACACTGCAGGTGGGGGGAAAAAAGCAACCTAAATCTCTACAATCAATCACAATTTCAGTTAGAATGAAAGAATGAGGCACAGCAAAAGAAATCAGCACTGCGAAATGAGTGATACTGCCTACCTTCCCCTAAAGAGTTATCAAGCACTGGAACAGGCTGCCCAGGGAAGTGGTGGAGTCACCATCCCTGGAGGTATTTAAAAGACATGTAGATGTGGCACTTAGGGACATGGTTTAGTGGTGGACTTGGCAGCGTTAGGTTTATGGTTGGACTTGAGGATCTTAGGGGTCTTTTCCAACCTAAATGATTCCATGATTCTATGAAAGAGTGTCTACGTACAACTGCATATGGGCAGAAGAAACTCATGCTTGTGACATTTAGCTTAGAATAGGAGGAAATGGAGAGGACAGTTCAACACCAGAACCAATCACCAAGGGTGGATGTGGATCACTGTGGAAGGTTAGGCTGTCTCCTATCTGTAATTCACATCCAGTTGAGCTGCTGCAGAGGAGAATATGAGCATGGGGCAGCCTCTCAAGATCGCTTTCAATCTCATTCCCTACCATTCTGCACGTAATCACCATTGCCTTGTGGCACACATGGTGCAAGTTCCCATTTGCATGCAGGGATGTTCCAGTCTAGGGTTGCTAGGGCTGGATGTGAATTTGGGTCTAGCAGGTTGTAAATGATGAATGGGAGCTTAGGCCATATGATGAGATCATCACGCACCCAAACAAGTCATACAAACTCATGCGCCTTCTGGGTTTCCTTGGGAATGCCGACACCAGAGATTGACGAGGTGAAGAGGGAATCAGGAATTTTCAGCATTTCACAGGGGGCTCAAGACCTCGAGGTAGTTTGTTTTTAGACTTAGAACATGGCCCCAGCACATACTGCTGTCTGCTCTTGGCCACATGCTGAGACCTTACTGTAGAATGGAAGGAGAAGCCAGCCACATTCAAAACAAAATGCGTTTGGTTTTGGGGTTTTTTTTTAATAGAAAACCAAGCAAAAGACAAGATTCTGTATCTTGGTATATTTTGCACTAAGAAGGAAAACCTTCTCTGAAGTAACTGGACCTTTGGCACACAGGAGATCACACTGCCTGAACTGAGGGTACTGTCTGCCTTGGAGTTTAGGGAACTTTCCAGTCAAATTAAAACTTACACATTTTTAGCTCTTCAGATTAAATCTTTTCTTTACAATTGCTCTATTTGTATGGCGGGGACAACTAATTTGACCTGTTTCTCCTGAGCAAGAAGTATATGGCTATCACAGACGTCCAGTACTCTCCAGATGATTAATGAGAGGATTTCAACGTACTACTACAACTTGGCATGAGCAGAAGACAATATTAAGAGGAAAACCCAAGATCACCAAACCTCTGAAAGACTTTCATCCTCTTGATAAATCTAGTGCTTATAAGGCAGCTTCTCAGGGTAAGACTGTGCAACAAGCTTGTCACAGTTCACAGATTAGGCTAGATTCGCACAAAAGGGAAGTCCTCTCCTACTCCAAATGTGAAACCAGGAGCCTGAAAGCCCTTGGTCAGGCTGTTGGCTTTCCTGTCAAAAAAGCCCCACAGGAAGGTCACAGAATTGTCCCTTCTCTCAAGTCTCAGGGTACACCCAACTAAACACAGCTTGTACATGAGGACAGACAACTGCATTCAGTTTCTTTACTCTCTTAAGTAAGCCTGATTCATTTGAAAGGGAGAGCTCTTGTTCAACCTGTACTTCAGCCTATTCATGGTCATGCATGTTTTGCTCCTGGCTTTCATGTGCAGTGCTGATGAACATGCAAGGGTTTCTGTATTCAAATCCTTGAGAGAGAACCAGGGAGTGAAAATTTAGGACACCAAATTTGCACTTAATTATATGAGAGGCTGTAGGTTGGAACACCTACATACCTTCTCCCTGCAAGGATTAAGGAAACCACGTTAGAAAAGAACAGATTAATTCCTCTGATAAAAACTGGAGCTCTCGGGGCAAACCTCAGGGCAAAAGGCACCCTGGCCTCAAATTAAGAGAAGAAGAAAGCTTCCTCTCACTCAACATCAAAGGTCTTCAGAGGCCCTTTAATGCATAAACTAGCACCTAAAGTAGCCAGCCACTTCCTATGAGTCTGCAAACCATGAGCTGCAGGGGAAGGGAGGGGAACAGAAGTGTCTGCATTTGCATTTAAAGGGAGAAAGGCAATGGCTGAGAAACCAAATATATTTTGTTCTTGTGTAACAGAATTTTCTCCTTCCACTAAGGAACAAGGACAAAGCGAATCTCCAATCTGGAGAAACAGTTTGAAACTTACAGTACTGAAAGCCACTAAGATTTTCATCCTTGCTGTGCAAGTTTTATGTACAAGATCAACCCAAGAGGCATTAGGGAAGAGCTACATTTTCTGAAGAACCTAAAGGGCGAGCAGATGACACAGAAAGAGAAGAACATTTCTCCTTATAAATCTGGTGCAGGTTTCTTTATCATGGATTGTATTTCAGTTTGTCAGAGGGACTGCAACTCGGTGATACATTGCCTTTTTTCACTTCAAGATAAACAAACATAAGCACAGACTGCCAGTCACCTAGATCTACCTCATCTACCTTTGCAAGTAACTGGCACATGGGAAACAGAAGGCATTTTTTCTTAGTTTATAGACCATTGCAGTTTTGGGGATTTACTATTTCCACCCTAAATGCAATGAAGTGATTGAAGCAATTTTGACAGAATGTAAAAGGCACTCTCCTCAGGTTTTGCAAACTCCACAGCCAGATACGATGGGATATCAGCACAACACCTTTTACACAAGGCTCTTGAGAATAGCTTTGATGATTACTGAAGAACGCCATCCCAACTTCCAAAGGCTTTTTAAAGAAGAATAAAGTGAAGCAAAGTAGACACTCACTTAATCCCTGGGACATCCAGGAGGTTGCTCATGCCTGCCCAGTTGATTTCCAAGTGCTACAACAAGATCAGGGAGAAAAATTATACAGGACCATTAAAATTTATTTCAGAACAAATGTAGAATTTTAAGGGGAAGCAAATGCTTCTAAAACAAAGCCAGCTGTTTAAAGAAAGCAAAACCTGCACCAGTAAGTGACTGCATCTGTACATTAAAACCAACAGCTGGTATAAATTTCCTTATCTATTTTACCTGCCATACCTGAAATGAGGGTATCACTGGGACTTACCCTGCAAGCACAGGGAAAGACAGCATTCAGCTCCTAGCAATGGCCACTGGCAGATGCCCTGGGGTCATGCGTAGTAAATCCAACAGCTCTACCTAGACTTTGAAGTTGTCTCCTCATCCTTTCACTTAGGGTTTGGCCTATGCCCTGAGGCAGGGGGATTTACAAACACCACCTGACTTCAGGAGTCTGTATTTCTATTCACATAATAAACAAAAAGGTTTTTTTTCATGTGCTAAAATAATGCTGCTACATCTAAACACAAAAACACCTCATCCAAGATCAAAAATGTATGACTTCCATGAACTCAAGAAGAGCATAACCCACAAGCAAGCAAAGCTGTGTGCTGTAAGATAACTGGTTCTTACAAGACTAGAAGGTTTCTCATATTTTATTAAACCACAATTCAACTACAAGGCACATGACCTTAAACAGGCAAGCTTTCAAAGCACGACCATGACTGAATGGTCTCCAAGATGACTGCATTTAAAATCTACAAATGGGAAGATTCAAAATTCACCTGCCAGCAACCTTGCAGCAAAGGCCTAGGAAATGGCTCCTGTGCTGTCACCACCAGAAAGTCCTCCCATTCTTAGAGTGAAGCAAGTAACTTTTTAGGCACTACTACAAAAGAATAGGGCAAATTCATTCCTGTCCTCTTGGAGTTCAAGAGGAGCATTGAACAATTAGGAATTTGCTATTCAAACACCTGCACTGTGAGGCATTCACAGTTATGCAGTTTGGGTTACCAGTGATGGACAGCTTGTGTCACTCACTGAAGACCTATCCATGCATTAAGACAGACCAAGAAGCAAGAAGGCTGCAGAGTGCAGTTCACTACTGACTCACCGGTTTCTGCATAAAAAACAAGGTCACTGCTCCAATAAAAGGTGCATCGGTTAGAAGAGGTTCCAGTATCACTCGCAACGTCCCATACAACTGCAAACAGAATAGACCAAGGGAAACTGAGTCTGAAGGTACTCTCAGGATGCAGTTTCAAAACTGTCAGCTTTTCAGTGATGGAGATAATTTTAAAAATCCTACTTGAAGTAATTTTATTTAGAATTTAGTAATAGCAATAACCTCCTCCCCCCCCCAAACCATTGCTATTGATACCGGGCAATGCTTTCTAAGTTTGTGGAGTCTTTCTGCAATCCTGACTGCCACACAATGGAGTGATCTGCCTATTAGCTTTCAACATTGTAAGAACAGGTTGTCGGTCTAATCTACACCAGTTTATGAACACCCTGGCAGAACTGGCTCTTTTGAAGTTCTCTACCAACATGCAGCTCCTCTGAACTCCAGTGGCAGAAGCTGGCCCACATGAGCTCAATGCTCTAGCACTGACCCTGTTTAAGAGTCACACTAAGAAGCTTAAAAGTGGGATTTAGGTGCTTTCCGTGGAAGACATCATTTCCCCAGCCAAAACACAAGGAGATAAAGCCAATCATTCCAAGCCTGCTAGTTGGTGGTTTCCCAGTGAAGTGTCATGACCTCCCCATTGGGACATGCTACCTCCTGCCACACACAGCCTTGAACAGACAACGTTAGCACTGCACGCACCTGTATGCCTTTCACTCCAAGATTAAATTTCGATATGTCCATGTGAATCTCACAGTCCCCTATGTAACTGAAAGAAAATTCTCACATTATTCCACAGTTTGCAATAGTCCAATGAGAAATTTTGGGCTGTACAGAGTATAAATGAAATTATTTTAATGATCGACAACATGACCTCACAGGCAGAGACAGATTTTTCAAGCAACTGAAAAGGTAAAGTTGAGCACATTGAACAAGAGTCAGATCTTCACAAGAGAAACCCTGCAGTCAGCTGGGATACTGATCTACCTGCAAAATGTCAAAGCAACATCTCTATTTCAAAGTCACTTTTCCATTCTGAAGACTGGCAGTTGGCTGAGGCAAGCTTGCTCCAAGGAGGAGATCAACAGGCTCATTCAAAATTCAAAGTCACAGCAATTGCCCTCTTGCTCCCTTCTCTGCCAAGGCCTGATCCCACCCCACAACCTGGTGACCCAGCTCCCAAGCTGATGCAGAGCCATCCTGCCATTACATATGGGGTCCTCACCTTGCCCACAACCAAAAAGCCCATAGATCATCCCTGCCCACAACCCAAAAGCCCACTTGAAGGACAAATTCATCACTAAAAATAACCTGGTGTTGTGGTTTAACCCCAGCCAGCAACTAAGCACCACGCAGCCGCTTGCTCACTCACTCCTCCCCACTCCCAGTGGGATGGGGAGGAGAATAGGGAAAAAAAAAGTAAAACTCATGGGTTGAGATAAGAACGGTTTAATAACTAAAATAAAATATAATAATAACAAAAATATAATAATACTAGTAAGGAAAAGGAATATAACAAAAAAAAAAAGAGAGAGAAATAAAACCCAAGAAAAGACGAGTGATGCACAATGCAATTGCTCACCATCTGTTGACCGATGCCCCAGTAGTGATCCGCCCCTCCCAGCCACCTCCCCCCAGTTTATATACTGGGCATGACATCATACGGTATGGAATATCCCTTTGGCCAGTTTGGGTCAGCTGTCCTGGCTGTGTCCCCTCCCAACTTCTTGTGCCCCTCCAGCCTTCCTGCTGGCAGGACATGAGAAGCTGAAAAAAATCCTTGACTTAGTATAAACACTACTTAGCACCAACTAAAAGCATCAGTGTGTTATCAGCATTATTCTCATACTAAATCCAAAACACAGCACTGTACCAGCTACTAGGAAGAAAATTAACTCTATCCCAGCCAAAACCAGGACACCTGGTTTCCTTGAGGCCAAATTAAAAGACAACAACTTAGATCAGATTTTGGTCAGTTGCCATGGTGAACATCAGGCTTTAAGTAAAACGAATGCTGAGTGCGGTACTTTCGCAATTTGGAAACCACCTTAGACCTTAATAAAAGTATAAACATCACCTTACACAGAAACCAATAGCCACTCCCCAGGGAGCAGAACCTAGCAGATTTGTTGATGCCTCTGGCAGAAAACAATTGAAGGGAGCTACCAAGTTCCCTTTCAGTCCTCTGAGAAATAGCTTTCTGGATGCAGACACACAAACACCCTGCAGGTAAAGCAGGGTGTAAGGTACCACAGCATGGTGAATGTGCTGTGCTTGCCGCCTGCGTGCATAATTTCACCCCATAATCAAAGAAAAAGGACAAGATTTTTGCTCTGACCACACGTATATGGGCAAATAGTGCTGCAGTTGCCACTAATTCACACTGTAATTTGCACATAGACAGATTCCCTCCCCCCCAAAAAAACCTGCCAAGAATGTGTAACCCTGTGAATTTGTCTCCATTTTTGCAAGCAAAGTTCTCGAATATTTGTTTACAGTCACTTAACGGAATTTAAAAAGCTCGTAACACACAAATTAAAGCCTTTAATGTTAGAGCATTCTCATTTCTTAAATAACCAACCTCACAGGCCATGCCAAAATTAACACAATCTTCCTTAGAAGCTAGTCACATAATTAAACTTATTTTTACGTTTATTAATTTCTACAATTTTGGCATTATCTTACAGCTCATTACACTGGGTCCTAATAGAGCTTTGTCACAATAAAAGTCTAAATGAGAAGCCAAAATGAGTTCCTCAATTTGCAGTAATTAATCCAAGAGGATTTAATTCAGCTGTTGCCAGTGTCCAACACAACAAATACTAGTTGTGGTGTTTCAATTTACAACCTTTATACATTTCCACACAGTCAAAAACTCTTCCCACCCAGTCCTAGGTGTCTCTTTTCTCCAGTAACATTTCAATACATGCAATCGTGTTTCAGAGTCCAGACGTCAGAGAAGTCTTTACCCCTTTTATCAGAGCCTAAGCCTTTAGTTATCCTTAAGTCTGCTTCATACAGGCATCACCCCCACACCAGGGTGCTTGGTAGGAAGGATGCACTCTTTGTTCATTAGTTTTACTCATTTCCAGTCCAAGCTGCTCGTGCTTTCACCTGCCCCCTCTGCTCAGCGTAACCTTGTTGTGCTCTCTGCTGTCCTCCCCCTGACAGAATGCACCTGAGCCAAAGTCAAGCCTTAACACTCAAAAGCATGTAGGGCTTCATTTGCCACTCTGCCGCTATCCACAGGACCACGTGGCACCTGTGAAGGGTGGAAGAGCCACCCATTTCTCTCCTAAATCACCTATTGCACAAGGTGATGCAGATAAGCATGCCTGTACCACGGATGAGAACTGGAGAAGCTTGTACAAGTGCACGTCTCTGTCTCTCTTCTGTACTTGGGTGGAAAAGCTAGGCTCAGTGTTTATGATACAATAGCAACCCATTGGCTGAAGGCACAAATGCTACAAGAGCACATAGTGACAAGTTTGACTAACCTGGATGTCTACGTATCCCTTTAGAAATGGCACATGCAATTCTTCCCCTGCAAAGTAACTCCCCAGGGGCCCCATCTTCTCATCGGCCCACATGCTAAAAGCCCCCTTTGGTCCAGCCTTCTCAAGTGCTTTGTAAAGCAGACTACCGCTTAGCCTGCCTGATTTTGAACTTGGGTAAACGAGCAAGCGGTATTAGACAAATAAGAGAGACAAGAAAACGTGATGAAGTACCAGAGGGTATAAGAAAAACCAGACCACCTCTGCCTTTCCCCTTTGCCTATCAAATCAGGCTCCTGAGGGCAAGCGTGCCTTTTATGCTCAAGACCGACAAGTTTCCAAAATGCTTTTAGTTTCTTGTAAGATCCTATAAACTTAGTTAACCCAAACTCCACCAAAGCTCAAAGTATTGTTGCACACTACTTTTAACTACTTTCTCCAATTCTGCACTAGATGACAGAGACTGTCTTTCCAGATTTGAAAACTTCCCAGTTAGGAAGTCCAGAGATTCTCTTTTAAGAGTAAATTGCAATGCATACGTATTTCTTTTTTATATACATATTAATTATAACACTATTCTTCTATGACATCTCATGTACTGTAAATGCCACAAAAGAGCACGGAAATGAAAATTCAAAACATTTCCAATTAAAAGTGATTATGAGTACTAAATCAGATTAATGAAACAGGAAGCAACTGGATTGCAAGATATTCTTCTGGGAGGTAATCGTGCCTTCAAATACTTTGAAACTCTGATGATTATAGCCAATGATGACATGGCTACACAGCAGCTCAGGCAATTGCAGAATTAGTGGGAAGAAAAGCAGCTGCAGGAGGTCAAGTGGTTGCACTTGAAAAGTTCCCATTTTGAAAAATGCAGTTTTGGAGAACATTTCTGGAATGCTTTGACATTAATTCACTTGGAGAATGCAACTGTCAGCTCCCTATGCTCAGGGGACAGATTCATGATTTACATCTAGGACAAATTGTTTGGAGATCCCAGAGTATTGCCAGTTTATTTCCAGCTGGAATCTCATATTTCAGATTTGGGGATTTCAAATCCCAGTCTGGCGGGGATCTCATTTCATTTAGCCACTGCAAGAACCCCGATACTTTCTTATGTGCCATGTGAAAGCTGTAGATCAGGTATATTTGCACTGGAAAGCAGACACATGAACAGAATACAGACACCAGGACCTTCAGACAGATAAATGACAAACTTTGCCTGTACAGAAGACCTGAGGGTAAGCAGTGATTATCTCAACATTTCTGTTCAGTCCTATAAGCTGTGACAAAATTTACACAACTTAATTTACACCGACTGGGTGCATCATCTCAGGGATCGAGCAAAAGATTTTGAAAGAAGACTTCAAGCCTCCTTCCTTGCCTTTGCCAAAAGGTCTCTGTGCCTCACAAGTAATCACCTCTGAGCCTTGGTTTTCCTGCCAAAAACTCAAGTATAGTCCTTTGACAGGGGACAGTCAAGACTGTAATGAGACAATGCTCTACATAACCATTCCCAATGCTCTGATGCTACAGACATGTAAGCTGTTGTTAACAGATTTAATTAAAGCAGCTTCTCAAGTTCCTTTTGGTAACTCCATGCAATACCAGACCTACTGCATCACTGGCTCTGCTGACAGCTACTGCCCATACAAGTAAGGGACCTCCAAGTGCTATTTTTCACAGTTCCCAAGCAAAGGATGCAATCTGTGATATCACATCACAAATTTAACAGAGGAAAGGAAGCTCTTCTTCACACGGCACAGACCTGAACCACAGCATTCAGCGCCACATCATGTTATGGAGATCAGGGGCACAGATTAAACAAAACACTTGATGGACCATAGGTCTATGGGTGGCTGTTAAAACTACACAAATGATTCCATACAGACCACAAAGGAAGGCTAAGAGGGAAAGGTTTTTTCTACTCCTGCTCTTTTCCTGTGTTTTTCCCTGGCCAAGTCAAAGACTCTGGGCTTCAGAGACTAGTTGCCTCCTTGATAAAACTGGAGGAAAAAATCCCTCCTCCTGTACTGCTGTGAGACTGAAAGCAAGAAGCATTTACAGAGCATGCTGAGATTTCTGGATGCAAGACACTGCCTAACACAGAGGGTAACTCAGCACTGGAGCGGGGCAGAGCTGCTGCCAAGGCAGGATTGCTGTCCACCAGGATAACAGCACCCTGCAAGAAGCAGCTGCTCGGCCTTCCCTGCTGCAGCCGCCCTGGTCAGTGCTGCATGCAGTGGTGAGCCAGCCAACAGGCCACGCTCACGTGGGTTCACCAGCGAGGGAACTCCCACAAAATTACAGCTAGCAAGCACCAAGGCAAAGGAGTCATGTTTATAACACGCAGACACGTTAATCCTTTAATGTCCACTGCAACACAGCTATGCTGCTCTAAAACCTAACCCAAGAGAGGGAAGTCAGGCACTGTGGTCTTGGCATTGCAAAGTGCACCACACTGGCACCCACAGCACATCACTGTCTTCTCCAGAGCAGTGATGCCGGCACGCAGCTCTGTGGACAGATCCAGCCAGTTAAACCTCACCAGCATGCAGTGACCGAGAGGTAGTGCAAAGGGCAGCAGCCTCACATTGGGGCAGCTCAAGTCCATCTCCTCTAAGCAGCTCTTCTCCCAACACCAGCTGCACTAGTGCAGACACTCACTGCTATTCATGTAGCTAAGAGAGGCTATTTTGTAATGGGGGTTTGCCTCACTCCAGAAAAGTGGAGATCGCTCATTTCTTTGATTAAAGAAAAGGAAAAAAAAACTATGTTCCTTTGGCAACCCAGAAAAAGGCAGGTAAATAACACCACTGCTCACAGATTTGCTTCTCCCCATTCCTGGAAGTAATACACTACCTCCTGCAGACACTATACAACGCGCAACACCCAGCTTATTGCAGAAACTGATGCTAATGTATTAACACAAGAGAAGCTGGGTCCTTAACACAGCCCAGGAGAAGAGACCCCCATCAGAGAGACAAGGTAGTCTGAGCACTCCTGTGTGAATACAGAAAATACTTGGGTTATCAGATGACAGTTCAGGTTAAGTTATTGTCAGGGTGAGGAACAGAAGTGTTTGGCCAGTTTGGAGATGCTCATGGGTCTGCCAGAAGGACAGGAATGAGGAGGCGGGGGAATCCCTCTGCAGAGGATTGTTAAAAGACAGTGAAAATGAGTATGTGGGAGAAGCAGCCTGGAGAAGTAGTTTAACGGAGAACAGCAGCAACCTCCTGCAGAGCCTTAAAGGCATCAAATCCCTCGATCTCAACATGGAAAGCACAAATGATTTGCCAAAGGTCCTAGAACTGGTCTGGCTATTACAAAGAGCACTTCACTGACAGCAGTGAAGCACAACACGTTCTGGCTGAAAATCAAGTATGTCATTTTGCAGGGAGCAATGGTGCTCTGCCAGGGCTGGGGAGGCTGCCCTGCCATTGCCACATTAAGCAGCAGGCACAGTTCTGAGCAGCTCTATGCTGCTGCCAGGACACTCCGTAATTTCAAACTGCTTTTTCCTGGCACTACCACGAAGAAAAGCCATTTAAATTAGGCAGCTCCATCGCCCACTAAACTTACAGAGCTACAGCAGCATGCAAGTGGTAATTCCCCCAGTAATTCCATTCTCCAGGCTAAACCAGGATAGAGTTTAGCTCTACAGTGGCTCTGATGTTAACAAAACACACAAGCTCATTCAAAACAGCCTGGGAGGTATCAAATGTTTTATCTAATTTTGTTGTTGTTAATAGAGCTAGAGGCAGTTTTCTGCTCAGAGAACAGCTGTAATGAAAAAAAGCAAATGTGTTGGGTGGCATATGGAACAAATGGTGAGTAAAACAAGAGGATTAATCCAGGGGAAGGAATTAAAAAATAAATAGCACAAGTAGTTCTGGAAGAACTGGAGAGGTTGGACTGAAGACGAACCATAGTGGGGCAAGACAGACCAAGCGCTCCATGCCTGAGAGCTGTCAGAGCTGTCAGAACAGGAAATACAGTTCCAAAACTTGAGTTCTTACTGCCGTGAATGGCAAAGCCAAGGGACGCATTCTTATACCCATGGCAGCAGTGATGGGCAGCAGTGATGGGCCAGAGTAGGTAACACCTAGACCTGTGCAGGTGACACTGCTTGCTGACTTAAAGGCTGATGCAGGACATCTCACTTCTGTAAGTACTGAGGACATGCAGCTGGGGGACAGATTATCTCATATCATTCTAGGCTGATATCAGATAAGGACCTCTCCATTCATGCTGATCTTAGTGGACCACATGTCCAGTCCAGCATGACAGCTCACACTTAGGTGTCAAATGAGCACTAAGTTAAGAACCATCTACGTAATCAATGATGCAATGTTACCATATCTGCAGGTCTAGGGTAACTTGTCTTCTACCGATTTCTTTGGTGTAGGCTTTTATTCCGTTGATTCTAGGGCACTGAAACAAAGACAAACAAGATACGACATAGTTAATATCTCTCAAGTTAAACTCAAGTGAAAAGTCCTACTCACATCAATCAATCTGAGTACAGAAGCATTCATTAAAGACTTTGCAGAACTGCATGTAACGTATGAGTAAACCACACAAGTTTTTCGCTTAAAGAGGTAGTGTGAACAGCCTTAGCAGTCCTCAAATACAGGGCTGGTTGCAAGTAACCCATGCTGCAAGCCTTAGGAAGCACTGAAAACTCCTCTCACAAGGGTATAACAGAAAGAAATGTGGATATGTGCCCCTTTTTCTATCTCCAGTCCCATGATACTGACAGCCGGTGGGAAGGATGTGTGTGTCTCCTATATGATCTTTCGTTCATGGTGAAGACGCTGAAGTCAACATGAGGAGGGAACAAAGGAGCCAGCAGTGTTGTTCCGATACCATTTTGTTAAACATGCAGAGCTATTAAAGAGCTGAACATCAGACTCCCCTCGCATCTGAACTTTTCAGAAAAGACTGAACTGCAAGTGTTGCAAAGGATTCACGCTACCTTCTCGCCGAAGTGGATCTTGGTAAAGGTGCATGTTTTCAGATGTACATTCTTTGCTCTGATTTTTGGTTCAAGAACTTCTTTAAATGTTTTTTCCATTATTGTCCCAAAGTATGGCCAAGCCTGTACAAGGACCTGAAGAACAGCAAAAGCAGAAACACACTGAAGATTCTTTGTATAAGATACCTTTTGTTGAGAATCAGACACACACATTAGAGAACATCGGGCTATTAATGTCTGTCCTTTTAAAATACCAAGTCACATTTGTGCTCTTAAGGCATGCTTATGGAAGGATTCATCTCAGTTCCTCAGAAAAGGAATTTGTTTTAGGAACTGAAGGGTGAGTTTTCAGCACCATAGAGTCTATTGACTGCTTCTAACCACAGGGGCTGAGCCAGCAAAGCCCAGGGTTAAAGTCTCTAAAGCACAATAACTCCTAATTACTCCAAAGTGTCACAAAGCTCCCTGGAGTTAGGTTTATTTAGAAAGAAGTGAGATGAGCTTTTACATCAAAAAGAAAGTTTGCTAAAAAGAAAAACAGGATAGTTACTGGATGCTAATTTGCAAGTTCAGCTGTTTTGCTTTGAATTCCACAGAGTCCAGTTCCAGTGAGAGTTTGACTCCACCTGCTGATGGGAGCACCTGCCTCAGAGCTCTCTGGGAACCTCTCTGGTCGGAGGAGATGCCACTACTTTTGCTAAAATAATAATAATACATACACACACATTTATACATACATATATATACATATCTCTCTCTCTACACACACTCGTTTGGTTTTTTTAATCTTAAAATGAAGTGTTGTGGTCAAATTCATCAAACCTGTATCAACCAGGCACAGATTTGGCTCTCACCAAAACCTCAGTGGCAACTCTATACTTAAGTGGCTCCAAGACTTAAGTACAGACGCTGATATGATTGAGCCGTATTGTAGTGACTTGATAACTTTCTCAGACTTGGCCCGCAGAATTTGTGCTGTGATGCAGCTTAGAGCAGATGGCCTCACAAACTGGAGTTCAGAGCTCCTCACCTTGTTCAGCCACTCCACTCGTTCAACATCAGGGAAGTGAACCTGGATGCAAAGAAAAATAAAGTAAGTGCCACATGCCATCTGTTTCGGCATACTGCAACACATGCAAAAGATACCACAGAGCATGGAACAAGTTTTAGAGTATCTTGAGGTCCCTCTGCCCTCATACATACATCCTTTAGAATTTACTATCTCCTTGAAAAATTGTAAGAGGCAAATAAAACAGTAAAAAATAGTAAAAGGCAAAAGAACACACATGCGCTGATGTACCAGTATGCCTCTGGGCACATTTATATGATTAAAGCAAGTGTCATATCCTGTTCATGATGTAAAGCAGCATTAGATTTCTCATCCTTGTCTTGGTCATGCCTTGGGAAGCCACGAGAACCTGCTTCCCTTCAAGATCATGAGCTGTGCAGGACCTGTTTCCTGTACTGGCTCACCTCAACCAGGACACCGCACTTTGGAAACAAGAACCTGCTTGGGAAACTCAATTTATTTGTTGCGGCAGCATTTCTCCACTAATATTAACATAGTGTCAATGGCTTCAGGGAAAAGCAGCACTGTAAGAGTTCAAGTCTATTAGCATACACTATCATGTGTAACAGTCCAATATTTTCACCTCTCAGAGTTTTTTAAGATGCTAAAGACAAATTAAAATGAAGTAGTCACTCATGCATCATGTTTTCAAGTTGGACACATCAAATGCCAACAAGAAGTGCGTGTGTCCATTACAAAATCCCTCCAGTTCCCTGAAGTGATGACTTGTTTAATCACCATCAGGACACTCAGATATGAGGCCACTCTCAAGTAACTAACTGATCTCTCAGACCTCATCAAGAAGCAGCTGAGTGAAGAGACACAATCACCTTACTACAATCACACATTAAAGTCTTATGGATGTGGTATTTTCAGCCAGTGCTACAAGCTGGTAGCAGGTTATTGCAGAAGGGAAGGATGGTGCAGCAGCTTCTCAGAATGGACATTCCGGCCCTGCTCAGCTCTACAAGAGCACCCGAATACAAAGGGACTCCTTCGACTACCATCTAGCCTGATAATAGTAATTGGGTAGGACAATACATTACCTCCTTATATAAGAGCTGTGAATTACAGTCTTCAGTCAAAGGCTTGCTGTTTAATTCAGCAGCTTTCAGAGAGGTGCTCAGAGATGTTTGGATGGAATGGACAGCAGCTTGCCTTTTATTCCAGCTTCATGTATGATTTCAGAGCCCATTTCCCTTGCTCAAATAATGCTTCAAATTGTCTCCAATTATTACATTAAAAAAACCAACGTGATATTACCATATTCTTTATAAGCAATTTCTTTTGACGCTCTAAATAGCAACTTTTCCATTAAATAAGACGACACAAGTTCACTGAAATGTCAGCCTACCCAGCTCTATTTGCATGATAAAGTGAGAATACAGCACCAGAAGGGACTATCAATACTGATAAACCGCTGCTGACATTTCACAGTAAGGCAGATTATGTGAATCAGGGGACCTCCACTTCACCGCCAGCCTTTCATCTTTCACCAACAGGTCCTCTGCCAGGGCACATAAATCCTGGGCAGCCTGAAGGCAGCTGGTCCCCAGCTCCAATGCAACTGCCAAGTGCCAGTGTCCCGCATCATTTGTGCCACAGCTCCGGATCAGTCACAGGCAGGGTAGAGCAGGGATGGAAGTAGCACGGTGAGCTGTCCTTCAGAAGACCTTATAGCGAGGAGAGGGATGTGACGCAAAAGGAAGGACAGACCAGGACTCAGGGCAACAGTTAGGCCACCACATCCCAATGAGAATGTCACAGCCCACGTGCGAGATCCACCAACGTTAAGGGGAGAAATGTAGCATAATATAAACCATTAAAGTTGGCTGGGATTATTCACTAGAGCCAAAGCTGCTAGAGATGCAACTGCAAGAGGTGACCAAGAAGGAAGCTGGTGGCTGAAGAGAGCTGGAACAGCACACAGGAGCATCAGGAAACAGGCAAAAACCGTGAGGAGGCGGCAGCAGCTAGACCCACCTTACGAAAAAGCAAAATTGAATTCTCTATTTGAGCCACAGACACCCAAACCAGACAGCCCAGGGCAAACTCCAAAAGCAACCGCAATGAATTACATATCACTGTGTCACACCTCAGATTGCTGTGATAGGATTAGCAGCCATTTGTGGTACATTTCCATCCTGCTTGACACCCCCTCATTCATGTGTCTGCAACACAGCTCCTACCCAGGCACTCTGTACCTCAGTTTCCCTTGACAGACGGAAGAAATGGCACTGCTGTAGCTCAAAGGTACCATAGACCACCAGGAGCTCCTTGGCTAACACAACAGGGCTCTCACAGAGGCAGACACCACAGAAATTGGCTGACTACGTGTCTCTGGTGAAAAACAGCTTTCTGCCTATTATGAACAGCCACCAAATTTCAGTGGGTTCCCAATACCAAAGGTCAGCTGCACTCAATGGTACAAATTCAATAAGCAGTTCTGCAGAAGCAGCAGAGCTTGGTATCCGAGTGTTGCATCTAGATTATCCGCTGTCTTGTAAGACATAAGCTCTGAGCAAAGCCTTTCCTACCCACAGGGTATTCCCATAACGTGCATATCCTGCTAGCAGAAGATGAGTTCTGCTCTAGCTCAGCCCAGTGACACCACCAAGCTCTGTTCTTGACCCAACAGCTTACTCCAAGAACTTACCTTGTCCTAATGTTTTGGAAAGAAATCATCTGCAGTTCCATACTTTTTAACCATGTGCTCTGGACTTCAGACTCACTTCTGACCCTTGTTACTGGTAAGAGCCCTGGCAGCAAGGTCTTGTCCTAGAGTTTGTCATCCGTACAGCACAGGTAAGAGAAGCCCAAAACACTTCCTACTAAGCCCAGAACCAGCCACTAAGAGCTGCCAAAGTTAACTCTATCCCAGAACAAGACTTAATCCTGTAGCCTTGGGCAAGTCACACTATCAAAATCAGTTTTCCCCATCTACAAAAGCAGGCATACTTCTTGCCAATATTTTAGGAATGCTGCAAAAATTACTCAGCATTTGAAAAGAGCTTTGAAGATCAAAAACACTAGGTAAGGGCCAATTACTAGCAAGTAAAGAAAATGTATACGTTTCTGCATGGCTCCACCTTGCCCTGGAGCAGGCCACACCAACGATCATAGCAATAGCAAAAACCACGTCTGACACAACAGTGCCATTCTGTTCAAATACAACACAGGAATCTATCCATCAGGTTTTTTTTGTTTGTTTGGGGTTTTGCTGGGTTTTTTTGGTGTTTTTTTTTTAAGGTATAGGTATTTTTAGCTCCCTGTGCAGGGGCAAAAAAAAAAAAAGTCTAAACAAGCCTTTTGCATGAGCAAGGAATTAACAGGCAAAATTTTAAAAGGACTGTTCTGTACCTAGTAATATCAGTTTCTCCTGGTAAAAGGAGTTTAACATCAGGAAGAAACCCAGCATACTTGGATGTTGTCACCTGCAACCTGCTAACAGCTGCAAAAGCAACATGGAGAAGTCACCACCACTCCCAGGAGCCAGAACGAAGCCAGAAGCCCGGCTACCTCTGCTCCGGGCACTGACTGGTTTTACAAAAGTCACGCTAAAGGCTGCACAGGCTGAAGTCAGAAAGTCTCACCTCTCCAAGACACAGATCTGACTCTGCTCAACATGAGCAGATTTCCAGCCTGGTTTCCTAAGGAAGCACAGCCTGCCCACGTAAGCTGTCTAGCACAGGAATGCCTCTATTCCAAACTCACTGGCTGGTTTCAGCCAAGAAACCGGTGCTGCAAAATAACCCTGCAAATTCCCTGAAACAGATGGTTGAGTACATGAGGGAAACCCTCCCAGCATCCCGCCTGAAGGAAAGGCTGCAATATGAATGCGTCTCCTAACAACTGATACCAGGACTAAGCAGAACCTGAGTCACATTTGAAGGAGCCACCGCGCTGCTCTCAGGGAGGATGGTTTTTAACCAACTAGTGCAATCAATGATTGGTCTTAACTCTTCACTGGACGGATCCTCCTCATTTTACTACAGGGCACACAAGGAGACAACTATTTACCAATCCCCTAAGACACTGCCATTGCTTCACACCTCCAGAACCTTTCCTAGGATTACAACACCGCAAATCCAACCCATGCTCCCCCTAGCCTGAATTGTATTCCTACTTC